>NC_082733.1:38272686-38580186 GCF_030144855.1 Hypanus sabinus | reverse complement strand
TCTCTCTCTCCATCGATGACGTTGGCGGATGTGGCAGGAGCAAAGTTTAATCGACGTGGATTGGAGATTTAGACTCCAATTCAGTTTTTACAATGTGGTCTATTTCTCGTTCTAGTTCGGGTCACTCTTTTTCTGTTGCTACTTTTGGGTGATTTTTGAATCAGGAATGTCTGCAGATGACGAACGCTGAGCTGAACTGTACTGAAATACACCTTTTGTGGTCCATACTCAATGCTTATTCATTGCCATTTGTGACATTTTTTTGCAAGGGGGGGAGGGCGATTTGATATTTGATGTTTTTCTTTGAACGGGTTGGTTCCATGGTCATTGTTTGCCTGTGGAGAAGGTGAATTCCAGGCTGTATACTGTATATGTACTTTGATAATAAATATACTTTGAACTTTGATAGGTACTCAATTAGTAAGGGTGTGAAACGTTACAGGGAGAAGGATTGGGAATGAGAAGGAAAATAAATCAGCCATGATTGAATGGCAGAGCAACTTGGATGGGCTGAATGGGTTAATTCTGCTCCTATGTCTTATGGCCTTTTGGGGATTTTTACCACACTGTCCTATATTGATGGGTCTCTAGTGGGCAATTCCTCCACAACTTCATGCCTTCTATAACACTGAAGAGTCTCAGGTCAGCTCTCAGTCTTCCCAATTTCAGGAATGAACCTTTCCCCTTTCCCCATTCACAGATCCACCACTTACCATTGCAATTGGGCGACCAAAATCCAGGATCCAGTTTTGCATCGTGAAGTAAAACCAAAGATCCAAGTGAAAATGAGGCTTTTTATCCAGGTTCTCCGGCTCCTTTCCTGCATTCCTTGAAAGCACAAAGAAGTGGAACTTACAGTAAACCAACCACGTCCTTTTAAAAAAAAACATGATCCACTTACACTACTGAACTCCAGCTGCAAAATACCCACCCAATCAATGGGAGTCCAATTCTAGATTCCAACCCTGGTAAAACGTGGGGAAGCTAACACTGCATGCTACTGTGGTAACATAGTGGTTAGTGTAATGCTTTACAGCACCAGAAATCTGAAGATTGGGGTTCAATTCTGTAAGAAGCCTGTACCTTCTCCCCACGACCGTGTGGATTTCCACATTGTAAAGGCATACGGGTTAGGGTTAATAAATCGTGAGCATGCTATGTTAACACCAGAAGTGCGGTGACACTTGCGGACTGCCCCCAGCACACCCTCGGACTGTGTTGGTTGTCGACACAAACAACACACTTCACTGTATGTTACAAAGTATATCTGACAAATAAAGCTAACCTTTCTATCATCATTTTGTGCCGTGTCATTTGACCTGGGTGATCATGGTCTTATCCATGACTATGATTGTTTTTGGAAACTTTTTCCGCAGAAGTGGTTTGCCATTGTTTTCCTCTGGGCAGTGTCTTTACAAAATGGATGATTGCCTGCCTGGTGTCAGTGGTCGCATAACCCGGACGTGGTAGGCACCGGCTGCTCATATGAGCATCCACTGCCTGCTCCCATGGCTTCACGTGACCCTGATCGGGGGCTAAGCAGGTTCTACATCTTGCCCAAGGGTGACCTGCAGGCTAGTGGAAGGAATGAGTGCCTTACACCTCCTATGGTAGACATGCATCTCCATCTCACCACTCTAAATCTCTCTATCTCCACTTCATAAAACTTCCAAAGTTGAAGAAATACAAGGCATGTTGGAAATATACTCATCCCAGACCTGAAATGTTTTTGAGTTTGTGTCCTACCATCTATGGAAAATCAGACACGGTATCTGACTGTGTTAGTGCGTGGTTCAAGTCAGGACTGGAAAGTTGAAGGTCGCTAGTTCAAGCCTCAGCTGAGGCAGCGTGTTGCGTCCTTGAGCAAGGCACTTGCTCTGCAATGACACCACTGCCAAGCTGAATCGGCCCTTGCCCTTCCTTTGGACAACATTGGTGGTGTGGAGAGGGGAGACTTGCAGCATGGGCAACTCCCATACAACCCTGCCCAGGCCTGCGCCCTGGAAACTTTCCAAGGCACAAATCCACGGTCTCGCGAGACTAATGGATGCCTATCTTCTGACTAAAATATTAGGGTTTGTGGATAGTCACATGAACAGAATGTGAACTCAGGATTCACAAGTCTTTAAAAAGGCAAACTGCATATTCTAAACAGAGTTTCTGATTCTGACATGGAACATGAACTCCACAAACTGTTGACATATTGACAGTCTAACCCACTGTCACAGCTGGAGGACGTTACAAAGGTTTAGATGTCAAAAGAAAGCGCGGATTGGTGTTAGATTTCAATAGCCATTTGCAGCATGAATAATGTACATAGAATCTTTCTCCTCAGTTGTCAGTCTGGCCCTTAGAGCCTGTGACCATTCGGTTCCCTCCGTTCTGCTATGTAGCCTGGCACTATTCAGACAGTGAAGGTCAGTGGTGCATGAGACGCTATGGGTAGGAAGAAAGAAATTAAAGTTTGGCTTTATTAGTCACATGTACATCAAAATATACAGTGAAATGGGTTGTCTGCTTCAAATAAAATCAGTGAGGATTGTGCTGGGCAGCCCACAAGTGTCGCCATGCTTCCAGTGCCAGCATAGTGTGCACACAGTTTACTGTACGTCTTTGGAATGTGGAAGGAAACTGGAGCACCCTGAGAAAACCCACGCGGTCACGGGGATAACGCAAAACTCCGTACAGACCAAGGCGGAAATTCAACCCTCCTCTTACAGCTGGTGCTAACCACTACGCTACAGCGCCCAACACATCCTCACCCAATCATTTTAAGACTGGCCATTGCGGAGATCCAACTCTCTTTGTCCAACAACCCTCCAGAGGAGGTGAGGGAAGCCTGTGCACCTCTTGTATCAGGTGTTTGGACATTCTCCCCCTTCCTGGGTCACCAGCGAATCACCCACTCACACCCTGCCTCTCAACCAGCTGGGCCGAACAGTCACAACACGCACAAAATGCTGGAGGAACCAGTGGGCCAGGCAGCATCTATAGAGAGGAATAAACAATCAACATTGCAGGTGGAGATTCTTCACCAGGACTGGAAAAGAAGGGCACAGAAGCCAGAAACTGACTTCTTGTGGTAAAGAGTGTCCTGACATGTTTTAGCCTGAACTGTCAATAATCTGACTCATCCAGAGATGCTCCTCAACCCACTGAGTTCCTCCGGCAGATTGCCCGTAGCTGAACTGCCACCGCGGTCACTCACTGCTTTGCTTACTATAGAAACTAGAGTACATGGACAGAGAGCTTCAACAACAGCACACGGTAGCGTGGTGGTTAGCACAACACTTTACAGTCCAGCGACCCGGGTTCAATTCCAGCTGCTGCCTGTGGGGAGTTTGTACGTTCTCCCCATGACCACATGTGGGTTTCCTCCCACAGTCCAAAGACGTATGGTTGGTAGGTTAATTGGGCATTGTAAATTGTCCCGTGATTAGACTAGGATTATAATCGCGGGATTCTGAGGAGCCGTGGCTCAAAGGGCCTATTCTGCCCTGTATCTCATTAAACGAGAAAACAGAAACCCAGGGAGTGGAGTACATCATGGACCGTCACCATCTGAGACACACCCTCTTTTACTACTACCATCAGGGTGTAGGTACAGCAGCCTCAAGACACAAAACTTTAAGAACAGCTCCTCTGCCTGATTTCTGAATGGTCCACAAACCCATGAGCACGGCCCTGCCATTTCTCTTCCGCACTGTAAACAGAACAGCACAGTACATCACGATGTTGAGCTGACAGCTGAACCTACGTACTCCAAGATCAATCTAAAGCTTCCCTCCCACATAGCCAGTAGTGCACTCGGGACGCAGCGGCCACTCAAGGTATACATGTTCATCCTTTACACCTTTACACGCTTGCAAGGAACTGCTGCTTATTAAGAACATCAAGTGCTGCAGGTCCACCCCATCAGTGAATGGAGGAGCTGGACTTGGTGCGGACCGCTCCAGGAAGGCTCCGGAGTCAGTGCACGAACGCGGTGTATAACTTTAAACACATGGAGTGTGCGATTGTCTTGGACACCTTTCTTGTGATCGCAAGACCCTGTAGGACATTGGTAATGTAGAATACTGCAAATCCAGGTCCCTGAGGGGCGGGTGTGTCTTTGGTTGTAGTGCAAGATCAGACCTGAGGACCTGGAGGATGTTGCTGCTGACCGTAACACTTGGCGACAGCTGTGTAGGGATGGGGTTCGCATTCTGGAGATGGAAAGAACAAGCCAGGATAGCCATCACCACTACCACATATGCATGTCCCACCTGCAGTAGAACTTGTGGGTCCAGGATAGGACTGTATAGTCATCAAAGATCTCACCGTTAAAGGACTGGACATCGTCATCAGATTCTGACGGACAACCGAAGAAAAAGAGAGCATACTCGGTCCCCATTCTGTTTAGTTACCAGTTACAGCTGTCTGGGGAGGAGATGCCAGAGGTGATGTGGTGTGGTGACCTGGTTGGGTTCTGGGTCCGCCTGTTGGTGCTGCCCTCTAGTGTTGGCTTGGTGAAAGACAAGCTGAATTGCATCGGTCTGCGGCTGTACAAGCAGGAGGTGATTGGACTGCTGAGGGCTTGTCCCTGCTGACAACGTCTCCTGCACCATCAATCTACTGGACATGACAGTCGGACTTGGGGCTGTATTACTTTTTGTGTGACTGTATGTTTACTGCTGTCATAATTGTATGTGCTACATGCTCTTGTGTTGCGTATGACTGTTGGAACTTTGTTCTGCACCTTGGCCCCGGAGGAATGCTGTTTTGTTTGGCAGCATTCATGGGTATTGTTGTATAAATGATTGACAATTAAACTTGAAATTGAACTAGCCCTCTATTTTTCTTTTATCCAAGTACCTATCTAAATGTCTCCAGTGTATCTGCCTCTACCAACACTCCTGGCAGTGCGTTCCATGCACTCAGCCTCTGTGTAAAAAATCTACCTCTGAAATCTCCCCGCTATTCTCCCCTACGACCACCATAACATTGTGCCCTCTCTTGTTAGCCATTTCAGTCCTGAGAAACGGGTGCCAACTCTGTCCGTGCCTCCTACCGCCTGCAATGTTTAAGTCTTTCACTGTACTGCTGCTACAAACCAACACATGTCAACGTTAATAAATCTGATTCTGATGCATTATCAGCGACTAATTATGATGTGACGTCCAGCTCCCGGGTAAGACATTGCCTCCTTCATTTTAGTAGTCACATGATAAAAATCTCATTACTACTGCTTACATCATAAAGATGAACTTGTCACCATCCTGTCACGCTTACCGATCCTGGGCATTTGCTGCAAGTGAGTTTAATCTGAGTTTTGATCAGTAATGTTGGCAAGGGTTATAATTGATAACAGAGCTGTTTATCCACTGGTAGAATGAAGCCCTGGAGTTACTCTGTCATCGGTTAGGGGAATCAGCCATTCCTCTTGCGGGCTGGGGATTAAAGTGCCGCTGAAATTGCTACTTGGGCAGGTCTGGTGTGGTTGTTGTGAAATAAAGTGAGGCTTAGCATTTGTTCCTGAGCTTGTGAGGGGAAGGAGGTTGGGAAAGGTGCAGTCAGTCGCTGGTGTTTGCAACCCTCCTCCCCTTCCCTTTTTCTTCTAGTTTCCCCAGGCACAATTAACTCTGTTATGAGGGGTACAGATAGGGCAAATGCAAGCAGACTTCCCCCCACCCCCCACTGAGATTGGGTGAGGCTAGAACTGGAGGTCACAGGTTAAGGGTGAATGGTGAAACATGAGGGGGAATTTCTTCACTCAGAACGTGGTGTGAGTGTGGTATGAGGTGCCAGCAGAAGTGGCGGATGGGGGGCGGGTTTGATTTCAACATCAAAGAGAAGTTTGGATAGGTAGAAGGAAGTGAGGGGTATGGGGGGCTATGGTCCCAGTGTGGCAGAATAATTGTTAGGCATGGATCAGATGGGCCGAAAGGCCTGTTTCTGCGCTGTAGTTCTCTGTGACTATGGCACAGTGAGGCCTCTCTGGGTCAGGGTTGACCATGGACATTTCATCCTAGCTGTCTAGATAACAAGGCTGGGCAGTACAATATGGAGGACAAGCTGTTGAACCCAAAGGAATGGCAGAGACTGATACAGTTTGGTGCCAGCGGCATCGCAGGAATTGCCAGTCAGCATTGAACTCAACGTGGGACTGCCTTAGGGATTCCAGCTCCGGATTATTTTCCCCGGGGTTTACTCCCGGAGCCTTCCTCGTGACTGGGTGTATCTGCAAGGCAGCGGAGGTTGGAGATCAGAGTTCTATGACATATTGGTCACAATAATGCTATGTTGTTATCACTCAAGTCTAGAGAGAAGTTTTAAAGCATAGAACTCAATGACCCCTAAAGACTTTGATCAAGTTTACACAAGCAATTATCTAATGCTTACAGGTATTTTCCACATATGGGCATTGATGGAACTGAGCAATATTTTCCCCAGCGTAGTTGCTTGGCTATAGATACAGCCATATTTTTGTTCATGGGAGTTTCAGAGGAATGGCGAAGCATCTCAGGAATGGTGTGGAACTTGAGGACATGGCAACCACTGTCCTTGATCTTCCAGACCAGGGGTTCCCTATCCCTGGACCCCCTTGGTTGATGGTAGGGGTCCATGCCATAAAAAAGGTTGGGAACCCCTGTTCTAGGCAATGACCATCTGCTCTGGGGAGTAGCAACTGAGGAACTTCAGGAAGTTACTGAGGTTCACTCCATGGGTAGGCCACTAAAGCCCTGCCGCTGGATGGAGTGAGTAGGTGATAAATACTAATTGAACAGTGCATGCTGTCCTGGGTGCTATCCATATGGAGAAGATGGCTAGCAGACGTTTGTCATCACTGGCGAGTCCTGGGATGGATACTGAAGATCAAAGTCCAAAGGTCAATCAGATGTCCGGAAATTGACGGCCAGAGCCCTGAGAATGGGGAAGTCAAAGCCTATTGCCTGCGAGTGAGAGAGTCTGCAGGAGGCTGGACCCTGGAGACAGCCTGTCTGGGGTTTGAGGACCCTGTGTGTGTGTGTGTGTGTGTGTGTGTGTGTGTGGGTGGTAGGGCGGAGCGAGGCTTGTTTTGCTGTTGTTGTTTGGTTGCTCTGCCGAGCACCGTAGGCGTGCTATATTGATGCCGGAATGCGTGGCGGCACCCCTGTGCCACCCTCAGCACATCTTCAGATTGTGTTGGTCGTTACCACAAAAATCTTATTTCACTGTACATGTGATAAATAAATGAATCTGAATCAGGGTATATTGTTAATCAGTTGTCTTTCCATATGGAGTAGCTGGAAATATTATATTACACCGTGCGGAGCTTGTCAGCAAAGCCTAAATCCTAAGGATGAATTTAACAAACACTGATTCTTATTCATTTCTTCAAAAATCTCTACAGGACTTTACATATTGATGTTGGTTTATTGTTGACACATCTGCCAAGATACAACAAAAATATTGTCTTGCATACGGTTTGTACAGATCAGATCAGATACAGTGCATTGAGGTAGAATAAGGTAAAACAGTAACAAGGCAGAATAAAGTGTAAAAACTACTGAACATGGTCAGTGCGGGTAAATGATAAGGTGCAAGATCATAATGAGGTGGATTGTGAGGTCAAGAGTCCATCTTATCGTACAAGAGTCTGATAATAGCGGAAGAAGAAGCTACTCCTAAGCCTGAAGATATGTGCTTTCAGGCTTTTCCATCCTCTGCCTGATAAGGAGAATGTAGAAGTGTGAATGTCCAGAATGGGAGGGGTCTTTGATTATGCTAGTTTCTTTACTGAACTAAATTTGCCTGATCAGGAGTGGATATTTTCAAATAATAGGGCGATATAGCTAAAAACTGTTATTGGTTGATTGTTGCGACCAATGCAAGGCGATGATTAAAAATGCAAAGCATCCACCTTAGAATAAGAATGCCTATTTGTAAGCCCAGATAGAAAGCTGGAAAAAAATGCCAATTATAAGGTGCCAAAGACAGACAGAATGAAGAGAGAGATTGGTGTTGGTGTAGCAAACTTTAATCTGTACAGGTCCTTTAACCTCCTTTCTGTCTTCCCACACCTCCCCCACCCGACTATTCCAACCTGGAACAGAGCATAGCGAGTACTGGTGTAGATGTATACACGTTCCAAGGGAACAGAAATGACTATACAGTATATGTTTTAAAGAAGCCTCAACATTGTTACAATGCTTGTGATAATTCAAGAGGTGGTCAGTTTCATCGACACTCAGATTCAGGGTATCCTGATTACTCTAACAGCGGCAGTTGTCGAAGGGGGTAAAATTATATTGTGCTGTGCAAGCAGATAAGACCATTGTAATTGACAACTCTGCAAAATGTGCTCTCTCTGAAAAACTAAGATCTGGAACAACTCTTTTTGGTGAAACAAGACATTAATTGGCACTATGCTATCAAATTGGTGACTAACATATACAAGGGAGATTAGTTTTGGCAGCATCTAGTTCAGAGTTTGATCCTTTACAAACCACTACTTGTCTGATGCTTCAGCTGGAAGGAGGGATATTGGAAGGAAAAATTGTCAAGGTTTCTGATCACCAGTCAGTGCACCCAAATGTTGTGTGAGAGAGAGAGAGAGTGTGTGGTAGTTGTTTGAGTGGGTCTGTATGTGTATGTAATAGTTGTCTGTGTGAGAGTGAGAGATAGCTGTCTGTGAGTATGTGTGTTAGTTGTCTGTGTGTGTGAGAGAGTGAGAGAGTTGTCTGTGTGTGTGTGAGTGAGAGAGTTGTCTGACTCTGTGTGTGTGTGATAGTTGAGTGTGTGTATGTGATAGTTATCTGTGTGTGTGAGTGAGAGAGTTGTCTGTGAGTGTGTGTGATAGTTGAGTGTGTGTATGTGATAGTTATCTGCCTGTGTGAGAGTGTGATAGTTGTCTATGAGTGTGTGTGTGAGAGTGAGTTGTCTGAGTGTGTGAGAGAGTGAGAGAGAGTTGTCTGTGAGTGTGTGTGAGTGAGATTTGTCTGAGTGTGTGTGTGTGAGTGAGAGAGTTGTCTGTGTGTGTGTGAGAGTGAGAGTTGTCTGTGAGTGTGTGTGTGAGAGTTGTCTGTGAGTGTGTGTGTGAGAGAGTTGTCTGTGAGTGTGTGTGTGAGTGAGAGAGAGTTGTTTGTGAGTGTGTGTGAGAGTGAGAGAGTTGTCTGTGAGTGTGTGTGAGAGTGAGAGAGTTGTCTGTGAGTGTGTGTGCGAGTGAGAGAGTTGTCTGTGTATGTGATATTTGTGTGTGATAATTGTGAGTGTGTGAGAGAGTTGTCTGTGTGTGTATGTGATATTTGTGTGTGATAATTGTCTGAGTGTGTGTGAGAGTGAGAGAGAGTTGTGTGTGTGTGTGTGTGTGTGTGTGTGTGTGTGTGTGTGTGTGTGTGTGCATCCATGCATACTTGAGGACCCGGCTGTTCTCCGGTTACTTTAATGGGGCCGGAGTGTTGAACACTTGTAAAATACAGTGACGGGGAAGCACGGTGACAAATTACCAAAGTAACCTCCATTCGCCAAGACAAAGTCTCCGGGAAATACCTGAACCAGTACATCAAACCAAGCGCGATTGCCCAAGATGAGCAACATGTCAATTTTAGCACATATAATAACTAATCATAACAAATTTAAGATATTCTTCGTACAACCCGAGCGCCTGGGGGGGGGGGGGGGGAGGGGGGAAGGACCAGACCAAACCAAAGTTCCAAACAAAGTTTGCAGTGAGATAAAATCAACCCGTCGCCCCCGCCGGGGATCGAACACTCTGCGCCGGGCAGCTGGTTGCGAATATGAGAATGCCGTATGCCATCTGTGCAAAATATTGCCGAGGAATCAGCCGCCCCTCTTGTGAGCGACTCGTGCGAAAGATCAATGGGAAACGGACCCACATGCAAGAGCAGTGTGGGCTGGAAATGGCTTGAAACCACTCTGTCGGACTCTTTTAAAAAAAAACAAATATAACAACGAACCTGGGCAGGAAGAAGGGAGCTTGTAGAGGTTGCTGCTGCCGTTTCCGCATGGTAGAGCTGCCTCTGTCACTTCCCCTGTGCACCAGACGCCGGTTCCCCTGTTCTAATGACGGTTTTTTTTTGCACTTGCCCAATCCCGACCCAGGAGGCACATCCGCACCAGATGTGACCGAGGAATTTGCCACCCCGCTCGCAGCTCACATCGTGTTTAACGCCGCCTGGCTGGATACACGGGGCTCGTCCACTCTCTTCCTGCAAGCAGTCGGGGGAAGCTCGGCTGCAGCCGAGGAAGCCTTTCGCATGCTTTCAGCTTGCCTCTTGTTCCTCGGTGCAAGGAACACCCTCTCCGCTGCCACACTTGGTCGGTCCGGAACGCCCTCTCCCGTTTGAATCTGCCCTCCACATGTGCCTACTCCAGTCAGCTGATATCTGTCAAACGTAAGAAATCTGAGATTAACGTAAAAAAAAATCGCTGAATATCTGACATTTAAAGAGGGAACGCTGGAAACACCCAGCGGCTCAGGGACCATCTCAGAATTCGGTTTATTATCACCGACTTATATAATGTGATATCTGTGGAGAGTTTTAAGCTCCTGACTATCATTACAATGATTTCTCTGCTGGTCCTACGCCACCAGGTTCAAGAACAGTTATTACCCTACAATTGGTGAAACCGAATTTGGAGTATTGTATGCAGTTTTGGTCACCTCATTACAGGAAGGATATTAATAAGGTTGAAAGAGTGCAGAAAAGTTTTACAAGGATGTTGCCGGGACTTGAGAAACTGAGTTACAGAGAAAGGTTGAATAGGTTAGGACTTTATTCCCTGGAGTGTAGGAGAATAAGGGGTGATTTGATAGAGGTGTATAAAATTATGATGGGTATAGATAGAGTGAATACAAGCAGGCTTTTTCCACTGAGGCCGGGGAGAAAAAAAACAGAGGTCATGGGTTAAGGGTGAAGGGGGAAAAAATTAAAGGGAACATTGGGGGGGGCTTCTTCACGCAGAGAGTGGTGGGAGTGTGGAATGAGCTGTCAGATGAAGTGGTGAATGCGGGCTCACTTTTGACATTTAAGAAAAACTTGGACAGGTATATGGATGAGAGGGGTTTGGTGGGATATGGCCCAGGTACAGGTCAGTGGGACTAGGCAGAAAAATGGTTTGGCACAAGGGCCAAAAGGCCTGTTTCTGTGCTGTAATGTTCTATGGTTCTACAATCATCAGAATCCTGAAGCAGCATGATTAACTTAACTCACCTCAATAATGAACTGATCCCACAACCTACCGACCCACTTTCAAGGACTCTGCAACTCATGTTCTGCACCATCAGGTTCAGGAACTGTTGTTACCCCTCAACCAGGAGGCTCTTGAACCAAAGGAGATAACTTCACTTGCCCCATCATTGAAGTGTTCCCAGAACCAATGGACTCTTCATCTCATGTTCTCAATATTTATTATTTATTGGAATCAGAGTCAGGTTTATTAACAACGGCATGTGACGTGAAATTTATTAACTTGGCAGCAGCAGTTCAATGCAATAGATGATGTAGCAGAAAAGTAATAAATAAAATTTAAAAATAATAAACAAGTAAATCAATTACATATGTTGAATAGATTAAAAAACATGCAAAAACAGAAATAAAGTATATTAAAAAAAAAGCGAGGTAGTGTCCAAAGATTCAATGTCCATTTAGGAATTGGATGGCAGAGGGGAAGAAGCTGTTCCTGAATCACTGAGTGTGTGCCTTCAGGCTTCTGTACCTCCTACCTGATGGTATCAGTGAGAAAAGGGCATGCCCTGGGTGCTGGAGGTCCTTAATAATGGACGCTGTGTTTCTGAGACCCCGCTCCCTAAAGATGTCCTGGGTACCCTGTAGGCTAGTGCCCAAGATGGAGCTGACTGAATTTACAACCTTCTGCAGCTTCTTTCGGTGCTGTGCAGTAGCCCCTCCATACCAGACAGTGATGCAGCCTGTCAGAATGCTCTCCATGGGACAACTATAGAAGTTTTTGAGAGTATTTGTTGACATGAAAAATCTCTTCAAACTCCTAATGAAATATAGCTGCCATCTTGCCTTCTTTATAACTACATCAATATGTTGGGACCAGGTTAGATTCTCAGAAATCTTGACACCCAGGAAATTGAAACTGCTCACTCTCTCCACTTCTGATCCCTCTGTGAGGATTGGTATGTGTTCCTTTGTCTTACTCTTCCTGAAGTCCACAATTAGCTCTTTTGTCTTACTGACATTGAGTGGCAGGAAGTTGCTGTGACACAACTCCACTAGTTGGCATTTCTCACTCCTGTTAGTCCTCTCATCACCACCTGAGACTCTACCAACAATGGTTGTATCGTCAGTAAATGTATAGATGGTATTTGAGCTATGCTTAGCCACACAGTCATGTGTGTATAGAGAGTAGAGCAATGGGCTAAGCACACACCCCTGAGGTGTGCCAATGTTGATCGTCAGAGAGGAGGATATGTAATCGCCAATCTGCACAAAGTGTGATCTTCCGGTTAGGAAGTCGAGGATCCAATTACAGAAGCCCAGGTTCTGCAACTTCTCAATCAGGATTGTGGGAATGATGGTATTAAATGCTGAGCTGTAGTCGATGAGCAGCATCCTGACATAGGTATTAGTGGTGTCCAGGTGGTCTAAAGCCGTGTGGAGAGCCTTTGAGATTGCGTCTGCTGTTGACCTATGGTGGCATTAGGCAAACTGCAATGGGTCCAGGTCCTTGCTGAGGCAGGAGTTCAGTCTATTCATGGCCAACCTCTGAAAGCATTTCATCACTGTCGATATGAGTGCTACTGGGTGATAGTCATTAAGGCAGCCCACACTATTCTTCTTAGACACTGGTATAATTGTTGTTTTTTATTATTATTATTTCTTTCTTCTTTTATTTCCACAGTGTGTTGTCTTCAGCACTCCAGTTGAACATCCTAATTGGGTGGCCTTGCATTGATTCTGTTATAGTTACTAGTCTATATATTTATTGAGTATGCCCACAAGAAAATGAATCTCAGGGTAGTATATGGTTACATACATGTATTTTGATAATAACATTTACTTTGAACTTTATTATTTATTTTTGTTTTCTTTTACACATTAGTTTGCAGTTTTTGTTTATGTGTAATTTTTCGTAAGTTAATTTATTGATTGAGATACAGAATTGAATAGGCCCTTCCAGCAGTGCTGCCCAGCAACCCATGATTTAATTCTAGCCTAATCACCTGACAATTTTCAACTAATTAACTTACCAATCAGTAGGTATGTCTTTGGACTGTGGAAGGGAACTGGAGTACCTGGAGGAAATCGCCATGCCGCAGAGGGAACGTTCAAACTCCTCCCAGGCAGTGGCAAGAACTGAACCCGGGTCACCTGTAGTGTGAAGTGTTGTGATAACCACTACACTACTGTGCTGCTACAATGCATTTCTTGCCGATAACCACGTGGAAATGAATCTCAAAGTAGTATATGGTGACGGATACGTACTTTGACTTTGAGATGCTGCCTAAATTACTGAGTGTTTCCTGCATTTTGTGTTAATTTATTTTCTACTTTTTGTCCTCCGCCCAATAAGATACTCTGGGTGAGGGAAATCTTGAGGAATGCACACAAAAAGCTGGAGGAAACCATCAGGAGAGGCAGCATCTGTGGAAGTGGAACCACAGGTGCTGACCAGCCTGCTGGGTTCCTCCACTTTGTGTGTTGCTCTAGGTGAGAAGGGTAGAGTCTCTGTATCACAAACAACAGAAAACAGCATAGAGACACAGGATAAATGGGTTACCTTCTGACTGGTGTGTCACAAGGATTGGAAATAACATTTCCACTCCGCTAACAATCAACACTGGATTATCTCAAAGATGTGTGCTTAGCCCACTGCTCCATTGTCTCTACACCCATGACTGTGTGGCTCAAATACCATCTATAAATTTGCCAACAACACAACTACTGTTGACGGAATTTCAGATGGTGATGAGAAGACGTACAGGAGCAAGATATAGTTGAGCGGTGTTGCAGCAACAACCTTGCACTCCGTGAGACCGTAGAACTGACTGTGGATCAGAAGTGAGCAATATCAAGTTCCTGGATGTCGACATCTCTGAGGATCTATTCTGGGTTCACTATATCGATTCAGCTACAAAGAAGGCATTGGCAATATTTCATTAGGGGTCTGAGATTTGTTACATCATCAAAGACGCTCACAAACTTTTACAGATGTATGGTGGAGGGCACTCTAGTTGGCTGCATCACTGTCTGGTGTTGGGGGGTGGGGGTGTTACCGCACAGGATCAAAAGAAGCTGCAGAAAGTTGTGAACTCAGTCAGCTCCATTGTGGGCTCTAGCCTCCGCAGCAGACAAGACAAGACAAGACAAGCAGACAAGTAGTGATGCTTCTAAAAGGCAGCATCCATCATCACGGACCCCCACCACCCAGAACGTGCCCTCCTCTTGTTGCTACCATCAGGGTGGAGGCACAGGAGCCTGAAGCCACACACTCAATGATTCAGGAACAGCTCTTCCCCTCTGCGATCAGATTTTTGAATGGACATTCAACCCATGAATACCACCTATTTTAGCACTACAGTACTTAATTAATGTAACTATTTAATATATATTTACTGTAATACATTTTTTCTGTTATTATGTATTGCAATGTACTGCTGCCACAAAGACAACAAATTTCACGACACAGGCCAGTGATATTAAAAGTGATTCTGAATAGCTGGCAGTATTTCACAAGGATCAGGGCCCGCTCCTATACCCTTTACAATCTGTAACAATGACCTTGATGAAAGAATATGCTTAGCAATTCATACAGTGTCTTTTTCCTCCGCCATCAGACTTCTGAACAGTCCGTAACCCCATGAAACACTACCTCAGATCTTGGCTCTTAATGTCAACTGTTTATTTATTTCCATAGATGCTGCCTGACCTCTTGAGTTCCCTCAACATTTTGTGTCTGTCGCTCTGGATTTCTATCATCTGAATAATCTCTTGTGTTTATAATTTACTACCTAATTATTCCTTTTTCAAGCTCCATTTTACTTACGCACAAGAAAATGAATTTCAGGGTTTTATATGGTGTCATATATATACTTTGATAATAAAAGTTATTTTGAACTTGCTTTATCTAATTTATAGTAACCTTTATGACTTTGCACTGTACTGATGCCATAAAACAACAAATTTCATGTTAGAAGACAATGATTATATAACTGATCTGATAGGTGGGTTAGTGAGCAGTAAGGTGTCTAAGAGTCAATGGAAGACAGATAGGTAAAGTGACCATGCAAGAAATTGGAATTGGAGAATAATGTGAAAAAAAGTAACAAAGTTATTATTTCACAAAAGTTTTTAAGCTGAAGAAATTTGGCACATCCCTTTTGACCCTCACCAATTTTCATTGAATCACTGTACAAAACATCACGGCTTGGTATGGCAACTGCTTTGCCCGCTACTGCAGGAAACTACAGAGTTCTGGACACAGCCCAGCAAATCACAGACACCAGCCTCCCTTCCATGGCCTCTGGTTACCCTTCTTGCTGCTTTGATAAAGCAGCAGATCCAGAAATGGGAATGAAAGACCATTCAACCTGCGACATGTGTTCGGGGAGAATGACCGTAGAGCACAGAACAGTACCCCAAGGGACAGGGTCCTTTAGACCTTGATGCAACACACACAAAATGCTGGTGGAACAAAGCAGGCCAGGAAGCATCTGTAGGAAGAAGCACTTTTCGGGCCGAGACCCTTCGTCAGGACTAACTGAAAGGAAAGATAGTAAGAGATTTGAAAGTTGGAGGGGGAGGGGGAATTGTGAAATGATAGGAGAAGACCTGAGGGGGTGGGGTGAAGCTGAGAGCCGGAAAGGTGATTGGCAAAAGGGATACAGAGCTGGAGAAGGGAAAGGATCATGGGATGGGAGGCCTAGGGAGAAAGAAAGGGGGAGGGGAGCACCAGAGGGAGATGGAGAACAGGCAGAGTGATGGGCAGAGAGAGAGAAAAAAAAGAGGGGGAAAAAAACTGAATATATCAGGGATGGGGTAAGAAGGAGAGGAGGGGCATTAACAGAAATTATATAAGTCAATGTTCATGCCATCAGGTTGGAGGCTACCCAGCCAGTATATAAGGTGTTGTTCCTCCAACCTGAGTGTGGCTTCATCTTGACAGTAGAGGAGGCCATGGATAGACGTATCAGAATGGACGTGGAATTAAAATGTGTGGCCACTGGGAGATCCTGCTTTCTCTGGTGGACAGAGTGTAGGTTTTCAGTGAAATGGTCTCCCAGTCTGCGTCAAGTCTCACCAATATATAAAAGGCCACACCGGGAGCACCGTACGCAGTATACCACACCAGCCGACTCATAGGTGAGGGCCTTGATGTTGTGTTCACCCCTAATGTTCTAATGTTTATTGGGGAAGACGTTTGTGAAGAATAAATTGGTTTATTATTTTACAATTACAGAGAAAGGGCAGTTCAGGCAGACAATGAAGTGCATGGCTAGCATAAGTAGATTAAGAGGTCGAGAGTCTACCTTATCACACAAAGCTCAACAATTTTATAAATCTTCATCAATACGATCTTGCACCTTATTCTTCACCTGCACTCCACTTCCTCTGTAGGTGGTTTCAATTTACTTTGCATTGTTATTGTTTTACCTTGTTCTACCTCAGTGCACTGTGTAGTGATCTGATCTGTATGCAAGAAAATCTTTCCACTGAATCTCGGTACATGTGACAATAATAAAAGCAAAAACAATTCCAATAAGGAAAACGGTGACAGACGCAAGAGATTCTGCAGATCTTGAGGAACACACACACACTGGAGAAACTTAGCAGGCGTCAGGGGAATAAACAGACGAGATATTCGAGCGGAGACCCTTTATCATCAGATTGCGTTAACGCGTTTCTCCAGCATTTTGCGAGTGAAAGCAGTAACAGAGTGCAAAATTGAGTGTGTGAAGCGGAACGATAGGAATGCACTACCGGAGCGGTTTCAGCGCTGCACGCATTGGTGATACGGAAGGACAAGGGGGAGACACCGCCGTGAGCGGGCAGACGGACGGGGCTTCAAACCGGATCGGGGATGGCGGACAGCGGCGGGTCGGGCGGCTGATGGAGTCGCTGGCCGCCTACGTGTACAAGGCGGCGAGCGAGGGCCGGGTGTTGACGCTGGCTGCGCTGCTGCTGAACCGCTCGGAGGCCGAGTGCCGCCGGCTACTGGCGCAGCTGAGCCCGGGGCCCGGTGGTGGGCCCGGCGGCGGCGGCGGTGGTGGCGGGGGCCAGCGGGCCACTCCGCTCATCGCCGCCGCCCGCAACGGCCATGCCAAGGTGGTGCGACTGCTGCTCGAGCACTACCGGGTGGAGACCGAGCAGACGGGAACCGTGCGCTTCGACGGCTACGTGATCGACGGCGCCACGGCGCTGTGGTGCGCTGCGGGCGCCGGCCACCTCGACGTGGTGCGGCTGCTGGTGGCGGGCGGCGCCAACGTCAACCACACTACGGCCACCAACTCCACGCCGCTGCGCGCCGCCTGCTTCGACGGGCGCCTCGACATCGTGCGCTTCCTGGTGGAGAACCGCGCCGATATCCGCATCGCCAACAAGTACGACAATACCTGCCTGATGATCGCCGCCTACAAGGGGCACAGCGAAGTGGTGAGGTGGGTGCTGGAGGTCTAGGGGAGTGAGTTGCTGGAATATAACCTCTGACTCCAGGGGAAGGACTTCAACCCTGGGTCAATAGAGGGGAGAGTTCAACTCCGGGTCAAAGGGGAGTGGAGAGCTTTAACCCTGGACTAAAAGGGAGGGCTTTAACCCCGGGTCAAAGTATGAGAGGAGGACTTTAACCTCGCGTTAAAACGGTGCGGGGTTTTAAGGAAGAGAATCAAAGCAGGAAGTTAGGGCTTCAGCCCCGGGTCAAAGCATGGAGGGTGGGATGGAGGGGGCAGCTTCACCCATGAAATGTTCGTTTCAACACCAAGTCAGTGGTGCGTGAGAAAATGATTTGCAGGCGAGTAATACATTGGAGACACAAGAATGGAGTTGAAGGGTCTTGTTCCGAAATGTTGACTGTCTATTTCCCTCCATTGATGCTGTCTCACCCACTCAGTTCCTCCAGTTTTAAGTGTTGTAACCTGCTGGAGGAACTCGGCGGATTGAGCAGCATCTGTGTGAGAGAAAAAAATTGATGGTATTTTGGTTCAAGATCCTGCTTCGACACTGGGAAGGGAGATGGCCAGTATGCAAAAGTATGGGAGGGTGCTGAGACAGAAGCCTGCATGATTGGTTTTGGAAGGGGATAAGATTACAGGCAGGTCATTCTAGGTTATTTGGCAGTGGGGATGGGGTTTGGAATTGGGAATTAATAATGACATTAATTAATTTTTAGCTAGATTGATGACTTTTTTGAGATGTATGAAGTAATCAGGGGTATAGATAAGGTGATTACTATAGTTTCTTTCCTCCAGAGTGCTGGAACCTAAAGCTCAGGGTGTAGATTTAAGGTGGGAGAAAAAAAGATTTAAGGGAGGCCTGACAGGCAAGATTTTCTATATTGGAGGTAGTAGTTAAGTGCAACAAGCGGCCAGAGAAAGCAGTAGAGCTGGGTACAGTTACAGCTTTTAAAGGATATTTAGATAGGTACATGATGAGAAAAGTTTAGAAGCTGTTTTATGCTATGAATCAATACCATAAAGCAACGGGTCAATGGACTGCAGGTTGGGAGCTGCTGGTTTAGAAGAATATGGGCCAGATGCTGGCAATTGGGATTAATTCAGTTAAGCAACTTGGTTGGCATGGATGAGTTGGGCTAAAGGTCCTGCTTCCATGCTGTAGAGCACTCTGATGTGTCTCGGGGATGATAGGAATAGTTTTATAGTTTCCATTATGGCCGCATGAGAGTAAAGGATCTGGACGGAGGTGGTGAGACCGGACAGAACCAGGATCGGTTCAGAAGCAGGAATATGGAAAAGTAGAGCGGGTTTAAGGAGGAGGACCTGAGTAAGTAGGAGGGTCTGTCTGAAGGGAGTAGTTGGAAACAGCTCAGGAAGTGGTACCAGCACAAGCCTGGGGGCTTGATTAGCTCATGGTGGAATACAGGGCTGAAGTTGCTTAGATAGCTGGAACGGTATGTGGGAACCCCAAAATCTTTTGAGGTTTAGCTTTAATTTTGGAGAATTAACATTAGATCTAGAAGGATTGGACTGTGAGATTGGTTGCTGAATTCCTTCTTACCTGCCTGTCACTTCCTGTTGGTGCCCATCCTCCTTTCCTTTCTCCCATGGTCCACTCTCCTCTTCAGTTAATGTAGTTAACTGGAGCAGCAAATTTGCAAATGACACCACAAGATTGGGGGTGTAGTGGATAGTGAGGAAGACTACCATGGATTGTAGAAGGATCTGCATCAGCTGGAAAAATGGGCTGAAAAATGGCATATATAGTTTAATATAGACAAGTGCAAGGTTTTGCACTTCAGTAGGACCAGCAGGGTAGGTCATACAAAGTGAATGGTAGGGTAATAAGTGCTGTAGAACCAAGGGATCTGGAAGTAAGGGTCCATAATTTGTTGAAAGTGGCATCACAGGTAGACAGGATGGCAAAGAAAGCTTTTAATATACCCTGTATTGGCCTTCATGAGTCACTGTATTGAGTACAGAAGATGGGATGTTACGTTATTAAGACATTGGTGGGGCTTAATTTGGAGTATTGTATGCAGTTCTGGTCAACTGCCTACAGGAAAGATATTAATAAGATCGAAAGAGTACAGAGAAAATCTACAAGGGTGTTGCTGGGACATGAGGACTTGTGTTTTTGGGAATGGTTGAATAGTTTAGGACTTTATTCCCTGAGGTGTAGGAGAATGAGAGGAGATTTGATAGAGGTATATAAAATGAAGGGTATAGATAGGGTAAATACAAGCAGGCTTTTTCTACTGAGGTTGGGTGAGAGTAGAACTAGAGGGTATGGGTTAAGGATGAAAGGTGAAATGTTTAAGGGGAACATGAGGGGGAACAACTTCACTCAGAAGGTGCTGAGTGTGGAATGAGCTGCCAGCAGAAGTGGTGGATGAGAGCTTGATTTCAACATTTAAGAGAAATTTGGATAGGTACTTGGTTGGTGAGGGTATGGTAGGCTATAGCCCAGGTGCAGGTAGATGGTACTGGACAGATCAGTAGTTCAGCACAGACTCGATGGCCTGAAGAGTCTGTTTCTGTGCTGTAGTGTTCTGTGACTCTAGGTATACAAGATAATAAGAGAAATCAATCGAATGGCCAGTGGAGACTTCATCCCCCAGGTTGGAAATATCTTGGATGAGGGGGCATAATGTCAAGACGATTGGCAGATGAAAGTATGAGGGGGGTGATGTCTTTTTTACTTACACAGAGTGGGGGCTGTGTGGAACTCCCAGCAGACACATAAGGGGCATTTAAGAAACTCATAGGTGCATGGAGAGCTTTGCAGTAGGGATAGGTTGATGCAACATTATGGGCTGAAGAGCCTGTACTGTGCTGTAATGTATGTTTTATGTTCTAAAACATTGTTACCCCACTCCCACCCCTCCTCCCATTCAGCTCTTTTATCAATTTTAAATGTGTGTTCTCTGGTTACTAAATACCCTGCCTGTGGAAATTGCTCCTCTCGGCAATTTGAACACCTCTTTAATCTCCTCATAACCACCTTTGCTGTAGGGGGAACTATGACCCCTGTCTTGGCTTCTTAAATCTAGTCTATTAAGACAGTTTGCTTTTAATACAACAGCCATTAAGTTGAAGGAGTTGCAGGGAACGTGTTTTAATTGTTGCTTATTTTGGATGACTATAATTTAACCATTTTTCATGCAAAGAAATGATTCTGGATTACCAAGAGTGGGACCATACTCTGGAGAGCACTTAGCTTGGGAGGTTTTGCACTAGGTGGGGTGAATTTGTTGCTCATAAATTGAACTTTGTGTGATTAATATTTCACTAATTAGTTTTGTATATGGAATCCTACTGTTTCTGTTAAAGAATTACGTTGCTAGAGGGTTCCGTGCAGCTCCTTGCTAGTTTGGAGTCAGAAGGTTATATGTATAAATCCCTTTCCTGTGGTACAGAATTTGAGATGATGCTTCAGCACAATACCAAGGGAGTGCTGAATTGCTGGAGGTGTTTTTTGTTTGGTGGAAGGTTAAATCAACACTGACTGAAATATTTATTTTGTTTATATAAATTGTTATATTCGTAGAATCTGCATGATGCTGGCGCCATCCATATTTTTTCAAAATCTACACTATATTCTTTAACATTGCAGATATTTAACACAGGACATTCCTGAGCTGTCGTTTGCAGTAAAAGTCAATTTGTTTTCTTTGCTTACAAGATTGACCCTATAGAATATTTAACAGTACAGCACGTGAACAGGTCCTTTAGTCCACAATGCTTTGCTGAACCAGTTCCATTAGTAATTAAATGGCCAATTAAATTAATCTCTTCTGCCTACACAATGTCCATATCCTTCCACTTTCCTGACATTCATGTGCTTTATCTAAATGTCTCTTAGAAGTCGCTAATGTCCCTTTACCATCACCCTAGGCAGCGCATTCCAGGCATGCACACTCCTTGTTAGCGCAAATTCAGTTTTTCTTTCTCATATATTCTACATAGAAACATAGAAAACCTATAGCACAATACTGGCCCTTCAGCCCACAAAGCTGTGCCGAACATGTCCTTACTTTAGAAATTACCTAGGGTTACCCATAGCCCTCTATATTTCTGAGTTCCATTTATTTGACCAGGAGTCTCTTAAAAGACCCTATCGTATCTGTCTCCACCACCATCACCGGCAGCTTATTCCACTCACTCACCACTCTGTGTTTAAAAAAAACAAACAAACAAACACAAAAACCAAACAAAAAAACTTACCCCTGACATCTCCTCTGTACCTACCTCCAAGCACCTTTAAAACTGTGCCCTCTAGTGCTAGGCATTCCAGCCCTGGGAAAAAGCTTCTGACTGTCCACATGTTCAGTGCCTCTCATCATCTCATAAACACACATTCTGTGAGCAATGAGAGGAGTTTACACACATTCCAGTTGGTAATGTGCAATAGTGGAAGAGCCATAAGCAGTGATCCTTTCACCATAGTAGTGGTGGTATTTGCAAGTTTCAATGTTGCCCTCTTGGCATGTGGTGCCTATCTGCAACATTTGTTGGTGAACAGCTCCTTGGCGTGAAGAGACTAGCAGGTTCCTGGCAGATCCCAGTGCACTTTGCAAAGAGTTCCTATTCGTTCAGCCGCAGTTGTTGCTTGTCTTGGTGCGTATCCCCACGAACATCCTGTAGATCAGAGTCAGTATGGGGAAGACCACTGTACCCCTTTCCAAACTTCAGTGAACAGTCATTCTGAAAGGAGCTAGATGATGAATTAATGTCCACCCCAGCTGCCTCAGGATAAAATTGAGGCTCTGGCATTGTAGGAAAGATCTGTCAGGATGGCCACTTCTCACTATCTGTCAAGCAAGTGTTATGTTACTGCAGGAAATTCAAATACAGAGGCAGTGCCCTGCCTTACCTACTACAGACACTAATATTATAATACAGGACGACCTTCACTAATCCGGCACCATTGGGACCTGAGGATTGCCGGATTACAGAAGGATCACATTAAGCAATAGCTAACCGCCTCAACATACCTTTAAAGTATCATTTAAATTAGTATATGTTAGATAACAATGAAACAGAAATATGAAATGAGTAGCAAGTGAAATCTTAATAAAGTAATATACTGTACAGGCACAGATAAAATAAAGGGTACATTTTTTCAGCGGAGACTAACTTGGCAAACTTGTCAAGAAACTGCTGCTGCTTCCTTGTTTGCTGAACGTTTTCACCACACACTGCACGAAACTAAGCCATGACGCTGCTTGAACCGATGAAGCCAGCCTTCACTATAGTCACATTCATAATCTAGTCCTAGTTCTTCATGAAACACTTTTGCTTGTTCCTTCACCATATCACCAGATAGTTCAACACTTCACTTACACGAAGATTAAACCACGTTATCAGCTCTTTATCTAGTTCTGAACTTCTTCCTTCTTTCATTGTTTTTCTTACGCACACTTTTTCTTTGAGCCACTATCAGCAAAAAAATGTAGCAGTTTTTCTTTCTCTTTCCTTATATCGTACACTGGAAGAGCCAATGTTGTAACACTCGCAGGAGCTTTTCACCGATACACCACTGTCCAGTTTTTTTCAAGAGTTCAACCTTATCTTTAATGGATAACGTGCAGTCTTTTCGCTTCACTGCACGAGGTGCATTTCCCTCACTCACTAGGGCCATAATTGAGGCCAAAAAAGAGCAAATGATATTAATAAATGCAGGAAAACAAGCAGGAATTGCCTGTGTACTTACAAGAGCGGGCCAACACATGAACAGATCTAGTGCAACCAAAGCAATGCGCAGCAGATTGGTATGGTGGCCTGGGAAATTTGAAATTACTGTGGCATGGAAAATCTGGAATCAGTGCTGGATTATTGAAAGAACCGGACTACAGGTAGTCAGATTAGTAAAGGACGACCTGTAGTACACACCTGTGAATCAAATAGTCGTGCTGTAAATTAAAAATGTTAAGTATATTATAAAATAAATGAGACACTTTGCCTGGATTAACCTTGTTTTCTATCATTGGCATTCTGTTCCAGCAAATCTTCAGCTCTTATTAAGAACAGCATTGTGTTTCCTTGTATTTACAATGCATTGTGTGATGTCCATCGAATGTAACAGGGTATCAATTTCTGAACAGATAACCAGTCCACTCAATTTTCTAGCTAAACGAGAATTGTATTACTGTACTCCCATTGTTGAATGCATATCAGTTTAGTTTCCAGCATAGCTGCTGCTGTCTTGTTTGTACATGGCACAGATGCAGCTCTCTTGCTTCCAAGTTGGGGCTCTAGAGATTCACACCCCTCTCCAGGGTAATTTAGGCCAGGGTGTAAATACTTTTGGGATGCTGAATTGTTGGAGATGCTGCTTTCTTCTGGAAGATACTGAGCCCTGCCTTTGCTAGCTTCTTCAGTGGAACACAAACGATCACATAGCTTTAGGAGAATTTCTATGTCCCATGAATAATGTTCTGCCCAAAAATTATCCTTTGACCGATGCCATGATCACCTGTGCTCTCTCCCCCACTTCCCAAAATATTCAGTATGAGAGGATTAATCCTTAAGTATAAACCAGAGAACAGCATTGCGTTTCCTGCCATTTACAAGGTATTCTGTAATGTCTAATTTTTCTCCTGTAAAAATGCCTGCAAGAAAGTGACTTCAGTGTGAGAGGTATATGACATGTACATACTTCGATAATAAATTTACTTAGTACTTGAGAAACAGTTGCCAAATAATAAAGTTGGAACCACTGATATTTGGTAATTTAGTTGCTCTAGTATAATAATGACATTTGTAAGAACTTGCATTTATCTGGTACCGTCTTGCTGCTATTCAACTCAGTAAAGCACTTCAAAGAAGCACAGAGGGCCAGAATTTAATCCAAAGCAAAAGTTTGTGAACCCATTGCAATTACCTGGTTTTCTGTATTATTTATTCATAAAATGTGGTCTAATCTTCATTTAAGTCACGGGTTAGATATGCCTAAACTAATAACACACTACCAATTGTACTTTTCATGTCTTTATTGAACACATTGTTTAATCATTCACAGTCCAGGCTGGAAAAGTTATATGAACCTTGTATTTAATAACGAGTAGAACCTCCTTTAGTAGCAATAACCTCCACTGAATGTTTCCTGTAGCTGCTAATCAGACTTGCACAATGGCCTGGAGGAATTTTGGACCATTCCTCCATACAAAATTGTTTTAGTTAATCCATATTTCTGGGATACCTTGCATGAACAGCCCTCTTCAGGTCATGCCACAGCATCTCAATTTGGTTAAGGTCTTGACTCTGACTTGGCCATTCTAAAACACAAATTTACTTTTTAAACTATTTTGTTGTTGATTTACTTATGTTTAATTAATTTAAAAGAGTCATATAAATTTTAATTAAAATGTACTGCAGAATTGTATTTCAAATTGTTGCTTGCAGTTGATCTGGAGGATGATAGTTGAAACAATTTACCCTGAGACCCATACTTTACCTCAGTAACATCAGGAATGCAGTGATTGTGAAGTCTGCTGTAAGAAGAAGTTTAATCTTGGACATCTGTGTTGAATTGGTTTCCTGCTGAGTCTCAATGCAATTTGAACTATTTTAAACAGTATTTTACTTAGGGCAAGGAACACTGTGTAATTACTCCTCATTTCTCTCACTTCTCTGCAACCCCCACCATAATACAGTGTGTTTAAATTTTGTTTCTCTACCCCTTTTCATTCATTGAAACCTTGATTTACTGTGTTTTCTGGATGGGCAGGCACGTTCCTGGAGTGATCTGCTTGGTATTAAAGTTAAAACCCAACTTAAATCTGAGGTCTTAATCTTTTTCTCATCTACTGCAAATGCTCTTGTTCAGAGAATTAAATTCTGGGCATGCAGTACGCACCCATCCCATACTGCAGCGCAGGTAAGAAACTATTTATTAAAGAGTGACTAATGCTTTTAGTGTTTAGTCCCACACTACCAGATTTGCGAGCAGTTATTGTACTTCAACTATTAGACTTCTGAATCAGCATGGATAACTTGACTCACCTCAACAATGAACTGATTCCACAACTTACAGACTCACTTTCAATGACTTTACAACTTGTGTTTATTCGTCTATATATTTATTTATTGTATTTGCTCATTTTGTTGTCTTTTGCATATTGACTGTTTGTCCTTGTGTGCAGATTCTATTGTATTTATTGTGAATGCCAGCATATATTTTGAAAACAAAATAATAGGAATAATAAACAAATAAATAATACTGAGAAAATGTTGTAAAGTCCTTGAAAGTGAGTCTGTAGGTTGTGGAATCATTTCAGTGGTGGGGTGAGTGTAGTTGTCCAAGCTGGTTCAGGAACCTGATGGTCAACAGGTTATAAATGTTCCTGAACAGTATGGTCAGAGTAGAAGAGAGGGAAATGTAAAAAGTCTGTTAAGAAAGACCCACACTCATCCTGAGTCAGTCGACCCCAAACCAGTGGTTTGCCTTTATATAATAGCAGTTCCCCCATATGGATTAGGAGTTAACCGATAGGTAATCAGTTCAACTGACTGTTAAAATGCCATCTGTGAGGCTCAAGACATTAACCACATGTAACTAATTTGGGTTTTAATTGAAATTCTAATTAGTGAATAAAAGGGTAATAGATACCGTCATTAGTGTGTCACCTCAGTACTGTTTGAGTTGTCATTGTGTGTTTTCAATAATCCTATTTAGACTGTACATGGATATTAGCCTTGAGAGCAAATATTTATTGTTAGTATTACTGGATAGTGGATATATGAGTTATTATGCACTTGTGAAAATGAGAGTGTATATAAAGCAATTTGTACTGCAATTAGTGCCATACCTTGTCAAGATCTGCTATTGGATGACATTAATTTGTGCATTATTGGATCATTTGGTTAAATTAAAGCAGTGGGATTAATCTTGGGAACAGTAGCTATAGCAACAAAATACTGTGATGTGAAGAATAGGGGGAGACAATTAAATGCTTAGTGCATTTGCAGTATACACACAGTGGCCTCTATTATATACCTCCTGTACCTAATAAAGTGGCCACTGAGTGTATGTTTGTGGTCTTCTGCTGCTGTAGCCTGCTGACTTCGTGGTTTGTTGGACTGTGCATTCAGAGATACTCTCATGCACGCCACTGCTGTAACACATTGAGTTACTGTCGCCTTCCTGTCAGCTTGAACCAGTCTGGCCATTCTTCTCTGACCCCTCTCATTTACAAGGCATTTTCGGACACTGGAGTTGTTTTGTTTTGCAAACCATTCTCTTTAAACTCTAGAGACTGCTGTGCATGAAAATCCCAGGAGATTATCTGAGATACACAAGCCATCCCATCAAGCTTTGTTGATCATTTCACAGTCAAAGTTACTTAGATCACCTCTTTTCCCCATTCGGATATTTGGTCTGAACAACAACTGAACCTCTTGACCTTATCTGCATGCTTTTATGCATTGAGTTGTTATCACATGATTTGCTGAATAGGTGTTTGCATTAACAAGCAGGTGTACAGGTTCACCAATAAAGTTGCCTTGGAATATAAACCAGGCATGCCTCCCCCTTTCTACAAATGTTGAGTTGTGTATGACAACCCATTATTGCCTTTTACTGATTATCAATGTTCACATTATGGGGTCAGACTGACAGTTTTCATATCACTTTAACCATAGAAAGCATTACAAATGACATGCCCATTTCAGTTGAGGGCAACAGGATATGAATTGAAGAGTGAATTTATTCTCTTTAATAGCTTTGCTCATTTTTCTTTTTCACTTGCTCTTCCCCATGCATACTGATCCAACTGAGATTCATTAACTACGTCCAGAGTAGACAACAGGAAAATCCTACGCAAGAGTAGTGGATGTGGCTCACTCCATCTTGGGTAAAGCCCTCCCCACCATTGAGCACATCTACACAGAATGTTGTCTCTAGAATGCAGCATTAATCTTTAAGGACCACCACACACCAGTCCATACTCTCTTCTCGCTGCTGCCATCAAGAAGGTGGTACAGGAGCCACAGGACCTACACCACCAGGTTCAGGACTAGTTATTATCCTTCAGCCATCAGACTCTTGAACCAGTGGAGATAACTTTACTTGCCCCCATCACTAAACTGTTTTCACCTTCAAGGGCTCTTCATCTCATGTTCTTGATATTTATTGTTTGTTTATATTTTTCTCATTTGTGTTTTCATAGTTTGCACATTGGTCATCCATCCTGTTGGTTGCAGTCTTTCATTGATTCTATTGTGTTGTTTGAATTTACTGTGTATGACCACAGAAAATGAATCTTGGGTTGTATATGGTGACATATATGTAGTTTGATAATAAATTTTCTGTGAACTTTAAAAGGGGGATGTGATTGCATTGTTGGGGCTGTAGAGGAAATTCACCAATTTGTTGCTTGGGGTGGAGAATTTCAGCTGTGAGTTGAGATTGGATGGGCTGCAATTTTTTTTCCTGGCTATGGAGAAACTTGAGGGCTGATCTGATTGAGGTATACAAAATTGAGGGAATAAATAGAATGGGCAGTGGGAAACTACTCCTTAGCGGGAGGTGCCCATAACAAGAGGGATTATATTTCAGGTAAGCCCTAATTCTCAGTACATGTATATAGCGAATAAAGTTGATAGTTGACTCTTGATAAGCTATCTGCCCTTGTAAGTATGTTCAGTGATTTTTTTTTTTAACAACTACCTCGTTTATTGGTGGCTTCTGTTTCCACTTGTTCAAGGGCTTGTTATCTATTTTCACAGATACCTGTTGGAGCAGCATGCTGATCCCAACGCCAAGGCACAATGCGGGGCCACTGCGCTACACTTTGCAGCTGAAGCAGGCCACCTGGAGATTGTCAGGGAGCTGGTGAAGTGGCGGGCTACCATGGTGATGAATGGCCACGGCATGACTCCTCTGAAGGTGGCCGCCGAGAGCTGCAAGGCCGATGTGGTGGAGCTGCTGCTCTCCCATGTGGACTGTGACCGTGAGAGCCGCATCGAAGCCCTGGAGTTGCTGGGTGCTTCCTTCGCTAATGACCGCGAGAACTACGACATTGAGAAGACATACCACTACCTGTACCTGGCTATGCTGGAGAGGCACCGCGATCCTGACAACCCACTCGAGAAGGTTACCCTCCCTTCCATCGAGGCCTACGGTGGGCGTGCAGAGTGCAGGACGCCACAGGAGCTGGAGGGCATCCGGCAGGACAGGGATGCCCTTCACATGGAAGGGCTGATTGTACGCGAGCGGATCCTGGGCTCCGACAACATTGACGTCTCGCACCCTATCATCTACAGAGGCGCAGTGTATGCAGACAGCATGGAGTTTGAGCAGTGCATCAAGCTGTGGCTTCATGCCCTGCACCTGAGGCAGAAAGGCAATCGCAACACCCACAAAGACTTGCTCCGCTTCGCACAGGTCTTCTCACAGATGATACATCTGAACGAGCCCGTGAAGCCTCGGGACATTGAGAACGTCCTGAAATGCAGTGTGCTGGAGATAGAGAGGGGCCTGGCACGAATCAAAAACCCGTCTGAGATGGACGTGCAGACGGCCATGGACAACTGTGAATCGAACATATTTACCTTCCTGTATCTGGTGTGTATCTCCACCAAAACACAGTGCAATGAGGAGGAACGGGCGCGCATCAACAAACAGATCTACAGACTAGTTCACCTGGACCCACGCACCCGGCATGGCTCCAGCCTGTTGCACCTGGCGGTGAACTCCAGCACTCCGGTCGACGACTTCCACACCAGCGACGTGTGCAGCTTCCCCAGCGCTCAGGTCACCAAGCTACTGCTGGACTGCGGCGCCGACATGAATGCCGTGGACAAGGATGGCAACGGGCCGCTCCACATCATCGTGCAGTACAACCGGCCCATCAGCGACTTCCTCACCCTCCACGCCATCATCATCAGCCTGGTGGAGGCTGGAGCCCATGCCGACATGACCAACAAGCAGAAGAAGACCCCACTAGACAAGAGCACAACTGGCGTGTCTGAAATCCTCCTTAAGACTCAGATGAAGATGAGCCTGAAGTGCCTGGCTGCCCGAGCAGTAAGACTTCACAACATCAGTTACAAAAGTCAGATCCCTCAATCATTGGAAGAATTTGTAGAATTGCATTGACTTTTAAGATGATTCTTTACCAGACTGGTATTAGGTATGGCCCTAACACATTAGTTTATGGGATTGATCTGCTGATTACATAGCTGTTTTGTCTTATACCATCCTGTCTCTGAACCCAGCCCACAACCGTTCAGATTGTCTATGGTGCTTCCTCGGCGCTTTCATCGAATAGGCTCGAATGATGCAAAGTGCCTACAAACTAAAATTTTAAACTTGTGTAAGTTATAAAAATTGATCTTTGTTTAAGGTTCAGATCAAACCTTGTGTCTTCCAACAACATTAAGATATCAGAAGTAGGAGCAGATCACATATGTTGGCCTACAAATGGGAAGTAATTTGAATTACAATCTTTTTTCTTCTTTCCCTACTATTATTGCCTAAGGATAAAGAAAGTACCAGTCTGAACTATTGTTAACAAGATTTGTGATAAGATAGTTGATTGATTTTTTTTGATGATCTCTGCTTTGCCTTTCTTGTGTAGCTGGTTTCGCAATGGATAGGAAAGCAGGAACATCTGATTTGGTTTAGCAGTAGCAGTGAGATCACTTGAGTATAATGTTCTCCTAAGCATGTTATCTATTGTTCCCTTAATGGAGAATGCCTGTGTGTGACTTTGCTTAATGTGGGGGGCTGATGCGTGGGCAGCCACCGCATGGTCTTTGAGGGATTGGGTCAGGGTCCAGTGGCATGGAATGCAAGTCGGCTGGGGACCTGTCACAACTGCAGCCTTCCTCTGCCTTTACTGTGGTTGTAATGTGACATTATCTTCCATTAGCCGCACCATTGAGGACTTTGTTTTATCACTCACTTGTCCATGCTGGGTGGCAAATGACTTTGAAAATTTTTTTGTTAGAATGTTAACAGCAAAATGTGAAATTTGTAAAACGCTTTTGGACAATATCAATGAACTCGAGTGATCGCACTACTACCCTTGAAGATCCCACAGCGTGGCTCGGGTGCTACTCTGAGCAGGTCTGCTGCACTGTAGTTGATGCATATGCTTGATCTGGCTTCACCTTTTAGGTAAGGTAAAGCACTCCGTGGTTACTTCATTTTGTTTCTGTGCAAGGTGTGAACTTTTCTGGTTACCAGAACGAAGGACTTTAAATCTATCAGCAAACCTAGCCCCTTATTGTGGTAAGAGTGGCTGTGGCCAGGCACTGAGGGGAAGTCTCAGTTCTTGCTACCCTGCCAGTTTTGAAACTTACTTAATAGAATCTTTAAAGGATCAATGCTGTGGCAATCTCAGCTGTTTTAGCAAAATGGGAAGGTGTGCCAAAATGTAATCTTTCAAGCTACTTTTAACCACCGCTATCCATCATGTTAATGTTGTACAGTTGCGATGTGGGTTCATTTCAAGGTGAAATTAAGGGGTGAATGCTCCTGTTGGTGTTGATCTGATACCAATCAGGGCCCCTGATGCTTGGAAGTACACAGGTTAAAGATCACATGAGGATCAGGTTGTGTGCTGCCCTGCATAGCCAAGTACCATGTCGCTCAGGTTAATCTTGTACATGAAGGTGGATTAGTCTTGGGTGAGGAGATTCTTTTCGGCACTTTGGAAGGGTATAGGATTTTGGGAGAGGATGAGGCAATGGATTGATTAAAGGAGCAAAGATCTAAAACTGACCTGCAATCATTTGTGAGAGAGCTTACTGTATTATTTCATTCCTTGGATCTTAAAGAATAATTTAAATGGAAATTCTTAAGATTACTGGTTTCATCTCAGTTTCTAACATCAAGCAAAGTTCTGAATTGCAGAGTGTATTTAAAACTTGCTGGGAAATGAGAGGAATTGAACTTTTATAATTTTCCTTCTGATGTGATTGTGGTATTCATTTGGTTTTGTTGAAGACCTTGTGATTTTACTTTGGTTAATATATGCCGGTTAAGTAACATACTCCATGTTCTCATGACACCCTGAAATGCTGTTTCAGCAGGAGGTCCATTATTCCCCGTTCACCTTGCAGTTGGTTTCACCCTTTATGAGCTCTCATGTGATGAGAACCGTATAAATCGGTTGCTTTGACAGTATTCCTACATGGAAGTGGAATCATGCAATGCAGTGGGAGTAGTTTAACAAATCTTTAGGGTTGTTTGTTAATGTTTTTCCTTATTCCTTTTTAAAAAATTATTTATTTTTGTGACGAACAGTCAACCTCTAATAGAAGTTTTTAAAAATCCCTTTTAAAAACCTGATTCCAATCGGGTGTGGTTTCTGCTGTCCTTTGACTTTGACAGACATCTGCTTTCACTTTAGAGTTTCGACTTCAGGTGTATTCATAGTACATGTGTAAGTTTGACCCTAAGTTAAATTAAGCTCTGAAATGGAGGACTGAACTGCTGCAAGTACAGTACTAACAAATTAGGTTTAACCCAAGGTCTTGTGTTCCTCTTGTTGATACTTCAGTCTATCTTTTCTCAACATATTTTTGTTTAAGGACAATGAAATCAAATCATGCTTGGATACTTTGCTGAACAATTGAGGGATTGTTTTAAGCCCATGGTTTTTTGACTATAGTTGATCATTGAGTATGATTCTGTGGAAGTAGAAGAAAATAAGAGAAGAGGAGCAGGAGTAGACCTCTCAGACATGTCACCCATTTCAATTCTACTTCCCATTCCCGACATGTCAGTCCATGGCCTCCTCTACTGCTGTGATGAGGCCACACTCAGATTAGAGGAACAACACCTTATATTCTGTCTGGGTAGCCTCTAACCTGATGGCATGAACATTGATTTCTTGAACTTCCAGTGATTGCCCCCTCTCCTTTCACCATTCTTTATTCTTGTTTTCCTCTCTCACCTTATCTCCCTACCTGCCCATCACCTCCCTCTGGTGCTCCACCCCCTTCCTTCCATGGCCTTCTGTTTTCTCCTATCAGATTCCCCCTTCTTGAGCCCTTTATATTTTTCACCAATCGACTTACCAGCTCTTCACCCCATTCCTCTCTCCCGGTTTCATCTATCGCCTACCATCTTGTACTTCTTCCCCTCCTCCCACTTTCTTACTTTGACTTCTCTTTCCAGTCCTGGTAAAGGGTATTGGCCCAAAAAGTTGACTGTGTACTCTTTTCCATAGATGCTGCCTGGCCTGCTGAGTATCTCCAGTGTTTTGTGTGTGTTGTTCTCAGACATGTCCTGTCTTTCAGTGTAATGTGGACGATCTTCCTCAGGCACTTACTCTTGTATCTATTTACCATGACCCTCAATTAAAAAAAATCTTTAAACATTTTATCTCCTACATTAAACCGCGCTGCTGCTGCGTAACTGGCTTTAAAAGAATTGATATAAGTAATTTGTAAATATTGATCTTAAAATTTTCAAATGTGTTACCCATTGCCTTTCTGGTAAAGCTAGTAGGTCACTGGAGCCAAGTATAAAAGGTCTTAGTTTTAATTCAAGTTCTTTGTAAAAATAGTGATCCCCTTACCTGAGAGCCTGTAGATTCAGTGCTGTTGAGGTGAGATGGGTGCTGGGCTGTGAATAGCTTGCAGTTGTACACCGTAGCGTCCATGAAGTATGATCACATGAACAAGCTGCTGGAAGGCTGTTGGAACTCTGCCATTTTTAGAAGGAGAACCATATTTTGGGCACCTGTTCTCCAGGTTTAGCAGAATGTCATATTTTAGGATGACTAGAATGTCTCACTATTGACTGTAAATTCCTATTATTTCACAGATGTGGAAGGCCCACAACTCACGAAGGACCGTAGGGCCGAGGGAGGTTGTGAATATCTTTCAAACAGGCGAACCGACAGTTGGAGCACTTCGGCATTCAGTATAATGTGTCTGAGTTGTGGCTTGAGGCATATTGGTTCCACATTGCACGCATTCTGTAGTCCATGTCCAGATCTCTTGGCACATTTAGTGACTTTAAATCTTTTGTATAATGTGGGAAGGTTCTAGGGGAAACAGCAAAGACCCTTACCACAACGCCAGTGGAATAAAATCATGTTTGTCTTAGTGGTTGAAGGCGATACTTTTATCAGTTCTCCCACATCTATAGAGTGTTTCTAATCTGGACAATTCTGGTCATCAGTGTGATTGTGGTTTGCTGCTTCTCACTTTGAGAGAAAAAGCTACGGTTATTCAGAAGTGCACCTCGTGCTACTTACTTTCTTCAGTTGCTTATGAGAACATATCAATCAGATAATCTTGATAATTTTTGAAAATAATATGTACAAAAAGAGCTTAATGCCTTGGCTTTTGGCATTAAAAACAAAACTACCTGGATTGAAGTGAATGGCAGTTAAATTTGGGATGCTTTACTTTTTATTACTTGAATGTTCCTTTTAACTTAGAACAAAAGGAGATTTGCAAAGGATGCTACCACAGTGCATCCTTTTTGGATGTTGTCAAGTGCTTTATGGCCAATGAACTACATTTGAATTTTTGCCACATTTGTGCCAGAGCCATTTGATTCTCTTCAGGCACCAATAGTGATGACTTTGGCACACAGGTCCGCAGGTATGGGGCTGTTTGCAGGTTGTTCTTGGGATTTCAGAAATGATTAAAACATTGGGGAAAAGTTTTTTATCAAACAACAATGGAACTGAGTTGTTGGTGGGTGGGAGAAGGAATTATGTTCTCTTGATATGATTAGATCATGATTGTTCGTTTTCAGAAAAGATTTCAAGGTATCAGATATTTTCCAATTTGGGCTATTAATCATGCTCATTTTACTTTGATTTGTGGTTTTTAAGCTTTTCCAGTAAGTTCATTCCTGAGGTATGGATTTTGATATTGCTGAGGAGGTTAACATTTATTCCTGATTGGACTTTGTACTAAGGAGACAATTAGCAGTAAATGGTATTCATGAGTCTGCAGCCCAGGTATATAGGCCAGACAGGGTAAGAATGGCAGATTTACGTCCCTGAAGTCTATTGGTGAATCAGATGCCTTTTATGACAGTCTAGCAGTTTCATAGTCACTATTACTGCTGCCAGATTTTTTTTAAAGTACTGGATTTATTTAATTACTTGAATGTACATTCTTCAGTTCTGGTGGTGAAATTTGTACCTGTCTCTCTGGATGCTTGTAGAGCAACTCAACTACTGAGCTTCTGCTCACCAAACCTGTCACAATCTCTCATTTCTGGATTCCCTCCTTCCCACTTAAAGAGCTCCTTGGACATTTTTAAGCTTTTCATTTAAAAGCAGCTTTGTACCTAATCCTGAGTAAAAGGAGAATTAAATCAGAGAGTTGTGAATTCCCAGTTTACAGAAGTGAACTCATCTTTTTGAAATTGGACATCAGCTATCTAAAATGATCTTTCATTATTTCTGCTATAGTCCAGTTAATAATTTATTAGTCCAGTTAAACCCCATTATAACACTGTCATCAAGAAAGTTACTGGGTTTTTCTTCCAAATACAGTAGGCAGAAAGATCTGTGGTTTAATGTTGATGCTTTTACCTAATATCTTTTGAGCTGCTTACATTGATTAAAATTGTCATTGTCACAGACCATGAACCTGCATTTGGCAGGAGTTGCGTATTCATATTGCTATCTTCAGTTACTCAACTTGAAGGACTGTTTCCTTTTACTTGGGTGTTCTTGCTGGGGTTAATTGATATCAATAGCCCTTACTGAATTGGTCTTTTTGTGCCTGTTGATTGTACTGTACAGAGACTGTTTAGTATATGTACGCAAGGTGCATGGGCACTCTTCCACAGACATCTTTGGCAATATTTCCTCATAGAATCCTACCTACACTTCCACCAGCCACATATCTAATGACTTCCCAACTCAATTGTGCTTCCTTGGTATGGATAAGCCTAATTCAAGGGTATTCCAGGGCATGAAGCTGGTGGTTGTGAACAGTGTTGTTATAAGATGCTGTTATCCAAGACTTCAGTAATATACTCAAACTGAAAAGCCCTAAATTAACTAAACTGCCAGGTGATGGAGTGAGGTGTAATTTGATTACACAGTCAAAATGATTAATATTGCTAACTTTCATTTCAGTGTAAATTATTTTTACAAATTTAAAAATGTTCAATTGAAGTGGGGATCTGAAAAGTGCTGACTTGCATGAGATACTGTTGGATTCAATTAGAGGCACTTTTGTGGGCCTGTCATTGGTTCATTGTGCGTCTATGAAACACCCTCCTTAAATGTCATTCCTTTGGCAGTTTGTAACGAACACAGAAGGAGCCTGTAATTGTAGTCATTACATGTTTTCAAAGCCCTTCTAAGCAGTGTGCTAAATTATTCAGTGCTAAACTCAGCATTATCACTAAATGCCTTAACAATGGGAACAATAATGATAGGAGGATGAAAATACAGGTCCTGGTTAACCTTACTGCTATTTAAACTCTTGATATTTGATTTGCTGATTTGCAATAGTTGAGATTTTGTAAGGCAGCATTTTAAAAATATAAACACTGAAGATCTGATTGAGACACAGCTTTGTGGTTGTTTAAAAGTTGAAAACATGGGCCCTTTCCCTTGACATGGTCCATGCAAGAAATGACCCTAAAGTTTTTAATGATGAAAGTCAATGACCATCGAAATGCCAGTGGGTGCATAATTTCTGTATGTATTAAGTTGAAATGCCATGGCACTTTGCACTATAACTCCTCAGGATGTATAACCTTGTGTAATTTGTTCACCCACAATTCCCAAGCTGGGGATTTAATTTTTCCTAAAAATTTTAAATTAGTTGCAAAATTAGGTTTATTACTGGATTTTTAGACACACCTTTTATGTCCTGAATCCCCACACTACTGGTATTTTTTGGAAAAAGCCGGGGAATAATGTAATGAAATAATTCATTCTTGATTCTTGTAAAATGTGACTGTTTTGTTTAAATAAAGCTGTAATGTACACTGAAAACATAGATCAGCATTTGCTTTCAGAGATGGTGATTGTGTGGTTTTGTCTTGTTAGACTTTGCGGAACAAAATCCAGTCCGTAATAGAAAAGTGGTGGTCATTCAGCTTTTAACATGTTCAATCAACCCTGGCCCTTGCCAGCTTTGGAGATGTTCATCTTGAACACTGAATTCTCTCTTAAATCCTGTCTCCAGGATGTGGAATGTTTTGATATTGGAGTGGCTTAAAAAGAGCTTGAAATGCTCGTGCCTTTGAAAAAATGATCTGTATGAATGGGTACAACAAGCACATTAAAAAAAAAAGAAATTGAAGCCAATTGAAATCTTGGCAAATCTCTAGATCAGGAATTCCCAACCTTATTTTTAATGCCATAGACTCCTATTATTAACCAAGGAGTCTCTGGATCCCAGGTTGGGAATCCCTGCTCTGGATAATGCAAGAAGTGAAATGATGGTAGCAAGAGAACTACAGACGATATTGCTGCCTATTTTACTTAAACCTCCGACCCAAGGATGAGGCTCTGCAGGTTCTCAACTAGTGCTCTTATTAAGTCATCTGCAGGTAGTTCTGCTACAACATAGCATGAATTGGCTATAGCATGATTGATGGATTAATAGACACCGTTTGCATTATGCCAGTTGCATTGGTTATTATCAGGATTGGGAAAGCATACTTTAACTGTGCTTTGATGGTTACCACAGCCTATTCCACAACAATGTGATTTAGGAACTAATTATTGCATTCAACAAGAGCTACCTGTCCCTTTTCATGTTTTAATAAAAACAAGCAACCTCAAACAATGGATAAACCACATTGTCCATAGTCTTGCATAATTACAAATATTCAACACTTTGAATTTTAAATGCAAAATCTTTCCAAATATTTACATATATAAGAATTGTTTTACATATAATACAGAGTCTGTAATATCCAAAGCACAGGAATTTTACTCAAGTATGATTATTTAACATTTGAGGAGAACTTAAGTGTAAAATCTTCTATTGGTTGGACTTTGCTGGAAAGTTTTAGAAGCTTTAGATACCTAGAAGTAATTTATTGCAGTTCAACCTATTCACCCGAACTTTACATTTTACATTATGTGTATGGGCAGGAGAAAAAATAGGAATGCTTGATAATCTGTATTAATAACTGAAAATGCCTGAAGTACAGAACAAATTAACAGCAAGATTATGTTTCACAGAGATTTCTCTATCTTCTATCCATAGATCCTCCAGTACCACTCCAAAGGAAGGGTAGAAAATTGGCTTGAGTGAGATTATTTTCTTTGTAGCAGTGGGGGCTGAATTGGGTGTACAAAATGATGGATGTTGAAATAGCATACCTGTTCCTGCCCCTCAGTGTTGTGTCTATCTAGTGCAGAGTGGTAGAAATACCAGAGAGGAATACAAAACGTATCTGGGTCGTGGCTTCCTCACACTTGAAACAGCAACGACAAACATACTCTGTAAATTATTTAAAATTGTTACTTAGTTTAACATAATAAATCCTATGGAAGCCTCAAGCAAAGTTGGCACATTGCCAGTATTTTGTAGAAAAAGACTATCTTGCAAGTCATGTTTCTGTTGTTTTAGAAAGGCCCCACGCACAACTTAAAAGGACAGTGGCTTGGCTAGTACCATTTACTTCCACAGTGAGCACAGTCAATCAAAGTTCAACTTTCCAAGTAAAAAATGTAAACTGCATCACACCCCTGTTAGAACATATTTCCTTACAGGGTGTCTGTGCTGGGGAGTACAGTGTATTGCACCTTAGAAAACCAATTGAGTGCGAGGTGTCAACAGAAAACAATAGTACAGGAAGGTGTGTCTGGTGTGCTGATCCTGGGCACACAGCAATTATTTGCCCATGCCCTCTTCTCATTGAGCGCAGTATGGATGAATAAATACACATCTTTAGCACTTGCTTCGACAGTCATGACTTCAGAGGTTTGTTTTCTTTAAGTGCCCGACGTGACCATTTGGAGCTGACAAGTATTCCTTCCTCTTGCGATAAGCACTTTGGAAAAAGCCCAGCTGTGTGTGTGAGGGTAGAAGGGGATGGAAGAATTAATAAAGAAATTACAGGAAAAGTTTAAATGGAACAGAGTCCATTAACAACCACAGTGCCTTTAGTGCAAAGCTTCATTGACTATGAAGAGGCAGTGTTACACAATATTAATATTGGATCAGGAAATCATCTTCATAAAGCAGTGCACAGTTAGGTCATGACTAATCTACACTCAGTGGCCACTTCATTAGGTACCTCCTGTACCCAATAAGTGTATGTTTGTGGTCTTGTACTGCTAAGGTTTGATATGTGTGTTCAGAGTTGCAGTTCTGCACACCACTGTTGAACACATGGTGGTTTGAGTTACCGTCAGCTTGAACTAACCTGATCATGCTTCTCTGACCTCTCTCATTAACAAGATGTTTTTACCTCTCACATGTTCTTTTGTTTTTCTGTAGTTTTTGAGACGCTCAAGCCACTCTGTCTGGCACCAGCAATTATTCCATGGTCAAAGTCACTTGTATCACATTTCTTCCCCATTCTGATGGGTCTAAATAGCAACAAAATTCTTGACAATGCATGCTGTTATGCATTGAGTTGCTGCCAAACGATTAGTTAGTTAGAGCAGGTGTACCCAATAAAGTGATTACTGAGTGTATACGTATTCTAATTCCACCTACTTGTTTTGTTTCAGTATTACCCAGAATTAACAAAGATACATCAAAGATGCCTTGTACTGGTCCGGTCATTTCAAAGTTTTCCATTGACTTCAAACCTGGCACTAACATTAATAGTTCTTTAGGGAGAAAGGTTCAGAAATTCATTATCCACTGGGTGAAGTACTTCCTGATAACAACCCTAAACAGCCCAGCTTTGATTGTCCGGTTTTCTCACTTGCCTGCTTGCTGTGTTTGCTTATTTACTCCTCTCTTCCCGAGGTCACATAAGGCTATTCAATGTGGCCTCATTATCTACCCCTTCAGGCTCAGTATATTAGGGATTGAGCTCAAGATCTGTGAGGTAATGTTTCATTATCAGCATTACCTGCAGCTGATAATGAAATAGTTTGAGATGTTTTTGCTGTGGCCTGTTAGTCATCTACCCTTTACAGAGCCTCCCGTGGCACCAAGGCCTGCAGGAGAGACGGCCTGTACTGATCAGGTCACTTCTGAATTTTCCATCTGCTCATTGCAGAGTTGTAAGTAAGAGAGCAAGTGCAAGGCTGTGCACTGTGGCTGAGTCCAGGGATAAAGCACAAGGGCAGTAATTTGAGGGCCTAAGTGCACTTTGTACTCAGTGTCCCCAAATTTAGGCTGGCTGGCCATGGTGGTCCTGGCCCTGATGGAGAAAGTGAATGTAAGGCATTTATACTTTCCCCATTGTTTTACTTATTGTGAATCAATATTCTGGCAAAAACTACACCATGAAGACAAAAGAACACTCCAAGCATCTCTGCAAAAAGGTTATTGAAAAGCACAAGCCAGGAGATGGATACAAGAAAATATCCAAGTCACTGAATATCCCTTGGAGTACAGTCAATCATCAAGAAATGGAAAGAATATGGCACAGCTGTAAATCTGCCTACAGCAGAGGGTGGTGAATCTCTGGAATTCATTGCCAAGACAGCTATGGTGACTAAATCATTGGGTATATTTAAATAGGTTCTTGGTTAATAATGGCATTATAGGTTTTGGGAAGAAGGTACGAGAATGGGGCTGAGAGGGATAACAAATCAGCCATGGAATGGCAGAGCAATCTCAATAAGCTGAATGGCCTAATTCTGTTCCTGTATTTTATGGTTTGGGGTTGAGGCCCTTCATCTGGACTGGATCTGACCCCACTGAGTCCCTCCAGCATCTTGTTCTTTGCTCCAGGTAAAAATGTTGTTGAATATGTCAATGTACAAGTTGCTGGTGAACACTGGACTTACCTTCCATAGAGCAAGAGTGAGTAATGCTAGTAGAAGAAGCCCTCCTAATGAGCTTCCAATGATAATCCAAAGTGGTACCTCAGACTCCCACTGCTTGGTCATGTGAAGTGTTATCTGTAAGGAGAAATACCAGTTTATATTGAGGGTGCAGTTGATTCTCTGATTTCACTCCTGCCTCTTTTCTATAGCTTACTGAGTTCAATATTCACACTCGCTTTTCACAATTTGTCATGACATTACATACCGTGAAATGCGTCTCTTGTTTCAAGGATGTACTAAGGACAGCTTGCAAATGTTGCCACGATTCTGGCGTCAACATAGCATGCCCACAACTTACTAACCCTAATTTGTACAGTTAGTAAAGATTATCCACAGGTTGGCCAGCCCAAGTCACATAATCTAAGGTTACTCTACCATAGATTATTGATCAGGAGTGATGAAACTGAACCTCACCGCTGTAAGCTCTCGATTTAAGTTTAAGTCAAGAACTAACTTTGAAATCATACACCTGTACTATCAATGCCGTTCACTGTCATAACAGTCAATGTAAATTTATAATCAAAGTACAAATTTGTTACCACATGCTACCCTGAAATTCATTTTCCTGCCGGCATGTATAGAAAAATAACAAAATACAATAGAATTTATGAAAATCTATACCAAACCAAGTATGTAAAATATTCACACGATTGATTGATGATCTCCAGAAAAGGAAATTTGCTGCCCTTACTCTCTTACTAGGGGTGGCATGGTAGTATAATGGTTAGCGTAACACTTTATAAGCTGTAAAATAGGGGTTCAATTGCCACCACTATCTATAAGGCGTTTGTACATTGTCCCTCTGAGCAATTGGGATTTCCCAGTAATCAAATAGCAGATCTTCAGAGCTATCGGTGAATGTTTTCATACCTATAACACTTAACTGTGGGGTAACTCTGTCACGTAGAGGATGGTTAGTCGATGCAATCAGCTGCCAAAGGAAGTGGGGATGGATGGTACATTAAATGTGGGTTTCCTTCCATATTTCAAAGACGTACGGGTTAGGTTAGATTGTAGGTATGCAATGTTGGCACCAGAACCATTGCGACACTTGCACATCCCAGCACGTTCTCGATGCAAACAACACATCTCACCACTGCATGTTTTGATGTACATGTGACAAATAGTTAATCTTTCATCTTTAACCATACAACTCCATGTTGGATAGTTTCATTAGCAGATTTTCCAGAATATAGGAGGTTATCTCTTAATATTACTCTTTATCTCTCCTCTCTTATTACTACTATCTCTGAATACTATTAAATCACTTTTTAAAAGTTTACTACATGGTAAATAATGAATCTGGTAAGTACGAGCAGAACCAGGTCAGCTTCGAGAGACTGGGGACAATGAATCCATCAACACCACCTCACTATTTTGCTCTCCTTTGGCACCATTTATTTTTTATGAATTCTTTCTTATAGTAATTTTTAACGATTAGTTCTATTTGTCACATGTACATTGAAACATCAGAATAAACAAAGCCATTGCTTTGATGTACTGTACTGGCAAATAAAGCTAAACTTTACAGTATTCTATATATTGCTGCAAAACAACAAATTTCATGACCTATGTCAGTGGTGGTAAACCCGCTTCTGATTATTTATTTTATTTAGAGCTACAGTGTGAAACAGGCCCTTCTAGCCCAACGAGCAGTGCTGCCCAGCAACCCACCGATTTATCAGTAGCCTAATCACAGGACAATTTACAATGACCAATTAACCTACTAATCAGTACGTCTTTGGACCGTGGGAGGAAACCAGTGCACCCGGAGGAAACCAATGTGGCTCATGGGGAGAGCATACAAACCTAGTGCCAGAATTCTGGAATGCCTGGAACTATAAAAGCAACACACTAACCACTAAGCTACTGTGGCATCCAGATACTGATCCTGAAACAGAACCAACTGAGCGAAAAGGAGTGTGGGGAGTCGGGGCTTTGATCTGTGAAAGGGAGAGTGAGAATCAGTATCTGGTGAGCTACTGTGCCTATAAAAAGTATTCCCCCTCCCGGAAGTTTCATGTTTTATTGTTTTACAACATTGAATCACAGTGGATTTAATTTGACACTGATCAAGACAAAGACTCTATCATGTCAAAGTGAAAACATATTTCTGCAAAGTTATCTAAATTAATTACAAATATAAAAAGAAAATAATTGATTGCTTAAGTATTCATCCCCCCCCTCGAATATGACACACCAGATCATCACTGGTGTAGCTAGATGGTTTTAGAAGTCACATAATTTGTTAAATGGTGATCACTTGTGTGCAGTCAAGGTGTTTCACTCGACTGTAGTGAAAATACACCTGTATCTGGAAGGTCCAACTGCTGGTGAGTCAGTATCCTGGCAAAATCTACACCATGAAGACAAAAGAACACTCCAAGCTTCTCCGCAAAAAGGTTATTGAAAAGCACAAGTCAGGAGACGGATACAAGAAAATTTCCAAGTCACTGAATATCCCTTGGAGTACAGTTAAGTCAGTCATCAAGAAATGGAAAGAATATGTCACATCTGTAAATCTGCCTACAGACCGTCCTCAAAAACTGCATGACTGTGCAAGAAGAGGGCTAGTGAGGGAGGCCACCAAGAGACCTATGACAACTCTGGAGGAGTTACAAGCTTCAGTGGCTGTGATGGGGGGAGACTGCATATACAATAACTGTTGCCTGGGTGCTTCACCAGTGGCAGCTTTATGGGAGAGTGGCAAGCGATCAGAGCAATCAATTATTTAGCATTCTATTTTTGTAATTAATTTAGATCACTTTGCAGAGATTTCTTTTCACTTCGACATGAATGTGCCATTTTCTGTTGATCAGTGTAAAAAAACAGATTAAATCCACTGTGATTCAATGCTATAAAAGAATAAAACATGAAAAACTTCCAAGGGGAGGGGGTGAATACTTTTTATAGGCATTGTACGTGCTGAGCCATTATTTCCCAATAGTCAGCAGATTATCAGAGCATTTTCATACCTATCAATTTTAACTGAGGGTAACTTTTTCACCCAGAGTATGGTCAGTAGGTGAATGAGTTGCCAGAGGAAGTGGGTGTGGGAAGTATATTAACAACATTAAAAGATATTTGGGCAGATACAGGGATAGAAAAGGTTTTGGAAAGGTTTAGAAAGGCTTTGTGGAGCACCTACTTTCTGACTGAAACAAGCACCTTGAATGCCATTTGAACTCCCCTTCCCAGTCCCAAACCAACCTGTATAGCATCTTCCACTGACTCTATAATTTCTTTCCTACAACAAGCAAGGTTGGATAGTAAATACTGCTATTGCCTGTCCAAAATGAGTGAATGAATAAATAAGAGAATATCATTGGTTCCCAGAACTCCAGTTCTGTGAACTTCATGGAACTTGGAAATTTGGAAGTAGAGATTCTACCTTATCTGCTCCAGAGTTTCTGCAATGTTCTCCTCCGTCAGGAAATGTAGATTTCCCTTCGATATAGGACGGAGCCTTCACAAGCCGTTCCTCCATTTCCCTCTTGCCTGCTCTTACTCCCAGTGCCAACCTCAGACACAGCAGAGGTGGAGATCCCTGATTCTCACCTTTCACCCCACTAGCCTCTGTATCCAGTGTATCACCCTTCACCACTTCCACTAGTTCATATGGAATCCCACCTGCAGCCACAACTTCCCCTCTTGAGAGAGTGGTCCAGGTGGAAAGGAGCAGGAAACCAAAAACAACTGATAATTGAAGACCCTGTGACATTTTCTCCCTTTTCCCATTCTGCATTCTGGTTCCCCTCTCACATGCCCACTCTCTTCTCCAATCACACCCCTCCTTCTTCAGCCCTTTACATCTTCCACCTATCACCTCTCAGATTCTTACTTCTAGCACCTGCCGGTTTATGCTCCTTCCCCTCTCCCCCATCTTCTTATCTTGGATTCCTCCCTCTTCCTTTCCAGTCCAGAGGAAGGGTCCTGGCCCAAAATATCGACTTTTCATTCCTCTCCATAATTGCTGGAGGGCTTGTTGAATTCTTCCAGCATTTTGTGTGTGTTGCTCAGATTCCAGCATCTACAGAGTCTTTTGTGTCTACAAGAACACCTCATATTCCAGTTGTGTAGTGCCCAGACCTTATGGTGGGGATGTTGAACTTCCAAATGTCATATATCCCACTCTCCATGTTCTTTTCCCATGCCCAACCGTCCAGCCAGGTTCTCACTTCCTTTTTTCTCTTTTTCAACCCCTCTTTACCAAGACACAACACCCTCTCCCCCTCTTCCATCTGTCCATCACCCGGGTTTCTTCTCCCTTCCCCCACCTGATTCTACCTGTCCATCACTTTTCCCTGTCTGTTTCCACATATCATCTACCAGCTTCTGCTCAGCCCTCCCACTCACTTCTTTATACTGGCTATCTTCCCTCTCTACTCTCAGTCTTGATTCAGCCATACCTCACCATCAAACATACCTTGTCCCCTAGACACGTGTTACCCACTGAGCAAGTTGTTTTTTGTCCCATGGTCTATAACTAGCTTGGGATGTCCTGGGAACATGCAAATATCAAATAACTGTCATTCTGCCTCTGGCTGGGTGCAAAGTAACTACTTCCCACTAGAGGACAGCAGAGCACCACCAGAAGTAATGCAGATGCTGGAAACCTGGAGCAACACACACAAAATGCTGGAGGAACTCAAGATCCAAGATTGTTTATTGTCATTCTTCAGTACGTAAAGGAGAACAGAGTGATTATTACTCCAGATCTGACGCAGCACAAAAACACAATAAGCATAAAAATCACAATAAATATAAAAGCAATTCATTGTACATTGTACAAATAACAGTTGAGTGTGGAAATATGTACCTAAGGTTAGCTTATCTATATAGACTGTCTGTATATAAAGTGATGCTAGGTACAGGAGTATCTGAACATAAGGTGGCTCTGACAGGAACTGATAAAGTGACAAAGTGACTCTTGACACAAGGAACTCTTCTCAGTAGCAGCAGGGCATATGAAAGAACAGTAGGACAGTGACTGTCAGTGTAGGTATGAGGGGTGGAGTGTAAGTGTAAAGTGGCAGGTCATGGGGTATGAAGGCTTTTGGGCTGTGAAGAAGCATGGGTTCTGTGTGTGTAGTGTTAGTGAGGGAGTAGTGAGGTGGGTTAATGTGTGGAGGTGTTGATCAGCCTGACAACTTAGGAGGAGTGACTTTTTTTGAGTCGATTTTTTTCCCAGCTGGTCAGGCAGCATTTGTGGAGGGAAATAAATGTCGACATTTCAGGCCGAGATCCTTTGTGAGGACTGGAATGCCCAATGATATTTAAACTGTAAAATTCTGGGGGGGGGGGGTTAGAAAATCGTTATTTTGGGAGGGATGTGCTCTCTGAAAACTTAGTTTTGACATAGGGGCTTGTTAGACAATCAAGAATTAATTGTGTGGCTTTAAAGCTAAAATCAACTGGGGGAGAATCCCCAGAGGTGGGCGAATGTTCTCTATTCGGTGTTGGATCACCTGGACAATAGGTCAGATTGCTATTTATTGATTACAGTTCAACACAATCAGATCCTCAGTTCTAATCATCAAGGCCCAAAACCTGGACCTTGTACCTCCCTCTGCAACTGGATCCTTGACTTCCTCATCGGGAAGCCACAGTCAGTGCAGATTGGAAGTGACATCACCTCCTCGCTGAACAACACTGATGCACCTCTACGATGCGTGCTTAACCTACTGTTCCACACCCATGACTGTGTGGCTAGGCACAGCTCAAACACCATCTATAAATTTGCTGATGACACAGCAATTGTTGACAGAATTTCAGATGGGGATGAGCAGGTGTACAGGGGTGAGATAGATCAGCTGGTTGAGTGGTATCACAACAATCTTGCTCTCAATGTCTGCAAAATCAAGGCTTGTGGACCTCAGGAAGGGGAAGTTGGAGGAAAACACACGAGTCCTTATCGAGGGATCAGAAGTGGAAAGGGCAAACAGTCTCAAGTCTCAGAAGATATATCCTGATGGGACTGTGGGAGGAAACTGTGGCACCTAGAGGAAATCCACATGGTCATGGGGAGAACGTAAATACTCATACAGACATCTTGTAGGCAGTGGTGGGAATAGAACCCCAAATGGTGACCGCGGGCGTTGTAAGGTGTTGTGTTACTATGCCACCCTGAAGTTGGTTGAAGAATTCTGTTACATGTGACCTATTTTGAGGTAGCACTGCAATAGGAAATGTGGTCTGAGAGCAAGAATGTCAGAAATAGAGATCGTACATGGCTCCTCAGCCTGCCTCCTATTCCACCATTATTCCTACCCCCTTGATCTTCCAAGTCTGCCACTTTTCCTGCCTAATCCCCTTATCATCTGATTCTGTTCAGACCCAAAGTCCTAGCTCACCAACCTTGAATGTTCCCAGGTACTCTGCTTAAATGTCAGCTCTACCCTGGTTTCCTGTAATATGGGCACTGATTCATTGACTTGTACAATTGATACACAATTGGCTTGCCCATAAAAGGCAGAGATGGCAGGTTGGAGATATGTTTCTATCAAAGGAGGTGTAAGGTGCCCCTTCCCTCTGGTAGCCTGCAGGTCACCCTTGGGCAAGGTGTAGCACCTGCTTAATCCCCCGATCAGGGTCACGTGAAACCATGGTGGATGTTTGTCTGAGCAGCTGATTAAGTGACCACTGACGCTGGGCAGACAATCTCTGAAGAGTATTGATAATGGGTGGGGTCAAGAAGAAGAAGACGATGGCAATCCACTTTTGCAGAAAAAATTGCCAAGAACTATCGTAGTCAAAAGACCAAGATCGCCTATGTCATATGACGCAGCACATAATGAAGATGATAGAAGACGGGGGTGGGCGGGTGGTATCTGGTTGTATTCTTCCTGGAGATCAGTAACCAGTGGTGTTCTGCAGGGATTTGTTCTGTGACCCCTGCTCTTTGTGATTTTTATAAATGACTTGAATAAAGAAGTGGAAGGGTGAGTTAGTAAGTTTGCAGATGACACAAAGACTGGTGGAGTTCTGGATAGTGTCGAACGTTGACAGCATGCGGAGCTGGGCTGAGAAATGGCAGATGGAGTTCAATCCTGAAAAGTGTGAAGTGATTCGCTTTGGAAGGTCGAATTTGAAGGCAGATTACAGGGTTAACTGCAGAATTCTTAGCAGTGTGGAGTAACAGAGATTTTGGAGTTGATGTCCATAGATTCCTCAAAGTTGCTGTGCAAGTTGATAAGATTTTAAGGCATATGGGGTGTTGGGCTTCATTAGTTGGGGCAATGAGTATCAAGAGCCACAAAGTAAGCAGATCTGGTTAGAATATTGTGTTCAGTTCTAGTTGCCTTGTTGTAGGGAGGATGTGGAAGCTTTGGAGAGGATGCAGAGGAGATTTACCAGGATGCTCCTGGACCAGAGGACATGTCTTATGAGGATTGATTGAGCAAATTAGGGGTTTTCTCTTTGGAGCAGGAGAGGAGACTCAATAAAGGTGTGCTTGATGATAAGAGGCATAGACTGAGTGTATAACCAGATTTTTTTTCCCAGGTTGGAAATGGCTAATACTAGAGAGTATAACATTAAGGTGATTGGAGAATGTCAGAGGTAGTTTTTCTTTACACTGAGAGTGGTGGGTGTTTGGAACACCCTGCCGGGGTGGTGGCAGAGGCAGATATATTAGGGACATTTAAGAAAGCTTTAGATAGGCATAAGGATGATAGAAAATGAAGGGCTACATAGGAGGGATGGGTTAGATTGATCTTGAGGTAGGTTAAAAGGTCGGCACAACATTGTGGGACAAAGGGCCTGTACTGTGCTGTGTACCTGAGTCTTTGGATTAGGACTGTCAACTCTATTACTTCCTGGAAGTTTACTTGCATAGCTTCCTTCCTTCATATTCTCCACCTCCAATCTTGTCCCTCCCTCACTGGTCATTCATCTCAGGGCAAGACAACAGGTCGATTGTTGGGAGAAGGTGTGATTTTTCAGCTGCTGCTCAGATTATGCTTTTGGGTTTTCTGTTCTTTAGTTCATGCGGGGTTAGCAACCTTATTCTGCAGCCATGAGAACAGCCCCTTATGTCTCCTATGTTGAGAGATGGCCAATGCCAAAACATGATGAGATGTCCCCAGGTGTGCCAACTCACATGTCGGATCCTGCCCGCCTCCTTTACAAACATGACCTTAGGCTCCTGAATGTCCAGTGTTGCCGTGGTGACAAGAAACAGTGACCCGAACCTGAGCTGGAAAACAAAAATATAAGAGTATAAATTCAATCAAGCATTTGACGGGGATGATGATTATTTTCCCACTCATCCCTCCCCCAAACTCACTGCATGCACTCTAGCTCTTCTCCTCCCCCTCCTCTTCCACCTTCTGTTCCCTGGTCCTCATCTCTCACACTTAGAAATCAGAACCAGACAACATTTAAAACACAATAGCAACACACAAACTGCTGGAGGAATCCAGTGAGGCAGGCACCAAATAGGCAGTCAATATTTGGGTCAAGCCCCTTCATAAATACCTTGTGTCCAGATGAAGGGTCTTGACTAGAAATGTCTACATCATTGACCAAGACTTTGATCACCTGCTCTGATATGTGGGGTTCCTGATAAATAACTGAAGATTGCCTGTAAAATTGAAGTTTTCTATTCTTGAGCACTGTCCTGAAGCTGATAATCTGCATCAGGCATAAATCTCCATTTTCTACAATTACCCATACATAGACTGACCATAATTCCTTTATTTCACCCCCCCCACTACCCTTAATTAAATATGTACATATTGGAACCAGTCTTTAATAAATACAGAGAAAAGCTTTACTATAAACAGCTTGAAAAATGCTTTAAAATATATGGAAATATTTGCATAAAGTCAGATTTCCAAGAAGTCAGGTCAGTCAATAAAATGGACAATGATAGACCAGTTAGACTGACTTCAGTGGTTGGAAAGATGTTGGGATCCATTATTAAGGATGAGATTTTGGGGTTCTTGGAGACTCATGATAAAATAGACCAAAGTCAGCATGGTTTCCTTAAGGGGAAATCTTGCCTGACAAATCTATTGGAATTCCTTGAGGGAATAACGGGCAGGATAGACAAAGAGGAGTCAGTGAAAGTTGTTTATTTGGATTTTCTAAGGCTTTTGACAATGTGCCACACATGAGGATGCTAAACAAGTTAAGTGTCCATGGTGTTACAGGAAAGATACTAGCATTTATTTATTTATTGAAATACAGTACAGAATAGGTCCTACTGGCCTTTTGAGCCATGATGCCCAGCAACCCCTGATTTAGCCATACTGTAGCCCAATTATGGGACAATTTATAATGACCAGTTATCCTACCAACCGGTACATCTTTGGACTATGGGAGAAGACTGGAACACCCAGAGGAAATCCATGCAGTCACAGGGGGACATACGGACTTCTTATGGACAGTTGTGCATTCAGAGATGCTCTTCTGCAAGCCACTGTTGTAGCGTGTGGTTATTTGAGTTACGTCGCTTCCTTGTCAGCTTGAACTAGTCTGAACATTCTCCCCGACCTCTCTCATTAACAAGGAGTTATTTTTACCCACAGAACTACCGCTCACCTTTTTCTCCCCCCTTACCATTCTTAGTAAACTCTAAAGCATGCTGTGCATGAAGATCCCAGGAGATCAGTAGGTTCTGATATACTCAAACCACCCCTTCTGGCACCAACAATTATTCCATAGTCAAAGACACTTAGACCACATTTCTTCCCCAGTCTGATGTTTGATCTGAACAACAACTGAACCTCTTGACCATGGCTGCGTGCATTTATTTACTAATTAGAAATGTGTATTAACAAGCAGGTGTAGAGGTGTACCTAATACAGTGACCACTGAGTGTAAGTGCAAACTCTTCTTCATGCTCTTCCCTTCAGACAGGAGAAGAGAAACGAGTAACAGAGAAGACTGCTGACATTCACACAGAGGACAGCAGTAAATTGGAAGTAAAGTCAAAGAGTTTATTTTTAATGCACACTTTCCCTTTAAATAAATACCTCCATCAATTTAAGGGATCCACTGTTTTGAAAGCCAACTATTTCAGATGGCCTCTTAAAATATCTCTAACATTTATTGTATGAAAAGTTGTCAATGTAACAGTGTCGTCCAGAGGTGGAAATGAGAAACTCATATTGAATCGATTTGATAAGTTCCAACCTTTTCAGACTTAATGTCACAGCCGTATCTGAAGATCAGCATTTTTATTCGCAGATTTAAGGATGATTTCAAGCCTGTGGCTTTTGCGTGCTTTTTCTCCCCCTTTCTTGGAAACTATTAATACATGGTTTTCAATAAAAAAAATGTTGTCTTACTTAGGATGAAGCAAGACTAAGGAATCTGGAATTTAAATGAAATCCAGATATCACTTACCCTTCTGAAATTATCCTGATGGAATATTGTGAAATCCTAATGTCTTAGTGTTTTGTAATTCAGAGAGGTGTGCATTCAGGTGGCTCGGAGGTCAGCTGGGACCTGGGGGGCAGCACTCGCACAAGTCACATTGCTGAGTTTTGGGTCGATTGCAATGCTGAGGGAGTGCTGCATTGTCGTAGTGCATAGATTTGTACAGCTCAGGAAGAGTCCCTTCAGCCCATAATGTCTGTGCCGAACATAATGCCTAATCACTTCTGTCTGCACCTGATTCACACTCCCCCATTCCCTGTATATTCATGCGTCTGTCTAAAATCCTCTTGCAGCCAATATTTTTTTCTGCTTTTATTATCAGCCCTGTCTGTACTTTCCGGGCATCCACCAATCTCTGTATAAAGTTATAAAAACTTACCCACACATCTTTAAACTGCCTCCTTGCACCTATCTATCCAGTATTCACCATTTCTTCGCTAGGAGAATGATTCTGGCTCTGTACCCCATCTAAGCCTCTCATAATTTTATAAACATTTATAGGGTTTCCCCTCGACCTCTGACATTCCAGAGGAAACAATCCAAGTTGCCTGACCTCTCACTATAGCTAATACTCTCTAGTCCTGGTAAACCTCTTGTGGAGCCACTGCACAGCCTCCACATCCTTTCTGTAATGGGATGACCACAAACGGTAGTGTGGTGGTTAGTGTGATGTTATTGCAGCTCAGGGTGTCGGACTCTGGTGTTCAGTTCTGGTGTCCTCTGTAAGGAGTTTCTACATCCTCCCTGTGGACTGCATGGGTTTCCTCCAGGTGCTCCAGTTCCTTCCCATAGTCCAAAGATGGTGAGTAGGTTAATTGGTCTTTGCAAGTTATCCTGTGATTAGGCTAGGGTTAAACCGGGGTTTGCTGGCAGTGCAGCTCAAAGTACCAGAAGGGCCTATTCTGCACTATTTCTCAATAAGTACCTGTCAATGGATAGAACAGGCAGCCTGCAATCGGATGGACAACAAAAGTCACTTCTCTGAAAATCTTGTTTTACGGTAAATGAAGCATCATGAAACTGTGGCCACTGTTATATTATAGGATCACCAAAAACTCCCCAAACCACTAATATGATCACGGTGCGATGCACAAGATGCTGGAGGGACTCAATAGGTCAGGCAGCATCTGTGAAGGGAAATGGACAGTCAACATTTCTGGTCTGAGGCAGATGAAGAATCTCGACTGTCCATTTCCATTCACAGATTCCGTCTGATCCATTGAGTTCCTCCAGCATCTTGTGTATTCCTCCAGATTCCAGCATCTGTCGTCTCTTATGTCTCCGGTGTAGTCACAGTAATTGTTTTACTGAAGCAGATTCAGATTTATTTATCACGGGTACATCGAAACATCAGTGAAAATGCATTGTTTGTGTTTAAAACCAGCAGGCCCAAGGATGAGATGGCGCCAGCCCACAAGTGTTGGCATACATTCTGGCACCAACATAGGATGCCCACAATGTTTAGCAGAACAACAAAAACAAAACAAACCCCTTTCCTACTCACCCACTCATAAACACACAGACAAGTTTTGACCAAGTCTCCAGGATAGTTCCTCTGTACTTCCCCAGAATAGTGCCAAGGGGGTTACACCTTGCCAAAGTTTGCTTAAGTATCTTATTTAAACGCTGGTACGTCTGACAGAGTAGCAGTCCCACAGAACTACACCAAGGTTGTCAGCCTAACTCTCAATGCAAATCTCCCAGGTTAGGCTTGAACCCACATCTCTCCAAACCAGCGACAACACTTCTGCCCTGAGCCTGGTGGGGATTAATCTCTCGAGTAATCACCAATCAGTTTCTCCCAACCCAAGAGACTAGGGTCAAACAATTTCCACTAAAACAAGGTGACGCGTTGGCTGGTAGCCTGTTTCTCCAGATGCACTTACGCCCATGAGAGAATCAGTCAAGAGTCTTCCTGAAAGTTGAATGGTGTACTCTTCATTAGTTTTAAAATTCTTCACTTCACACATGAGGAGAGTGCATTTAGCATTGCTAGCATTCTGTTGGACAGAAAGCATTGAAAGTTAAAAAAGTGTTTGGTGAGGCTGAGAAACTGAGGAGCTGGTTGCAATAATGAAGTGTCGTTGATTTGAAATCAGTATCAGGTTTATTAACACTGACATAAACGATGGAATTTGTTATTTTCCAGCGGTAGTACCGTACAAAGTCAAAGCGTCGGAGAATGTGGGGAGATTTGATACTGGTGTTGTAAATTATGAGGGGTATAGATAGGATAAATATAAATAGCTTTTTTTCTGCTGAGGTTGGGTGAGACCAGAACTAGAGGTCATAAGTCAAGAGTGAAAGGTTAAATATTTAAGGGGAACATGAGGGGGGAGTCTTCTCCACCCAGAAGGTGTAACGGATATGGAAAGAGCTGTCAGTGGAAGTGGTGGATGCAGGGTTGATTGTAACATTTAAGAGAAGTTTGGGTAAGTACATGGATGGGAAGGGTATGGGGGGCTATGGTTCAGGTGCCGGACAATGGGACTAGGCAAAATAGCAGTTTAGCATGGGACCGATGGGACCAGAAGGGCCTGTTTCTATGGTGTTCTATGATTCTAAAATAAACTCTGTGTAGGAAATAACGCATGGAAGGATTAGGAAGGAAATAATGTACGTACAGATAATTTCACTTACTAAATAGATAAAAGTCTGACTGAGCTGAAAGGACCTGACTTCAAAACGCTTCACGTTAAAGTTTGGATTTCATGAAACAGTAAGCCTTCCTTACCAGCATCTCAATGTGCCTCAGGTCCTCTGCAAAAGTTTTTCGTCCAGGGAGCTGCCAGTGTCGGGCTTCTGAATGACTGGTCACGAGGCACTGGATCTCATCTCCCTGCAGCATGAAGGAAGGTGCACATCAAGCTATTGGCATCAACACACAGTCATGGGCGTGTCAGCACCAGCACAGACCTAATGGGCCAAAGGGCCTGTTTCCTGAGATGGTTGCATCTCATAAGAATGCCATGTCCATGCTGAGGTCATGCAGGCTTTTTATAACCAGACAACACAGCTATGTAACTCTATTCATCCAACACTTTATTAAGCACCATGATATTTTCACTATATTATGGGTTCTGAAGAAATGGCATTTATCAGCACGGCAGCATAGCAGTTAGGACAATCACTTTACACCACCAGCGATCACCAATCAGGGTTCGATTCCTGCCACTGTCTGTAAGGAGTTTGTACCTTCTCCTTGTGACCATGTCAGTTTTCTCCGGGTGCTCCGGCTTCCTCCCACATTCCAAAGCCACACGGGTTAGGGTTAATGAGTTGTGGGCATGCTATGTTGGTGCTGGATGCACACAATTACTTGCAGGTAGCCATAAGACTATCAGACATATGAGCAGAATTAGCCACTTGGCCCATCGAACCTGCTCCGCCATTTCATCATGGCTGATATATTATCCCCTTCAGCTCCATTCTCCTGCCTTCTCCTTGAAACCTTTGACTCCATGACTAATCAAGAATCTTTCAAATTCTGCTTTAGATATGCTCAATGACTTGGCCTCCACTTGAATTCCACAGATTCATCACCCTCTCGCTAAAGAAATTTCTCCTCATTTCTGTTCTAAATGGACATCCCTCTATTCTGTGGCTGTGCCCTCTGGTCCTAGACTCATTCACTATGGGAAACAACCTCTCCACATCCACTCTGTCTTGACCTTTCAATGTACAATAGGTTTCAATGAGATCCCTCCCTCATTCTTCTAAACTCCACTGAGTATGGGTCCAGAGCCATCAAACGCTCCTCATACATTAACCATTTTATTCATGGAATCATTCCTGTGGATCTCCTCTGGATGCTCTCCAATGCTAGCACATCTTTTCTTAGATAAGAGGCCCCGAACCACTCACAATACTCCAAGTGTGGTTTGACCAATGCCTTATAAACATCCTCGCTCTTATCTTCTAATTGTCTTGAAATGAATGTTAACATTGCATTTGCCTTCCTTACCACTGACTCAACCTGCAAATTAACCTTTGGGGAATCCTGTACAAGGACTCCCAAGTCCCTGTGCACCTCCAATATTTGAATTTTCTCTCCATTTAAAAAATAGTCTTCCTTCTACCAAAGTGTGTGCAATACACTTCCCTACACTATATTCCATCTGCCATTTTTTGCCCATTCTCCCAATCTATCCAAGTCCTTCTACAGACTTACTTCTTCCTCAACACTACCTTCCATTCCATCTATCTTTGTGTTGTCTGCAAACTTGGCCATAATGCTATCAATTCCGTCATCCAAATTATTAACCTATTATGTGAAAAGAAGTGGTCCCAATACTGTGTGGAATACCACTTGTCACCAGCAGCCAACCAGAATAGGCCCCGTTTATTCCAACTCTTCGTCTCCTGCCAGTCAGCCGATCTTCTATTTATGCCAGTGATTTTCCTATATCTTGTTAAGCAGCCTCATGTGTGGCAGCTTGTCAAAGGCCTTCTGAAGATCCAAGTAAACAACATCCACTGACTCTCATTTGTCTATCTGCCTGTTATTCCCCAAAGAATACCAACAGATTTGTCCCTTAAGGGAATAATGCTGACATTGGCCTACTTTTTATTGTATCTCCAAGTACCCAGAAACCTCAGCCTTAATAATGGACTCCAACCACTGAAGTCAGATGAACTGGCCTATAATTTCCTTTTTTCTGCCTCTCTCCCTTCTTAAAAAGTGGAGGATCATTTGCAATTTTCCAGTCCTCTAAAACTATTCCAGAATCTAGTGATTCTTGGAAGATCATTACTAATGCCTCCACAATCTCTTCAGCTACCTCATTCAGAACCCTGAGGTGTAATCTATATGGTCCAGGTGGCTTATCTATCTTTAGACCTTTGAGCTTCCCAAGCAACTTCACCTTAATAGTAGCAACTACACTCACTTCAGCTCCCTGAATCTCTCAAATTTCTGGCATACTGCTAATGTCTTCCACAGTGAAGAATGACGCAAAATATGTATTAAGTTTGTCTGTCATTTCTTTGTTCCCTCCCCATTACTACCTCTCCAGTGTCATTTTCCAGCAGTCCAATATCTATTCTTGCCTCCCTTTTACTCTTTATATAACTGAAAAAACTTTTAGTATCCTCTTTGATATTATTGGCTAGCTAACCTTCGTATGTCATCTTTTCCCTCGTTATTTTTTTAGTTGCTTTCTGTTGGTTTTTAAAAGCTTCCCAATCCTGTAAATTCCCATTAAATTTTGCTGTATCATTTGCCCTCTATTTTGCTTTTATGCTGCTTTTGACTTCCTTTGTCAGACATAGCTGCCTCATACTTCCTTTAGAAGACTCCTTTATCTTTGGGATGTATCTATCCTGCATCTTCAAATTGCCTCCAGAAACTCCAGCATTGCTGTTCTGCTGTCATCGCTGCTCGAGTGCCCTTATAATCAGTTTTGACCAGCTTCTCTCTCATGCCTCTGTAATTCACTTTACTCTATTGTAATGCTGATACATCTCACTTTATCTTTTTCCTCTCAAACTGCAGGGTGAATTCTATCATATGATGTTCACTGGCTCCTAAGAGTTCCTTTACCTTAAGCTCCCTAATCAAATCTGGATCACTGCACAGCACCCAATCCTGAATTGCCTTTCCTCTAGTGGGCTCAACCACAAGCTACTCTAAAAATCCATCTCTTATGCATTCTACAAATTCTCTCTTTTGTGATCCAGCACCACCTTGATTTCCCCATTGATGTTTCAATTTATATGCAAAAAATAAAGCCTATCTTTAAAAAAATAAAATCCTGCACCTGAATAACTGTCAGTAGCTGAAGCAGAACTATGATCTTATCGGTGGTACTCTGGAAAGGATCTGAGTAGTTTTGTGCCATGGGTGTTTGCCCACTGTCAGTTGCATTGAGAGATTCTCACATAGTCTTTCCAATTCGCCATTCTGGGCAGAAACTGAACTCAAAGCCCGGAGGTACAAACTACCCAATTTCAGCAGTTCAGTGCCCTGCTAGTTCCTGTAGCTTGTTCAATTTATCCACAGACTAATCCAACCAGACAAGGGGCTGGGAAGACTCTTTGTTTGAGTTCCAGAGGCAGCATGGCAGCACGGTTAGCTGGACACTTTACAGTTCCAACTGTAAGATCAGGGTTTGATTCCTGCCACTGTCTGTAAGGAGCAATACACACCATGTGCTGGTAGAGCTCAGCAGGTGAGGCTGCATCTCTTGATGGGTATAAATAGTTGATGTTTTGGGCCAAGAGCTGCCAGTCCTGATGAAGGGGCCCAGACCAAAACGTTGACTGTTTATTCTCATCCACAGGTGCTGCCTGATCTGCTGAGTTTCTCCAGCACATTGTGTGTATTGCTCCAGATTTCCAGCATCTGCGGTACCTCTTGTCCGTAAGGAGTTTGTATTCACTGCCCACAACCACATGGGTTTCCTCTGGGTGCTCTGGTTTCCTCCCAAATTCCAAAGACATATGACTAGGGTTAGTGAGTTGTGGGCATGCCATGTTGACACTGGACGTGTGGTGACTCAGCACATTCTTTGCGATTTGATGCAAATGATGCATTTCATTGTAAGTTTTGATATACATGTGATAAATAAAGCTGAAGCCAACAACAAGTGATACCACCGTGTTATGGATCTGAAGAGAGGATGGGATTGGTAGAGTCTGATGGCACTTTGACCTTGGAACGTACATCAGTGAATTGATCTCTTCTGGAAAGAGAACACCAGCTTGACAAGAGAAAGACAAAAATTTCAAATGCTTTTAAATTTGAGACGAGAATACAGATTCTTATGTGGGGAAAAGGCAGATAACTAAAGAAAATATTTATTTGTATCAAGTGAGAATTATAACTTTGGAATCCATTCAGTGATAAAAATCAAGATTGTTCCCTGGAAAGGGAAAGTTCCAAACAAAGCCAGTCCTATGGAGGATGCCGCTAACGTGGACCTTCCAGGAAGAAAGACTGGCTTCTGTGCTGTAAATAAATATTATCTTTTTTTGCCACATGTATATCAAAACATTGGACGTTTCCTTTGTGATCACAAAACCCTGTTGGACGTTGATTGCTGTTGGGCTGCTTCCCACATGTGGTGATGAAACAGGCAGCGAGGCAGCAGTGTCGCCTCGGTTGTAGCTAGGTAGGCCTCTGTCCTCAGGTTTATGTTTTAGCGTGGAGTCCAGGCTCGGTTAGGGGTGGCCTCTCCCATCGGTGCTGCCCTCCAGTGTTGGATTGGTGGAATTACAGGATGGACTGCTGGGAGCCATCAATTTACAGGACTTGTCGCTCAGGGACTTGGACTAAAATGTGTTTTCTTATGTGACTATGTTCATTTTTTCCCCCTTTTATCATTATTTTGGATACACATGTATGTTTTTGCACTTTTGGCCCAGAGGAACACCGCCTCATTTGGCTGCATCCAAGTGTGGTTTGAATGACAATTAAATTTGATTTGATTTGAAACGTGACACATCTGTTGAGGACGTACACATTTCACCACACCAGTTGTGTCACACTTCTGGCACCAATGTAGCATGCCCACAACTTACTGACCCGGACTGTACATCTTTGAAATATGGCAGGTAACTGGAGCACCTGGATGATGCCCACATGGTCACGTGAAGAATGTATAAACTCCTTACAAACAGCAATGGGAACCGAACCCTGAACTCACTCCCTCCAGGAGAGAATCGCCTCTCTCTGAAGTAGATTCTTTAACTCCCAGGAATCCCTCCGTTTCACTCCAGTCCTCCTGCCATTTACAAGCTCCCAATCACACATCAACAACTTTGCTAATATGTCCCTGCCAGCTCACACATCCGGTGTCCCCAGGCTTATACTCACCAGAATGGTGGAGTTGTTCAGGATCAGGAGACGGTTGTTACCTTTGGTTGCCGTGGGAATGGTCACCCTGATCACCAGGTGTCCAATGGTGAATTGGCCCAGATTCTGGAACTGAAATGTAATTGATAAAGGAATGTGAGAACTAATAGGAAGACAGAGAGATCAATTTGCCCCTCCCCCATCCGCCAACCATATGAGCAGAATTAGGCCATTCAGCTTAACAAGCCTTTCAATTATGGCTGATTATTTATAAGAGATACAGCACTGTAACAAGCTCTTCTGGTCCAATGAGCTTGCGGCACACAATTACACACATGACCAATAAACAGACACATCTTTGGAATGTGGGAGGAGACTGGAGCACCTGGAGGAAACCCATGCCATTATGGGGGAGAATGTACATCGGGGTCACTGGCGCTGTAATAGTGTTACGCTAACTACTACGCTACCGTGCTGTCCCCAAGATGAGGGGGATTCATTTCCCCTTCAAACTCTTTCTCCTACCTTCTCCCCATAACTTTTGACACCCTTACTAATCAAGAACCTATCAACCTCCTCCTTAAATATACCCAATGGCTTGTCCTCCACAGCCCTCTGTGGAAATGAATTCCACAGATTCACCACCCTCTGGCTGAAGAAATTCCTTCCCATCTTGGTTCTAAAGGGACATCTTAGAAGGATCTCAGAGAAGATTAAAAGGTTGGCACAACACTCTGGGCCGAAGGGCCTGTACTGTTCTATGCTATCTGCTCCACTTTCTAAATAATAACTATAATGAATCCCTGTGTAAGAAGCAACACTTGAAAAGTAAATGACAGGTTATACAGCTTTTTGAGGATGTGATAAGCCCTGTATCACATCAGCTGGACTCTCAGAGCAGTAGCGGGACAATGCAGCACAGCACGATTAGAAATGTCCTCTTTCAGGCAGGACGTTAAATCAAAGCTCACAGGATCTCACAGCACTTGAAGCAGGTTTGGAAGTCTACATGACTGTGGTAGTGAATAGCGAGAAGCTGGCAAGGATGTAGTCAAAGATAAACGTGAACTTGATTTGTCACATGTGCATTGAAATACACAGTGAGATGTGTCATTTACATCAAGTCAAACCTGTGAGGAACAAACTGGAGGCAGCCCACAATGACTCCCTGCTTCTGGCACTAATATAACATGTCCACAACTCACTAACCCTAACCTGTATGCCTTTGGACTGTGGGAAGAAACTGGAGCACCCGGAGTAAACCCTCACAGTCGTGGGGAGACCGTATAAACTCCTTAAGGGCAGTGGCAAGTATTGAACCCTGTCAGTGAAAGCTGGTGTTGTAAAGCGATACACTGACCATTTGACTGCCATGCCATACTGTACTGAACCGAAGAGTTCAGTCCCTTCTTTTTGAGGAACAGCAGTGAAGGGCGGTGAATTGGCTAATACATATCCCTGAGCCAATATAGAAACAGCTCGTCTTTTCACTGCCAAACTGTGTGAAACTGACTGCTGTATTATACTGGCACAAAAGTGACAGCACTTCCAAATAAGTTAATTGGCTGTAAATAATTTTGGAACATCCTGAGATCATGGGAGTTCCTGTGATGTGAGTAACACACTCAAAATGCTGGAGAAACTGAGCAGGTCAGGCAACATCTATGGAGAAGAACAAACAGACAATGTTTTGGACCAAGACCCTTCATGATGACTGGAAAGAAGCCAGAAGAAGGTGGGAGGGGAGGGGAAAGAATACAGGCTGGTAGGTGATAGGTGGGATGAGGTGAGGGGCAAGGTGGGTGGGTGCAGGAGGGAGGATAATGCAAGAAGATGGGAAGTGATAGGTGGAAAAGAACCAATCTTATAGGAGAGGAGAGTGGACTATGGGAGAAGGGGAAGGAGGATGGGCACCAGAGGGCAGTGATATACAGTACAGTTGAAGGGAAGAGAATGGGTAAAAGGGGAACTGATATGGGGAATGGAGAAAGAGGGAGGTGGGGATGGGTGGAAAATTACTGGAAGTTAGAGAATTCAATGTTCATACCATCAGGTTGGAGGCTAAGCAGACAGAATATGAGGTATTACTCTTCCAACTTGAGAACAGCTCATCCTGGCAGTACAGGAGACCTTGGACTGACACGTTGGAATGAGAATGGGGATTGGTGTTAAAATGGGTCGCAACAAGATATCCCACCTACTGTGATTGACAGAGTGAAGGTGCTTGATGAAACTACCCTCTTTATCTATGTTGGGTCTCACAAATGTAGAGGAGGCTGTAGCGAGAGCACTGGATACAGGAGATAGCCCTGACAGACTTGCAGGTGAAGTGTTGCCTTTGCTGGAAGGGCTGCTAACTGCCGCCCTGATTTGTGGTGAGGGAGGAGGTGTGGAGGCAGGTCTAGCACTTGTCTCGCTGGCAGGGGTAGGTGCTGGCAGGTGGGGGGAGATCACTGGGGAAGGACAAATGGACAAGGGAGTGAGGGTTCATTAGCGTTCAGATCTTCAGCAGTTGCAGAGATGCACAGTGATTGCGGAGCTCTGGATTCTAGTACATGGGCTCCCAACCGTTCTTATGCCATGGACCAATACCATTAAGCAAGGTGTCCGTGCACCTCAGGTTGGGAAGCCCTGCTCGTGATTTGTACTTGACACACTTTGTCTGAGAATAGTCTTCTGAGTTCCTGGAATTCACAAACAGCAATAGGGTTAAATTCACTGAATACCATTTGTGCTACCAATGCCTCCAGATGCAAAATACATTGTTATTTAATACATAAAGAAATCTGTTATCATAATTACTGAAATACATTGATTTTAAATTGTTTAAAATTCTTAGATGAAATACGACTTCTGATCTTAGTACAGCGATTAATCATTGCAAGCTGGAGGCTCCAAAATCCATTCCGATCCCCACAGTCCCTCAATATAACATTTCTATCAAAGCACCTCCATAGCCTCTGCCAACATTTCCAAGCCAGCTCTTTGGGAATATACTGTGGAAATTCCATTCAAATTTTTCATAATACGTTGCTTGAATTCCTGGACGGGGACAATCAGTTGCAAATGTTGTACCAGTTTGTCTACATTCCCACTTGAACTGTTCAGGAGATGGTGCCAGGATCCTCACACAGGGAATGTGGCTGGAAATACCTCATAAATCCTTGGGGTGTCACTGCCCCAGATCACGGCTTTGTAGGACCTGGCACCCAGCACTCATCTGGACCCCCTGACCCTACACTCCTACTCATTCCATTAAGGAGTAAAGTGACACACACTGAGAATATTCCTGAGAATATTTATGTTGCATGTGAATAATGACTGCAAGATGTTAGCAAGATGTTCTGATCCTGGACGCAAGTTTAAAAGTCCAGTAAACTCCCGCACGCAAGGTCAAGGTGGTCAGTGCAAGTCCAGAAGTTGAGGCCCAAAGGTCAAACCCAGTGAAGCCCAGAGGGCAAAGGTGAAGGTCAAAGTCAAGTGCATGGCAGGTACAGAGGTAGAAGCCTGAATATTGTAGACCAAAGTTAGAGGCCCAAAGATGTCACGTGGGTGTGGAAGAGTCACAAGCCTGGGTTACCAGGACTGAAGATCTGTGCAAATCGGAAGTCGAGTTCCAAAGGTGCAACTGGTAATCAGCAAATGCTGGGGTGAAGTTTGGAGTTGGAGACTTGATGCCTACAAGTCTGAGAATCTAAGCACAAGAACGGAAGATGGCTTGTCCTGGAATTTGAGGCCTGTTTGTGTGCGTGAGTAGGTGGGAGGGAGGAAAGGGGCTTGAATTGCTTTCGTTGACTTGTCTTACTGTTATTGATGTTCTTCTGGATATTGTGGTCACGGGTCTGTTGGCGCCAGAATGTGAGGCAACACGCGCAAGCTGCCCCAGCACAGCATTGGGTGCAAATTTCACCGTATTTTCTGCTGTACATACGTGTGATAAATAAATCTGAATTTAATTGATCATGTTAGGAAAGCATGCTAATCTACCCATTCTCTTCCAGACACACTGCCCCACTATTGTATATTTAATATTTCAGTAACATTTGAGTAATTCTGTAAATATACTGTATTGTTTGACTAAGCATTCTTTGTTGTTTACATAATTAGTTATGGGTTGTATGTAGAAGTATGTGAATTGCATATGTCATCATGTACGAGTTATTTCTGGGCTCCATTATTTTCCTTTCGATTAACTTCTGGATTTACAAACCATAACAGTGGCAATGAGGAAGTTTAAAGTGAACATGAGATGACTAAATACCTGCTCAAGCACAGCACTTTTTTTTACTTCAGAAGGGGAGAAAGAGATGTTCAAGTTAAAAAAGGCAGAAAATGGATGAAATTTATGGGTTTATAAACAGTGAGTATTGGGTGATGATGATGATAATAATAATAATTATAATAATAATAATAATAGTAAATTAAAAATATAACAGAAATGGCTGGCTGCATCAGAAAGGTAGATACATTTGATTGCACAACAGATAACTGGATGATGTATACTGAGCAAATTGAGCAGTATTTTAAAGCAGATGGAATTGCCAATGAAAAGCGAGTGCCAGTTTTGCTGAGTGCAATAGGTGAAAGAGCATATAGTTTGCTAGAAGTTTGACTGCTCCAACCAAACCAGATGAACTAAGCTTTGCTGATATCGTGAAGATAATGCAGGAGCATTTAGATCCAAAACTATTGTTGGTTACAGAATGGTTTAGGTACCAAACGCAGAATCAAAAGGAAGGGGAGTCCAATTCAGCATATGTGGCTGAATTGAAGAGATTGCCTGAGCATTGTCTGTTCAGTGATGGGCACTGAAAGATCATTTAGTTTGTGGAATCTTACAAGAAGGCATTCAAAAACGGTTCCAAACTGAAGCACAACTCACATTTTAAAGAGCAGCTGAAATTGATGTATCAATGGAAACAGTAGCCAGCGATACAATTGAGTTGCAGTCAGGAATGAAAGTGGGTGTGAACAAAATTGTAATGTCTAAACAGAAACTAGTCTGGCCTGGCCATACATATTGTGGTACTGGTGTGGAAGGGGCTCACATACACGAGTCCAATTCACGTTTAATGGTGACATTTGCAGAAAATGCAACAAAGTAGGACACATACAAAGAGCATGTAAGGCTGGCAAAAATAAATGGGTTGCACAGGCAGGAGAAAAAGATAAAAAGTGAAGTTGCAGTTTCAAAAGAGCACTAATCTGCATACTCTTAGTGAACACTCAGATGATGATTTTTCTGAGAGTTAATGAGAGTTGCACAGTGTTGAAATGCGCAATGTGAAAACTAACAATAGACAAGCAATATGGCTTACACCAGAAGTGAACAATGAATTAATTAAAATGGAATTGGATACTTGTTCAGCTGTTCCAGTCTTTCCACAAAATGAGTTTGAATGGCTTTTCAATGATACTGAACTGAAGCCTGCGGATATCCAACTAAGAACTTACACTGGGGAAAAGGTAACTCCCATGGGAATGGCATTCATAATTGTGAAATACAACAACCAACAAGCCACATTGGGCTTGTATGTAGTAAAAATAGTAGGGCCAGCATTGTGGGACCATGACTGGCTGGAACAACTTCAACTTGATTGAAGAACCATCCACCATTTGCATGCCACATCCCCTGCAATAGAGTCAACTGAAAGCGAACTAAGAAAGGTACTGGATGATGCCAGAACAGTGTTCAAGGTTAGTACTGGAAAACTCAAACATTTCAAGGGTAAAATACTATACATATATAGTATATGTATATTACAAATCCATATATCATATACTATCTGTGATAAAGTAGCCAGTGAACTAGTTCGTATGAGGGTTGAATGAATTCTTTCCAAATTTGACTGGTCCATGGTCAATGCCAGTGATCCCAGTAACAAAGCGGAATCGGTCTGTCAGGATCTGCGGTGATTTTAAGGTCACCATCAACCCAGCACTGAAAATAGATCAATACCCTCTGCCCGGGATGGAGGAGATCTTTGCAAACCTTTCTGGAGGGAAACAATTCAGCAAAGTGGACTTAGCCAAGGCTTACCTACAGATGGAGAATGAAGAAGAGTCCAAAGTGTTTCTCATCATAAACACTCACAAAGGGCTTTACCGCTATAATAGGCTTATTTTTGGAGTAACATCTGCATATGTACTGTGGTAGAAAGTTAAGGACCAGCTGTGGCAAGGCTGCCCAGACACTCAGTGTTCCCCAGATGACATCAGTGTCACCAGTGAGGATGACAAGAGTTATCTCCAAAATCTCAAGATAGCATTAAAAAGATTAGAAGATTATTGGCCCAGAACATAGCACAGCAAGTGTGAATTCTTTAAGCCAAGCATCAGTCACTGTGATCACACCATTGACACACAAGCATTACACAAATGAGCTGAGAAAATTCAAAAAGTGGTGGATACCCCAAGGCCAAAGGACATGTCATAGTTGCGTCCTTTTTAGGATTTGTCAAATACTATAACAGGTTCCTCCCAAAATTGGCTGCTGTGCTCCACCCATTATTGCAGATCGAGAACAAATGGCAGTGGACAAAGCAGAGTGAGGTGGCTTTCCAAATGGTAAAGAAAATGGTGACACCAGTCACTGTACTCACAGATTATAATTCTCATTGTCCTTTGAAGCTTGCCTGTGACATCTCACCTTATGGTATAGGTGCAGTCATGTCATGTTATGAGTGATAGAAGTGAACACCCTAAAGCCTTTGCATCACATTCCCTTATTGCTGTAGGAAAAATTACACACAGATTGACAGAGTGGCCTCGAGTCTGGTTTGGAGTGTAAAACATCTTAACCAGTACTTGTATGGAAGAGGCTTTACCCTCATTACTGATTATTAATCACTGGTGTCCATTTTCAATCCACAGAAGCAGCAGCACGAATGCAGAGATGGGCTCTTTTTCTTGGAGGACACAACCACAAGCTCAAATCCAAGAGGATGACTAGTCATGGAAATGCTGAAGGATTGTCCTGTTTATCCTTGGAAAAGGAAAGAGCTGAAAAATTTACAAAAGAGGACACTTCTCTTGGCATATTCTCCCTAATGCAAATCAAAAGTTCTCCCTACTACAGCAGAAATAATCCAAAAGGAACGAGAAAAGACCCCACGCTGTCTCAGAAATACATGGCAACACAAAATAGCTGGAATGTGCAGCAGAATTCCAGATCCCCCCTTTTTACCAATGCCTGGATGAACTAGCCTTTGATGGGGGGTGGCCTTATGTGGGGATTGAGAGTTGCTGTACCATTCAAGCTGAGAGCTAAAGTGTTGGAGGAGCTAGATGTTGGTCATCTAGGCATGGTCAAAGTAAAAGCATTGGCTCCAAGCATTCTCTGGTGGCCTGGGATAGATCAGCAGATCGAGCAGCTTGCCCTGCACTGGTTGGGATGCCAACGTATCTGGAAGAATGGTATCCAGAGCTGTTAGGACCACTTCCTGCAGTCCCAGAGCCAACTCCCACACCACCACAGAGGATGCCCCAGAACCTGAGACCATTTCACAGCCACAAGTCTCTCCTGCCAAATAGAGTGAAAGATGTTATCCCATAAGAGAAAGAAATCCTCCACAGTGAATAAATTGTTAGGCCTGAATGGGACAATTAAAAAATTAGTATGCTGTATAGTAGTAGTATTATACTGTGCAGTCGAGATGCATTCTATATTGAGTTGAAGTGTATAGCTAAGCAGGGAGGAGTGTTGTGAATTTAACATCTCAGTAATATTGTAAATATATTGTTTGATTAAGCATTCTTTCTTTATATAATTCATGACGGGTTATATGTAAATGTACATGAATGGCATATGTTATTACGTCACCACGTTTATGTGCGCACCTCACTGAAGTAAAAACTAAAAAGTACACGAGTTATCCCTGGGGCTCCTGAGTTTTTCTTTTGATTAATTTCTGGAGTTGCAAAACATAATGCCTACCCATCCTGCAATGGCCAGTGTTGAAATTGGAATTAAAAACAGGAATTGCTAGAAATACTCCACATCAGTGCATCAGCCTGGAATGATAAGTCTATTTCTCTCCTCACAGATGCTGACTGACCTGCTGAGAATCTCCAGCCCTTGACTTGAGCCTTATAAATAGCCATAGATGTGGTCCTGATGAAGGCTCCCAGCCCGAAACGTCGACTGTTCATTCCCCTCCACAGATGTTGCCTGTCTTGCCAAGTTCCTTCAGATCCTCCCTATGTTACTCCAGATACCCAGCATCTGCATTGTCTTGTGTTTCCATTCTGCTCCTGATTTGTTTTTGGAACACTTCCCATTCAGAGGTTTGTATCAAAGAACACCTTCAGCAAATCCATCGCTAATTAACACAAGAGATTCTGCAGATGCCAGATATTTAGAGAAACACACACAAAACCTACTGAAGAACTCAGTAAGCCAGGTAGCTTCTTTGTAGGGGAATAAACAGCCCACATTTCAGGATGAGATCCTTTATCGGGATTAGAAAGGAAGGGGAAAGAAGCTGGAATAATAAGATGGGAGGGGGAGGAGTACAAGCTGGCAGGTGATAGGTGAAATCAGGTGAGGGGGGGATGATGTTGGAAGCTGGGAGTAGGTAAGTGGAAGAGGTAAAGGACAGAGGACAGTGGGCCATGGGGAAGAAGGAAGGAGGGACATCACAGGAAAGAAGAGAAAGGGTAAAAAGGGAGCCAGAATGAGGAATTGAAAAAGAGAGAAGCAGGTGGGGGGTGGATGGGTGAGAAATTACCTGAAGTTATAGAAAATAATGTTCATATTGTCAGGTTGGAGGCTACCCAAACAGAACATGAGATGTTTCTCCTCCAACCTGAGAGTGACCTCATTGTGCCAGTCCTCTTACCTCTGAGGAGAGCGAGAGACTGTTCAGCTAGTTCCACTCTGCTGCCCAATGCTAACAAGGACTTCCTTTCAATGCAAATTCTCACTTGACTCAAAATGAACTACATTTAAACTCAGTGTGTTTCTCACCTAACCTTTCCAGGATCTACAAGTTATGAAATTCCTTATCTATGTCCTTATGTTAATAATATAAAAAGGTGAATAATTCTGATAAGATTCTGTGAAGGCATTAGTGCTCTATTAGGTCAGAAAAATAAATTAGAATGCTATAGATTTTCAGTCAGAGTCTGATGTTTTTCCATTTTTGGCAGTATGAAAGAATGCAATATATCTAGAGACATAATTTATTCAATGTGCAATAGGAAATTATTTAAAGGTTGTGAATCTGTCTGAAGATTGCAGGGTCTGCAATAACTTTAGACACGTTCCATGATATGTGTGTGTACCACATATCATATCTGAGTGAGTGCACATGTTCAAAGTTCGAAGTAACTTTATTATCAAAGTTTATATATGCCACCATATACAACCCTGAGATTCATTTTCTTGTGGACATATTCAATAAGTTCATAATAGAATCAATGCAAGATCGCACCAACTTGGGCATTCAACCAGTGTGCAAAAGACAACAAACTGTGCAAATACAAAAAGAAAAGAAGTAATAATTTATAAATAAATAAATAAATAAATAAGCAACAATAAATCTCAAGAACATGAGATCAAATTCTTGAAAGTGAGTCCATAGGTTGTGGGAACATTTTTAAGGTTATCCCCATTGGATTGGTTCAAGAGCCTGGTGGTTGTGTTATATTCAAACAGGCCCTTCAGCAGACCAAAGTGCTCATTTAAGGTAATCCCATTAAATCCCACATCCCTCTAAATCTTTCCCATCCATGTACCTGTCCAAATATCTTTTAACCTTTGTAATTGTACCTGCCTCAACCACTTTGTCTGATAGCTCATTCCATATATGGACTACCCGCTGAGTGAAAATGTTGACCCTCCTCACTCTCTTCCCTCTAAGCTCTTGATTTCCTAAACCTCGGGAATAAAAACGTTCACTCTATCTATGCTCCTCATGATTTTATAACCTCTATAAGGTCACCTCTCAGTCTCCTACTCTCCAAAGAATAAAGTCCAAGCCCGCCCAACCTCTCCCTATAACCAAGACATTGAGTCCTGGCAACATTCCAGTAAATGGCCCTTTCCAAAAGGTTCCTTCTGAAAAGGGCTTTAGGGCTACTAAAACAAAAATTCATATCCAGGCAGTTAATCTGATCAATCATTCTAGTTAGCCCTCCTACCCCCCCTACCTATTACCCATATCTGTACTGTACACTTCAAACCGCTTTTTATAACGATATTTACGATGTAAATACATACAAATGTTTATATATTTATGCACATTTTCCATTTCTGTACTTGAACCAGATTTTTATATGATTCTTTATAATTGTTGAATTTTTTGTTGTGCCACGCCAACCCACCACAGCAAATTCCTAATACAGGTAAATGTATATGACGAATAGAGTTGATTCTCGATCCCTGAAATGTCATTTTTATTAAGGAAAGGCTGACCACAAGGAAGGCTGCAGTACAGACTGAACTGCTCGATTCTGAGGCAGCGAGAGCCTCTGACGATTGAAAACCTGATGAGGGATAGGCAGAACTCTTATGCCAGCCCAGATCCATTCAAGCTGTTCCTGCTTGGCTGCTCACTACCTAATTGGGTCCCTATCTTGCTCTGATACAGGAGAGGACTGGGTTACCAGGTAAGTACTGTATGTAGACTCTACTCCAGCGTTAAAGGCCAGACCCATTCCGGTGGATCTGGCGTTATGTATAGGCCACGCAGGTAGGAGAGAAAATTTCCTGACTCAGAAGGAGTTCATGAACTTTTACACTTCTGCCACTATCATTCAGTTCTGTTGATGTTTTTAGCAATGCCAAGCTTTTATCACCAATGAACTAACAATTATTGAAAGAGTTCCTGAAATTCTCAGAATGGTAGCATTTAGACTCATGTTTCCTGGTTTATTGCTAGCTAGTAATTAAGTGATGCAACTACGCTTAATGTTTCCACAGACTTCCTGTTAATATTTCTCCTTGGAAAGAGTTTTCTGCTTTAATTGTAAATAGCCCCTTGGATATTACTGAACTGAATCATATAATGGAAGGCCTGGAATTCTGGGCTGCCAATTAAACTGTGTGGTTTTGGCCAGGTCTGGTGCATCTCCTGCCCAGGGTCAGTATGGAACAGAATTACAATCTTGTGTTTGTCTGTCATTCTCATTACTCTTTTATAGGAAAGGTGCATTAAGCTGGCAGTAATATTTATGAGAACGTTGCCATGACTCAATGTCCTGAGTTATCAGGAGAGGTTGGATAGGCTGGGACTTTATTCAGGAGTCTGAAGGGCAATCTTATAGAGGAGATTTGGATTCACTTATTTATCGCATGTACGTCAAAACACACAGTGAAATGCATTGTTTGCGTTAACAACCAAAACAGCCAAAGGATGTGGCATGGTAGTGTAGTGGTTGGCGCAACGCTTTACAGTACCAGCGACCTGGGTTCAATTCCCGCCACGGCCTGTTAAGGAGTCTGAACATTCTCCATGTGACCATGTGGGTTTCCTCTGGGTGCTCTGTTGTCCTCCCACAGTACAAAGACTTACCAGTTGGTAGATTGATTGGCCATTGTAACTTGTCCCATGGTTAGGCTAGGAATTCTGGGTGGTGTGGCCTCGAAGGGATGAAGGGCCTATTCCATGCTATATCTCAAGAGGCAGCCTGCTAGTGTGACCACAGATTCTGGTGGCAACAGAATGTTGGGCACAACAACACAAACATCATCAACAACAGCAGAACAGAAGCAAACAAAATAACAACAGCAAAGCAAGACTCTCTCTCTCTCTCCCCCCCGCCCCCCCACAACCCCAGGGTAGGCCACCTCAAAGCCTCCGACTTACCCAGTGGACTCGCGGACTCACAGACCCAGGGCCTTTGGTCATTGGGCCCTGACTTCTGGACTTCCGATCGACCTTCGAACTTTTACCTTCAGTGTCAAACCCAGGAATTGCTGATGAGGGGACCCCGAACTCTAAATTTGCTGATTTGTGTACCTAGGGGGTCACTAGCTCTCATGCTTCTTGCCTGCACAGATCTCAAATCATGAGACTTGCCGACCTGGGTAGACTTTCTGATCTGATGGGGAGGGTTCGGGGGCACTAACCCTCATCCTCACTGGACATTGTCCACTACACTTGTCGGCATGTCACCTGTCAATGGATGTCCTTCCTCATACGTCCACATCGCTGGCCTTCGAACGTGGACCATGGAGCTGAGGTCTAGACTCCAGCCTGACATGTGACTTCCTCACATCCCTGTCTCTGAACCCTAACTCCCCTAGCTGTTCCCAAAAACTATCCCTACAAATAAAAACTAATTCTGAGCCATGACCTTGACAGACACCACAGCTCGGTTCCATCTTGACTAGAGCATATGAATGCTCTCAGGGAAAGGGAATAAAAAAAAAAGAGGGCATAGGTGAGGGGGTAAGATTTATAAGGGACAACTTTCTCAGGCAGTGGATGGTGTGTACATGAAATGAGCTGCCAGAGAAAGTGGTTGAGGCAGGTGCAATGACATTTAGGACACTTGGATAAGTATGTAGATTTAAAGTTAGAGGGATATGGGCAAATGGAATCAGCTTAGATAAGCATCTTGGTCAGCATGGATGAATTGGGCCAAAGGGCCTGTTTCTGTGCTTTATTATTCTATGACTGTGACTCTATGATGCTCCAGGTAACTCTCAACATGAAGAGCTCCTGGTACCGATCAAGGTGCTCTCCAGCAACAGCCCAGGACTTCAGAGGAGTATGGGAAGAAAGTGTTGGAAAGACTCCCAAATGAAACATGTAAATAAATAGAATTGGACTTACTGTGAAGGAGAAGTTAAACGGGGGGTCGAAATCTCCATTTTCCTGCAGCTCTTCCACTGATTTCAAATCATAGCGATCTGGACTGGATTTCCTGTCCCAACAAAATAAATTCAGCAAATGGGCAAGAGAACAGAAACTGCCACAAAGATCAAACATGACAGATCCTGCAGATGCTGGAAGCCTTCAGCAACACACACAAAATGCTGGAGGAACTCAGCAGGTCAGGCAGCTTCTACGGAGAGGAATAAACCGTCGACCTTTTGGGCTGAGACCCTTTATCAGGACTGGAAATGATGCAGGAAGAAGCCAGAATAAGGAGGTAGGGGTGAGAGGGAAGGAGTACAAACTGGCAGGTGGTAGGTGAAGCCAGGTGAGGGGGGAGGTGGGAGGGTGGAGGAGAGGGGATGAAATAAGAAGCTGGGGGGTGATAAGTGGAAGAGGATTGAATGAAGTTTGAGTGACGTGTTTGACCAATATTCCAAAGTGCTCTGGGAAACATAAATCAGACAGAGATGAACGATGTGAGACATTAAGAGTGGAAAGTAAAAGGAAGACGTGTGGAGGGAGGTGGAGAGGTAGAGTGGTCAGGTGGCTAGCCGTAGGTTATGTAGTGTATAATGAATGGGGGCTCAGACGAACTGACCTGCCTGAAGTAGAAAGTTCACGGTGAAGGCAGGTTATATAAGGGATACCTGGTGAGAAGGATATCTGCTTCATATCGCACAGGAACGTGGAGATGGTACGTGTTGTCTTGAAGAGTTTCTTCTGCTTCTTCACTGTCACTGAACAAATTAAAAATAGATATTGTAAATTAGATACGCATGGTGCAATTAACATGGGTAGCCTACCCAGTGAAAACTCACGAGCTGATCCTTCTATTCAACAACTTGCAGCACTTGCTCGAACGTTGTGGGCATGCTACGTTGGTGCCACAATGTGTGCGGGCTGCCTGCAGCACATCCTTTGGTGTGTTGGTCGTTAATGCAATCTAATGTTTGAATGTATGTTTCGATGTTCATGTGATAAATAAATCTGAATCTGAATACAACTAATTGCTGAAAATCTACAGAAAGCTTACAGGGAGGTGATTCTTCAAACAAACATAAAGAAAAGCACAGGGGCGCCTCCACTCCCTGATGAGATTGGGGCGAGCAAGGCTCCATTCCAGCCACATTCTACAGGACCACCACCGAGATTGTCCTCCGCAAGACCCTGCAACAGATTGTGAGGACTGCTGAGAGAACTATTGGGTCTCTTCCAACCCCTGCCCCTCATCCAGGACATACACCGGAAGTGTGTTCGCAGAGCCCTGAGCTTTGATAAGGACCCCTCCCGTCTGTCTCATAATCTCTTTGACCTGCTGCCGTCAGGCAGAGAGTACTGCAGTATAATAACAAGGACGGTTAGGTTGAGAGGCAACTTCTCCTCCCAGACTGAGCGACTTCGGAACACCCTACAATCACCCAGTACACATTGTTATTGCAACGTTAGTAGCAGTATACTGTTGTATATTTAACTACATAACACGCATGCACTTTACGTCAACTTGTACATCTAGAGTTTTTTTATTCTGTTAATATTATTTTATGTATGTATTATATGTACTGTGTTTTGCACCTGGTCCCAGAGGAGCGCAGTTTCATTTAGCTGTATGCATGTGTATGGATGATTGACAATAAATTTGAATGTAAACTTGAACTACAAGAAAAATAACTGAAATAGAAATTTAGACCTTAATCTAACACACACAGCATAGCCAATGAAGCAGCTTAAGAAGTGTCATTGCTGTTGTCATTGTGAAACATGAAACATGATTATCAATCTGTATAGCAAGCTCCCACAGTGATACTACACCAGTAGCATGGGCACAGAACTCTGGTACTTTGCTGGAGGAGGAATGCAGGTTCAGAGGTGGTTAAGTGATGCTGATTGAGCCACGAGCAAGGAGCCACTCCCCTAGTCCCATCCGAAGGAGTGGACGACACGAGATAGGAGACAGGGCCTCTGTTTAACAACAAGCCACTGCACCGCCAACAAGACAGCACTCCCACAACACTGCACCAGAGCGGTTCTCAATCCCATATCCAGCCTTCACAAAGGTGGAAGTGTCAAAGTCAAAGTAAATTTATTATCAACGTACGTATATATATTTTTTAAGAGATACGGGACAATGTATCTGTGCTGCTCATTCAGACTGATTAACCTACAAACCTGTATGTTTTTGTTCTAGGGGAGGAAACCAGAGCCCCTGGAGTCGCAGGCGGTTGCACATATCAAAGTATGTGTATCTCACCAGATACTAATTGAGATTTATTTTCTTGTTGGTATTTACAGGAAATGAAGAAATACAATGGAATTTACAAAAAGCTATATGCAAGTAAAGACTGACAAACACCAAATGTGCAAAGGAAGACAAATTTTGGAATAAATAATAAAAAAACAATACTGAGGACATGAGTTGTAGAGACCTTGAGAATGAGTCCGTAGGTTGTGGAATCAGTTCAGTGTTGAGGTGAGTGAAGTTATCCACGCAGGTTCAAGAGGCTGACGGCCGAGGGTATTAATTGTACCTAGACCTGGTGGTGTGGGGCCTGAGGCCCCGATGGTAGCAAGAAGGAATCATGGCCTGGATGGTGGGGATCTTTGATGATGGATGCTGCTTTCCTGCAGTAGTGCTCCTTGTGGATGTGCTCAATGGTGGTGAAAGCTTTGCCTGTAGAGTGGCACACTGAGCTACAGTCAGTAGAGATGCACAGGCCAAGGGAGCCTTGGGTGGAAGGAAGGGGGTGAGGACTTGAGGGCTCGAGCAATGATGGAAACCTTCCAAGAGGCCCAGGTGCTGAATGCTTCCCACTTGCACTGTGTGTGTGACTGGGAACACCAATGAAAGACAGTGGGCAGAGAATGCTGGTTGTAGAACTGCTGCCATTCCTGATTGGACACTAGCAGAAATCATTCATCAGCTTGCACTTCAAGAAGGCTGAGGCGCTTTTAAAATCATCATTACTACTAGGTTTAAATCAAACTCGCTTCTTAGCACCACACACAAAATGCGGGAGGAACTCAGCATGTCAGGAAGCATCTATGGAGGGGAATAAACTGTTAATGCTTTAGGCTGAGGCCCTTTATCAGGACTAGGAAGGAAGAAGGGGCCAGAACCCAGAATAAGAAGATGGGGGGGGGGTGGGGAACGAGTACAAGCTGGCAGGTGATAGGCGAGATCAGGTGAGGGGAAAGGGTGATGAATGATGTGAGAAGCTGGCAGATGATAGGAAGAAGAGGTAAAGGGCTGAAGAAGGATTCTGGAAGGAGGAGAGGAGAGTGAATCATTGAAGAAAGGGAAGGAGAACACAACAGTTTATTACCTGCTGGCAGTAACAGTTAGTTCCACATTGTCCAGGAAGATGGAACGGCTGAACTCGAACTCCAGACGGAAAGTCACCTGTGGAGATCAGAAACAACGTCAGCCCAAAACGCAGAGGTGACCGATCGCAGAGAACCAGCCCTGTCACCGGGGCCACTGGCTGCAAACTCAGGGTTTTGGCTTATCGGCAAGAAGCCATATCCCAGGAAAGACTGAAGTCCAACCTCCCTGCATTCTTCACAGGGTTGAAAAATCTTCCCTTGCCAGGGTTTCCAGAAATAATTTAATCTCTTTTTGTTTTTGAAAAGATTGGATCGAATAACTAACTTAAAGGATCAGAGGCTGCGTCAGCAACACAGATAAAGTTTGTAGGGTGTAGAAGCCAGAACAGCCCGGTGCAGCCAGGGTTTCTACTTGCACTCTGGCACTGGTTACTGCTCCCATTGCCACGCAGTTACATTCTTAGCTCCTGATCACTTGAAATTAAATCCAGAGAACGAAAGGCAAGATTCTGTTTATGCTGCAGAATTAGTCTTTCCTGAGTAGGCCCAGACCAAGAACAGTGGAAAGGTCTGGTATATCCCTGTGTGTGTAGCACCCTAATCATCTCCAGCAGGTTAACTTTATAACCAAGACTAAATCAACTTAAATCCTCTTTTCCTTTTTTCTCCCCCCCCCCCTTTGCATTCCTGTCCCTTTTATTGTGCAGACACTGATCCTTTAAACCTGGGCTTTGAAGAGCAATGTTGTGGTTGGATGCCAGTGTCCTAGATTAACAAATTGGAGTCACAGAATAATGCCATCACTGAAAGAGGCCCTTTGGCCCATCTCATCCACACCAACCAAGATGCTCATCTAAGCTGGTCTGCTTTACTTTATTTAGTCATACAGTGCGAAGTAGACCCTTCCAATCTAACCAACTGCACCAACTAGCAACCCATCTATTAAACACTAGCCCAGGGGTTCCTCACCTTTTTTATGTCATGGACCCCTACCATTATCTGAGGAGTCCACGGACACTAGGTTGGGAAACCAAGAATCCTGAGGATACCTGAATCAAATTCAAATTTAATTATCATTCAACCAGGCATGAATACAGCCGAACGAAACAGAGTTTCTCTGGGACCAAGGTGCAAAACGTACACAACACATTCAAAATAGTGAGCAAAAAAACAAACACATATATAGTCCAAGATCCTGAGTGACATGTCCTGCAAGTCGATTGTACAGATACCCAGCAGTGCGCAACTACTGCAATCCAGCCTGTCATTCCACTGTTCAAACACTGGAGGGTAGCACTGATAGGAGAGGCCAGCCTCCAACTGAGCATGGACACCATGCTACACTGCCTCTGGCATCTCTCTCCTGCGCCTTCACGGAAAGAATGTACAAACTCCTTACAGATGGTACCGGAATTGTCTGGAAAGCCTGAACAGTAATATCATTGCATTAACCATAATGCTACCATGGCATCTACATACTCTGCAGATGCTGATCCTTTCGACTTGTGCTGTGAACAATGGTGTGGTAGCTGGGTTCCAACATACTAGATTAACAATGTAGAGTCACAGAGTAACACAGCACAGGTATAGGCCCTTCGGTCCATCTCATCTGTGCCAACCAATATGCCCATCTCAGCTGTTCCCATTTGGTCCATATCCATCTGAACTTTCCACCTGTACTTATCTAAATGTTCTTTAAATATCAATATTGCAACACCAGATTCAGGAACAGTTATTACCCTACAACATCAGGCTCCTGAACCAGAGAGGATAGCTTCACTTAACACTGATTTTACAACCTACAGACTCACTTTCAGAGATCATGACGATGACTGAGAACATGAATTGTAAAGAATCCCTGAAAGTGAATCTGTAGGTTGTGGGATCGGTTCAGAATTGTGTTGTCAAATTAATATTGTTAAGTGCTGTGTTGTATGATGTGGGCGATCATAGTCTTTGACCATGATTGTTCCTGGCAATTTTTTCTGCAGAAGTGGCTTGCATTTCCTTCTTCTGGGCAGTGTCTTGCCAAGACGGGTGACCCCCCCCCCCCCCCCCCAGCCATTATCAATACTCTTCAGAGATTGTCTGCCTGGTGTCAGTGGTCACATAACCAGGACTTGTGATATGTACCGGCTGCTCATACGACCATCCACCACCTGGCTCCCATGGCTTCACGTGACCCTTTTCAGGGGGCTAAGTAGATGCTACATCTTGCCCAAGGGTAACCCGCAGGCTAGAGGAGGGAAGGAGCACCTTACACCTCCTTGGTTAGAGACGTATTTCTACACCCCACCACCTTATGTTCTCAGTATTGATTTTTGATTTGCACAATTTGGCTTGTTTCGTACATTGGTCATTTGACAGTCCTTGCTTATGTATAGTTTTTTTTGTAAATTCTATTGAATTACTTTATTTTCCTGTAAATGCCTGTAAGAAAATGTATCTCAAGGTAGTATATAGTGAGATATATGCACTTTGACTTTGATCTAAATATAGGAATGTACTTTGATCATAAATCTTACTTTGAACTCCTCACCTGCTTTCTCTGGCAAGTTGCTCCATGTGCAAACCACCCTTTCTGTAAAGAAGTCACCTCCTCGGTGAGAAGGAGTTTCTGTCACCAGAATGTGGTGAATCTGTGGAATTCATGGCCACAGATGTCTGTGGAGGCCAAGTCATTGCGTGCATTTAAAGTGGAGGTTGATAGGCTCTTAATGAGTCAGGGTGTCAAAGGTTACAGGGAGAAAGCAGGAGATAAGGGTTGAGAGGGATAATAAATCAGCCATGATGGAATGGTGGTGCAGATTCACTATGGGCTGAATGGCCTAATTCTGCAGTTATGTCTTATGGTCTTAAATCTTTACTATTTCTTCTTAACCCTATGTCCTCTAGTTTTTTGATTTCCATTTCCTGGAGAAAAAAGACTGTGTGCATTCTCCCTATCTATGTCCTTCATGATTTTATATACCTCTGTAGAGTTACCTCTAAATGTAATTGGTTCCTTAAGGTTGTTACAGCCGGGGGTGGTAGTGGGCATAAGCTCTCACTATCTATTAAATGCTCCCAATGGCGTGCATCTCAAATAGCCTCTGACAACCAAGTCCAGCTCCTGCCCTTCACATGTAGCTTAGCTACTAAGCCCAGTGGAACCATTTCTATTGACAGGAGAAGAGGCAAAGCTGGGGTACTGGCATCTTAAAACCAGTCACCCCAGGCAGTCGGGGCTTGTCGGCTGTGGTTGGCAACTCACCTAGGAGAAGGAAATCTCTGATCCCAAACCTCCGCTGCCTTGCGGCTTTACCCACTCAAGGGGAAGGCTTCAGGAGTAACACCCAGGAAAAATCTGGAGCTGGAGTCCTTCTTTGAGTTTAATGCCGACCGGCAGCTCCTGCAATGCTGCAGTTGCCAACACGTGTCTGTCTCTGCCGTTGCTTTGGATTCATCGCTGCGTGGAGAGGGGAAGCCTTCTGCATGGGCAACAGCTTGCTCTCCATATTGTACTGCCCTGGCTTGTGTATCACAGACAGCTGTGACGTAACATCCATGGTCGATCCCGGCCAATGGAGGGCCTCAAGGTTAGAGTTATCCGTCAGACTAAATGTTCTAATTAGTCTCCTATGTACAACTTAATGACAAGAACTCAAATCACACTACACTGCTGGGAAGTTGAATGATCAGATGCCATGATGACTGGGTAGTGGTGAAAAGCCATCAAGATCATTCTTGTGAGGATTGGAGGTGTTTGCCACCTCCCTTAGGCCTGTAGTCTCCATATAACTCCAGCCCCACAGTGGTGTAATAAACTCTTAATGACCTCCTGAAGTGGTTTAATGAGGCACTCAATTACACCAAAACTGCAGTGATAAAAAAATAACAGCAGACTGCAATGTCACAATAATACACTATACAATATTCACACTACATACAACATACTATGTACAGTTTCAAGTTAAAATACAATTATTACTATTTACAAGAGGCGGAAGGGCCTATGCTATATCTCTAAATACAATAATACACTCAAGCTCCTGAGGGGCCTGCCATTCCCAGAAATCCCCCATTGTTCCCATGGACATCACCTGCTCTTTCTCCAGAGTCATCAGGTCATGCATGTAACCATGGAAGCAGAGCAGGCAGTCAGCTTGGGCAGAGTGCACAAACTCTCTTTCCCCAGCAGTCGTTACTGTCTGATCCTGCCATTACATACCCAAGCGTCCTGCAGTTTCTTCTGCCGTCAGGTACTAAAACCCAGCAATCTGAGCCTCTGCTTCTCCCGAAATTGCTTCCTGCATCTGCAAAATCTTTTGAGACTTCTTTTTCCCTAATACCCTCCTGACCCATCAGTGAGTCACTGTTAACAGACTGCCAATGTTACTTAGGTGTTAAGGCTCCCATTGGATACTAGAGAGTTATTTCCAGACCCAAGATATTAATTCCCAGGACACCGTGGGGCTCTGGGTCAGTGTCTACAGTTGACGATGGTTTTCCTGGTTTCCACAAGGGAGAAATTAATATCTCGTCAGCTTGTACTAGCCTTTATAGTGATAGAGAAAAATGGCACTGAAACAGGCTGTTCAGCCCATTGAGACCATGCTGACCTTTGAACGTCTTCTTATATAATTTGACATTGCCCCTTTTAGAACACAGAACACTACAGCACAGTAGAGGCTCTTAGGCCCACAATGTTGTGCTGATCTTTTAACCTACTGTAAGATCAATCTAACCCTTCCCTCATACAGAGCTCTGCATTGTTCTGTCATCCATGTGCCTATCTACGAGTTTCTTAAATCCCCCTAATGCATCTGCCTCTACCACCAGCACTGGCAGGGCATTCTCTGTGTAAAGAACTTCCCTCTAATATCCCCCCACCCCCCACATACTTTTGATGGTGGGATGGAGATATGTCTTTACCAAAGAAGGTTTAAAGCACTCCTTCCTTCCGCTAGCCTGCAGGTCACCCTCGGGCAAGGTATAGCACGTGCTTAGCCCCCAGATCAGGGTCAAGTGAACCCATGGGAGCAGGAAGTGGATGGTCATATGTGCAGCTAGTGCACATCACAGGCCCTGGTTACTTGACAATTGACGCCAATCTCTGAAGAGCATTCATAATGGCTGGGGTCACCTGCCTTGTAAAGACACTGCCAAGAAGTTGGCAATAGCAAACCATTCCTATAGAAAAATTTGCCAAAAACAATCATGGTTATGGAAAGACCATGATTGCCCATGTCATGCAACACAGCACAGAACAAATGAACGAACTTTTCTCCAATCACCTTACAAATATACCCTTTTGTATCAGCCATTTCTGCCCTGAAAATTAATTCTCCCCACAGTTTGATAAAGCCTTCTAGCTCCCCCAATCCTCGACCAGGGTCAATTTACAGTGGTCAGTTAAGTTACCAGCCTGTATATCTCAGGATGTGGAAGGAAACTAGAGCAGCACGTGCTCACAGTGTGTAACGTACAGACTGCACACCGACAGCACTCAGGCTCAGGATTGGAGCTGCGCCTCTGGTGCTGTGGGGGAAATGGATGTGCCAGCTGCATCACCCTGTTCTCCAATGAGAACGTGACCCTGGCCCATAGAATAAGCCTCTTACCTTGGACTGGGACCTGAACACTGGGTAAGCGACCGTGCACACTTTGCCGTGGTACCATTTCTCCAACACGTTGCAGTCAATTTTCATGTCCGAATCATCCTGTAATAAGAAAAGGTAAAATAGGACGTGAGGCATTGCCTCATTGCAGAGGGAGGCCTGTGGAAGGGGCATGCAGAGAATGTTTCTAATAGTGGGGGAGTCTAGGACCAGACAGTACAGCCTCAGAATACTCAGACATCCTTTTGGAACAGAGATGAGGAGGAATTTCTTTAGCTGGAAGCTGGTAAATTCATTGCCACAGATAGCTGTGGAAGTGAAATCATAAAGTTGATAGGTTCTTGATTGGTAAGGGTGTCAAATTTATGGGGAGGAAAAGGTGAGTAAGGTTGAGAGGGTATATAAACCAGCCATAATGGAATGGTGAAATAAACTTGATGGGCTGAATGGCCGAATTCTGCTCCTATGTCTCATGGCCTTAAGGACTTTAAATGAGTGACAATCTGTGCGATGTGGGGAATCAGCAGGTCAGACAACATCTGTGGGAGAAAAGGGACAGTTGAGACCTGCATCAGGACCTAGATTCATCTTGACATGGGTCTACAATTGAACCTTCACCTCAGTATATTTCTGTCCAATGTGCTATCCCAATGCAGGCTGTGTGCAGCGTGACACTCAACGCAGCAGCTGCATCTGACTGTTCAACAGTCAGCATTCTTTCCAAGTAATCAGCAACTTCATAAAACCTCTCAGCCCAATCCACGGAGCACAGTTTCACATTACCCAACTTTGGCAGGGGTAGTTTCATAATGACGATTCATTGTACGTGGCTGTTATTTTAACACTACTTAATTACAGTGCTTATAAAATTGACCTATTTAAAAGGAAAATATTCTTGTCGATGAAGGGGATTGTGGTGGGCAGGAGGTAGGGGCTGTGGACAATTCCAGTGGCAGCTCTCCAACCACAACTTGCCATTTATATAAACTCAAGAGATTCCGCAGATGCTGGAAATCCAGAGCAACACACAAAAAATACTGGAGGAACTCAGCAGGTCAGTCATCACAAACAGTTTTGGGCTGAGAGTCTTCATCAGGACTGTTCAATTTATGATGGTTTTAAGGAGAGGGTCCAGAGGATGTTCACTAGGACGATTCTAGCAATGAAAGGGTTAATACATTAGCATGTTAGCATTTACTTTGAGAGGACCAGAATACAAAAGCCAGGAAGTAACTTTGAGGATTAAGAAGGTACTGGTGAGGCTTCACTTGGAATATTGTGAGCAGTTTTGGGCTTTTATGTAGAAGGTGCGCTGACACTGGAGAAGGTCAGAGGAGGTTCACAGGAATGATTCTGGTGAAGAAAGGGTTACCATATGAGGACTGATTGATGGCTCTGGGCCCGTACTCACTGCAATTCAGAAGAATGAAACCTATCAAAAGTTGAAAGGCCCAGACAGAGAGGATGTGTCGAGGACCTTTTTCCTTTGGTGGGGGAGCCGAAGACCAGAGGACCTCAAAATAGAGGGATGTCCATTCAGAACAGAGATGAGGAGGAATTTCTTTAGTCAGAGAGTGGTGAATCTATGGAATTTGTTGCCACAAGAGGTTGTGGAGGCAAAATCTTTGGGTACATTTAAAGCTGAGGTTGAAAGATCCTTGATTATTCAGGGCATGAAGGATTATGGGGAGAAGACAGGAGACTGGGGCTGAAAGGGAAATGGATCAGCCATGATGAAATGGAGGAGCAGACTTGATGGACCAAATGGTCTTATTCTGCTCCTACATCTTATGGGTTAATGGTCATAATGAGGAGCATTTGTTGGCTCTGGTTCTGTACTCACTGGAGTTTAGATCAATTAGGAGTGATCTCATTGAAACCTCAGAAATTTTGAGGGTCCTTGATGGAATCAATGTGGAAAGGATGCTTCCAACAGTGAAAGAGTTCAGGACCAAAGGGCACAGCCTCAGGATATAAGGATTGGATGAGGCAGAATTTCTTTAGCTAGAGGGTGGCGAATCTGTGGAAGCCAAGTTATTGGGTATATTGGAAGTGGTGGTTAATAGGTTCTTGATTAGTAAGGGCATCAAAGATTACAGGGGGAAGGCAGGAGAATGGGGTTGAGAGGGCTAATAATTCAGACATGATTGAATGGCAGAGCAGACTCGATGGGCTGAATGGCCTAATTCTGCTCCTATATCTGATGGTCTTATTTATCTGGTGCCTTTAAGGGAGAGGTTTTGGGGTACTTGGAGACACATGATAAAATAGGCCAAAGTCAGCATAGTTTCCTTAAGGAGAAATCTTGCCTGTTGGAATCCTTTGAGGAAATAACAAGCAGGATAAACAAAGAAGAGTCAGTGGATGTTGCTTACTTAGATTTTCAGAAGGCCTCCGACAAGGTGCTGCATGTGAGGCTACTCAACAAAAAAGGGAACATCGTATTACAGGCATGGATAGAAGATTAATTGACTGGCAGGGGGCAAAGTGGGTATGAAGTGAGCCTTTTCTGGTTGGCTACTGGTGACTAGTGATGTTCTGCAGCAGTTGGCATTGGGGCCACTGCCTTTCATGTTATATGTCAATGATTTGGATGATAGAATTGATGGCTTTGTGGATTTTATGAATATAGGTGGAGGGGCAGGTAACGTTGAGGAAGCAGGGAGTCTGCAGAAGGAGAATGGGCAAAGAAGTGGCAGATGGAACATAGTGTAGTGTAGCCATATACTTTGGGATAAGGAATAAAAGCACAGACTGTTTTCTAGATGGGAAGAAAATTCAAAAATCGGAGGTGCAAAGGGACAGGGGAGCCCTTCTGCCGGATCACCCTAAAGGTTAACTTGTAGGTTGAGTCAATGATAAGGAATGCAAATGTGATGTTAGCATTCATTTTGTGAGGACTAGAATATAAAAACATGGATGTGGTGCAGAAGCTTTATAAGGCATTGGTCAGACCATGCTTGGAGTATTGTGAACAGTTCTGGGCCCCTTACTTAAAAGATGTGCTGGCATTAGAGAAGGTCCGGAGGAGGTTCACAAGAATGATTCTGGTTGTGAAAGGGTTAATGTATGAGGAGTGTATGTAGGGATTTCAGATACACTGAGGTGGCTTAAAGAACAAGTTATATTATAGGCCAAAAAGGAGTACAAATTACTGGAACTGGTTTCAAACTTTCATCTTCTTTGTAAGAAAACAGCCTAATCCTTCAAGGTTGAGCTGACTTTGTACTGGAATGTGAAAACAGCCCAGGAGAACTGTGTACATGAACTTAAGCCCTGTGGATTTTTGTTACGGTTTTTGATTGCTCCATGCTTAGGAACATAACATATGGAATGCTGCATTGATGGTTTAATCATCGTGGTATGCTATGTCAGTAGGTGAAGGTTATAGAGCTGCAGGTGGTTGGGTGGTTTATCACAAGGAAGGGTGCTGACGGGACTTATCGAGGTTGTAGAGAGGCCACTCACCTTCTGTGTGAGGCTGGCAAATTGCAGGTTCCTGGAGAAGGTGATGTTGAGGATGGTGCTGTAGGCATTCTCCCGCTTATTCTCCAGCCAGGTGTCCACAACCAACCTCCGCCGCGTGTCCTGAATAGTGTAGGGAAACTGGCTGCAAAAGACCCAAGCCATGAGTTGCTGGAAGGCAGGTCGATTCACTGGTGTTTACCATCTTCTTAACCAATCTCAGGTAAATTGTTTCAAACTCCAAAGTTACAGAGTCATAGGCATAGAGCACTACAGCACAGTCCACTCGTTCCATGCTGAACTGATTTTCTGCCTAGTCCTGTCTACCTGCACCTGAACCATACATCTCCAAACTCTCCCATCCACGTACTTATCCAAACGTTACAGTGAACTTGTAATGAGCTCTTCGGGCCTGTGTGGGACACTGGAGAATGTTGGGCTCTGAGGAGAGGAGAGCAGGTTTGTAAATCTGGCGGATGCAAAAGATGTTGGGAATGGCGAGGGTGGAGGGGTGTGGGACAGGTGACAGAGAAAGAATGACAGGGGTGGGGGTGGTGTGGGTGCAGACACACCCAGCCCTGAGACACCAAGCATGGTCATTTGATTCCAAACAATTGGTTTATTGATTATTACAGAATGTCTCTCTGGTGCTTCCCACTCCCTCCCCTTTTCCCAACCATGATTCCCCTCTCCCTGCCCGCTTCCCACTCTCGGTCCACAACAGATGCCTATATCAGAATCAGGTTAATCATCGCTCACATATGTTATGAAATTTGTTTTTTTTTTGTGGCAGCAGTACAGTGCAATACATAAAAATAGTACAGAACTGTGCAAGAAGTCTTAGGCACCCTATCTCTATATACACTGTACATTGAAACATATAACCATATAACAATTACAGCACGGAAACAGGCCATCTCGGCCCTTCTAGTCCGTGCCGAACGCTTACTCTCACCTAGTCCCACCCACCTGCACTCAGCCCATAACCCTCCATTCCTTTCCTGTCCATATACCTATCCAATTTTACTTTAAGTGACAATATCGAACCTGCCTCTACCGGAAGCTCGTTCCACACAGCTACCACTCTCTGAGTAAAGAAGTTCCCCCTCATGTTACCCCTAAACTTTTGCCCCCAACTCTCAACTCATGTCCTCTTGTTTGAATCTCCCCTACTCTCAATGGAAAAAGCCAGTCCACGTCAACTCTCTCTATCCCCCTCATAATTTTAAACACCTCTATCAAGTCCCTCCTCAACCTTCTGTGCTCCAAAGAATAAAGACCTAACTTGTTCAACCTTTCTCTGTTACATATAGTGAAATATGCTTTTCTGCATTAACAATCAACACAATCTAAGGATGTGCTGGGGGTAGCCTGCAAGGGTTGCCATGCATTACGGTGCCAACAGAGCATGCCCACAATGTTCACAGAACAGCACAAGTAACAGCGACAACAGCAGCAACAAAATTACAACAGCAAAATAATCCCTTTTTCTCCTTACAACCCACCCACCCACTCACTCAAAGATGGGCCTCTATTCCCAGGACAGGACATCTCTCACACTCATGTCTTCAGCCTCCATGGACCCGCCAACGTGGGGAGGAGGTTCACTAGCTGTCATCGTAGCTGGTCTCTGTCCACAGCACTAGCCAACTAGACATCCATCCTCAGGGTTGGCTGGGTTTTGAGCACGGAACAGGGTACTAGACTCTGGCCTGATCTATAATCCCCCAAACCCCTGTCCCTGAACCGTTACCTAACCACTAGTTCCCTCCTAGTTGCCTCCCTGAGTGACATCTGAGGTTATAATTTGGTTTATCCAGTTCTAATTTTAAAAGACAGCAAGACTCTGGGACAGTCTCACTGTTGTGTGGGTGAAAGTGCCAGTCTCCCTTCAACCTCTCTCTCCTCACCAGAGTGCCAGAGTGGGTCCAGAACCAGCCCAACTCAGTATCAGCCCATGCTGTAAAGCTCTTCTCCAGTAAAATAGCCTTCTCATCCTTGTTGCCTGGGCTCACACTGCAATAAAAGTAGGTCCAGAGGCAGTGGGTGAGCAAATTGGAAGAAGATCTGCCTTGTCCTAGACTGCACTATAGTGAAGCAGTTAGCATTACAGCACCAGGGGCCCAGGTTCAATTTCCGCCGCTGATTGTAGGGAGTTTGTGCGTTCTTTCCGTGTCCCTGTAGGTTTCCCCTACGTGCTCCGGCTTCCTCCCACAATCCAAAGATGAATGGGTTAGGGTTAGAGGGTTGTTGGGCATCCATCGCTGGCACTGGAAGTGTGATGACACTTGTGGGCTGCCCTCATTAGGCCTTGAGACTGTGTTGGTCGTTGACATAAAGGGCACATTTCACTCTATGTTTCAATGTACACACAGCAAATTAAACTGATACTTTCATCTTTTATATGGACTTCTGGATTTCGCTCACAATTGTGATAAACGATATAGATTCCTGCTGTGGCTGACTACCCACCTGCTACCATAGATGTCAGTACGAGCTCGTAGGGACAGGTCTGGCACGCAGTGTTCATCCTCACCACAGTCGCTCCAGAAGCCAACCTGTGTTGGAAACAACATCAAACAATTAGCCACTCCAGTCTTAGTTTAATTTATTATTCTCATCACCGAGATAAAATTAAAACACCTGCCCTGCATACTGTTCATTCAAAGTTCAAAGTAAATTTGTTATCAAAGTACATATCACCACATACAACCCCAAGATTCATTTTCTTGCGGGCATACTCAATAAATCCATAATAGAGTAATAACCATAACAAAACCAATGAAAGACTACACCAATGGGCATTCAACCAGTGAGCAAAAGCCAACACACTTTACAAGCACAAAAACAGTAATAATAATAACTAAGTAATAAATATTGAGACCATGGGATGAAGAGTCTTTGAAAAGAAAGTCCATAAATAGTGGGAACATTTCAATGATGGGGTGAGTGAAATTGAGTGAAGTTATCCCTTCTGGTTCAAGAACTTGAGGGGTAATAACTGTTCCTGAACCTGGTGGCTTGGGTCCTGAGGCTCTAATGCATTCTTCCTGATGGCAGCAATGAGAAGAGAGCATGGTCTGGGTGTTGGGGATCCCTGATGATGGACGCTGCTTTCCTGTGACAACACTCCATGTAGAAGGTGGGGAGGGGTTTACCTGTGATGGACCGGCTGTAACCACTACTTTTTACAGGATTTTCCATTCAAGGGAATTGGTGTTTCTATACCAGGTTGTGACGCAGCGGTCAATATGCATCAAAACATACCAAGAGGTGCGTTGTTTGCATTAACAACATCTCCTAGGGATGTGCTGGAGGTAATCCCACAAGTGTGGCCACACATTCTGATGCCAACACAGGATGCCCACAATGTTCAGCAGAACAACATAAGCAATAATAATACACAATAATGGCCACAATACTAATACTCTATAAATAAACTGTAATAGTACTTGTAAAAGAGCGCGGATGGGGAAAACCTGGAAGTTCTCTCTCCAGCACTCGTCATTTGAGCATGTACAGACTTTTTCCTTGTCATTATTCCCTAAACAATACAGTATAACAACTACTTTATATAACATTTACATTGTATTAAGTAGTATAAGTAATCTAGAGATGATTTAAAGTATATGGGAGGATGTGTGCAGGTCTGGAGCTCCGCCGGGTCCTAAAGTCCACCCACACTGAGACAGGTTAAATAAGGGACTTGAGCATACTTGTTTTTTGGTATCCACAGGGGGTCCCGGAACCAATAAAGAGGGATTCTGAATTTGGAAATGCAACTGGCTCCAAGGATTTCAGATAAGGGATTGTGGACCTGTACAACTACAGCAACAAAACAAAAGAAAAACAATAACAACAAAGCAAGCCCCTTGCATGGGCCTACCACTGATTCACACACACAAGCCAGACTCCAGCTCCAGGACAGGTTGCCTCTGGGCCTCCAGACTTGGCATCAAGCCTCCAGCTCGTGGACACTGGGCCTCTGGCTTGCGGTGGGGAGAAGCAGATGGGATGAGGGGAGAGTGATTATAACACTCTCAGGTCTGCCCATGGGGTTTGTACTGAACCCCAGGCCAATATGCCAAGACCAATAGCTCAGTTTAACCAGTTCAACGCCTCTCTATTTCTGGGACGATGAAGCTGCAGAAAGGGTTAACAAGCTACTGTGCATAGAAGAAGAAAAAATACTTTAAACCATTATACAGTGGTGTTGAAGTGTTGTAAAAATCCATGTGTTTTATACAAGTTCAGCTAACTCAGCCCAAGTTGCAAAGAGACTTTGGATTTTCCAAATGGCATTTTGCCACACCATAGGGTGTCCATAAATACCGTGTCCTCAGGGGGTGATTAGAACACACAGACTGTAGATGTTACTTGTGACACCAGCCAGAATCATCCCTAAATTCAGCCATTGGAAGAGTGGAGAAATTGGAAAGATGAACAACAGCCCAGGCTGATGAGATGTGCTGCATTCTGGAATCAGAGACTATCATCAGGTATCTGGGGTGTGGTGCAGACTGGTTCAGTTTAGCTGGGGGAGGAATGGAGGACTGTGGGGAGAGAGGCGTTGTAGAGTGAAGCATCTCCCACAAGACTGATGCCATGTCTTGAACAGCAGCCAAGGGCTGAAATCATCGCAAGCTCCTTGTGCCAAGACACGTAATCCAGCTCTCCTTATGCAGACACATTGGGGAATTTTATGGTGGGTTCCTGTTTATCGTTAAACCAGCTCGAGTCCCCTCACAGAGTGCATTACCTGCCCGATGTTTGTGCTTAGCTGCACAACTGTGACTGCCCTAAAGAAATGCCAGAGAGATAGAATCCTCTTTCAACTTACTGCCTGCTGGGCCGATGAATTCATTTTTAGAAATACATTAATTATTCATTAAAAGCTTATTACTTATATTAAAAGTTGAGTATGCACATAATTTTCAACTTACCAGCCCTTATTACCAGAACCATCATATGCACAAAGTTGAGAAAAACAGGAGAAGGAGAAGGCCTTTTGGCCCCACAAGTCTTCTCCTTTCAATGTTAGCAAAGCTGATGATCCACTTTTAATGTCGTGTACCCTAGCCTCTTACTTACATCTCCTGCACTTAGAAACTACCCAACTCTTGTATTCAGTGATTTGACTTCCATTGTTTTCTTTGCTGGAGAGTTCCACAGCTTCATTTCTCTCTGGGATGATGTTTCTTCCCATTTCTGTCTTAACTGACTTCTCCCTCACACTGTGAACCTCTGGTACTGAACTCCCAGCCATTAGGAACATCCTTTCTGCATCTAAACTAGACAGTCCTGATGGAATTTTGGAGCTTTCTATGAGGTCCCCTCTCAATTGTCTAAACTCCAATGTACACAAGTCTAAATGATCCAATCTCTCTTCACATCGTTCCCAGCAATGTGCTTAATAGACCATTTCAGAAAGCTATTAAATATCACCTATATCATTGCTGGGGGAGTGTCACTGAGAGGCACAGACTGTTGGTTTCCATCTCTAAGGGTTAATTAATGGTCAGAATCAGGCTTATTATCACTGGCATACAAAATGATGCAGGGTATAGATGGGGTGGTCCAGCCAGTGGTGTAGTGGCATCAGCTCTAGACTTTGAGCCAGACGGTCCCGAGTTCGAATCCAACCTGGGTAGCAGCAGTATCTGTGCGGAAGAAAGGCCTGGCAGTCTACTTCCGTATCTTGCCATGACAACTAAACTATCCATCGGGTCGCCATGAGTCAACAACGACTCGACGGCACTCAACAATACAATAGAAAGGGTAAATTCAAGCACTGAGGTTGGGTGAGATTAGAACTACAGGTCAAGAGTTAAGGGTGAAAGGTGAAATTTAAGGGGAGACATTTTCACTGAGGGTGGTGAGAGTGTGCAATGAGCTGCTGGTGGAAATGGTGGATTTGGGTATGATTTCAACACTTAGGGAAAGTTTGGATGGTTCCATGGATGGGAGTGGTATGGAGGGCTGCGTTTCCAGTGCAGGTTGATGGACTAGGCAGATTAATAGAGTATGAATTAGATAGGCTGAACAGCCTGTCTCTGTGCTATGACTATGACTCTTACACTGGCATATGTCGTGAAATTTGTTGGTTTTTGGCACACAAGGGGAGCATGATTTGGCCACTGCTCTCTAATGGTAATACAAAAATATGTGTGATCATGGATTATCTCTCGTGTTTGCCCCACGTTAATAAAATTTTGGGTTCACCAAAAACAAGATTTAAATTCTTCTGCACAACCCTGGAACCCAGGGAGAACTAGCTGAGGGTTTGCATAAATCCAACTGTTCAATCTGCTAATGAGCAGCAAAAAAAACATACAATCAGTGGCCACTTTATTAGGTACACCTGCTCATTATTGCAAAGATCTAATCAGCCAACCATGTGGCAGCAACTCAATGCATAAAAGCATGCAGACATGGTCAAGAGGTTCAGTTGTTGCTCAGACCAAACATCAGAATCGGGAACCAATATGATCTACGTGACTTTGACTGTGGAATGATTGTTGATGCCATACGGTGTGGTTTGAGTATCTCAGAAACTGTTAATCTCTTGGGATGTTCATGCACACCAGTCTCTAGTGTTTACAGAGAATGGTGCAAAAAAAAACCAAAAAAAAAATCCAGCGAGGGGCTGTTCTGTGGGTGAAAATGCCTTGTAAATGAGAAAGGCCAGAGGAGAATGGCCAGACTGGTTCAAGCTGACAGTAACACAAATAACCATGTGTTACAACAGTAGTGTGCAAAAGAGCCTCTCCGAATGCATAACATGAGCTACAGCAGCAGAAGACCAAGAACATGAAGTGGTCACTTCATTAGATACAGGTGGTGCCGAATAATATGGCCACTCTGTATAATTCTTAGCCTTTTTAAAAAAGATTTCAAATTCTCTAGCTTCCTTGGTAGGACCAGAATGCTATCACTGGTATTACTAATCTATGCCTGCTAAGACTGACCCATTAATATAACTACAATATTTACCGTTAGGACCAGACTGCCCTGTGCAGCCACATTTTAAATACGTTTGCAACCATTCCATTTAGTAAGATAGTAGCACGTGTGCTCTGTGTTTGATTGACAGCTTTGTACCTTTGTGCCCATGAGTTAAGTGTGAGAGAGGGTCTTCAATTAAGATATAAGTACTGAATAGCTCTGTTTTAGTAACTTTGTGAGCGAATTGTGCAAGCCATACCTCCTGAGATGATAACACACTCGTACCACACACCACCCACCGTGCCTTTGGCTGACGTTGGCCATCCGTCATCCAAAACCGGGCCATATTCGGGATCTATGAGGCCGAAGTCCAATATGAATCCTATGGATCTCACATAATCCAGTGTATCCTGGGGGAAGCAAGGAATAAAAAAAAGGCTGAGCTCAGCAGATCAGAAGTAGTACTTGGTAATTTATTCTGATTTCTCACATCCCCAGGGTATTGCGAAGTACTGTGGGAACACCTTCATTGTGTAGCCTGCACAATATCTTGAATGCAACTCAGAATAGTTTGTCTGGAGTAACTGATTATTGAGTCACAGGATATAGAAACAAGCCTATTAACCAACCGAGCCCAAGCCAAGATACACTGACCCTATTTACTTAGATATGGCCTTGGAAGTCCCTGGTCCAATTCATGGGAGATTGGACTTCAATTTTAAAAAAATGAGTGCGATCATACACAACACACATAAAATGCTGGTGGAGCTCAGCAGCTCAGGCTGGTGAACTAAGAATCTGATAGGAGAGGAGAGTGGACCATAGGAGAAAGGGAAGGAGAAGGGCACCAAGGGGAAGTGGTAGGCAGATGAGAAGAAGTGAAAGGCCAGAGTGGGGATTAGAGGATGGTTGGGGGTGGGGGGGGGGGTGTGGGGGAAAGATTTGTTCACCACAAGGAGGAATTGATATTCATGCCATCAGGATGGAGGCTATCCAGACGGAATATGAGGTGCTGCTCCTTCTCCTGGAGGGAGGCCTCATCTTGACACAACCCAATCTACTTGCATAAGGCCTTGGAAATACCTGGTCCAATTCATGGTAGATTGGACCTCAGTTAAAAAAAAAAGGGTGCAATCCTGTTGAAATATGCAAAATGGTTTACTTTTATTTTATTTATTCAGAGATATATCATGGAAACAGGCCCTTACGGCCCAACAACCCCGTGCTACTCAATTACACCTATGTGACCATCTTACTCATATGTCTTTGGAATGTGGAAGAAAACTGGAGCACCCGGAGGGAACCCATGCGGTCATGGGGAGAAAGTACAAACTCCTTACAGACAGCGAAGAAATTGAACCCGGGTCACTGGCGCTATAGTAGAAGTTGCATAATTAACGTTGGGGTGGCCAGTCCCCACCTATGTCCCTTCATTGTGTCAACCAATGGTACTGAACTACTTTGGATGGACATCTTGATCACTCTGGGCTGCAGGGCCTGTTTCCATGCTGTGTGACTCGATGACTCTACCTTTTACAGGTAGTTGTTGGCTCGGTGTAATGGTAAGGGTTTGCAGCTGGAGATGGGTGAACACACAGCTGACTGGTTGAGGAAGGCGGCTTCCCAGAGTATGAGTGTGGTGAACTACATATACCTGTCTGGAGACGCCCTCCCTCCCCCCCCTCGCTGACTGCTCCTGTGGCTCCTCCCACAGACCCTGGTATAAAGGCGATTGGAGACATGGTCCCGGCCTCAGTCTCCAGGATGTACTGTGGTGGTCATTTGCTGCTTGTTCTTTCTTCTAGCCAATAAAAGCCTATATCTCGCCTCACGACTCCGAGAGTTATTGATGGTGCATCAATGAGGAAGCACTGCCTTCTTTGAACCTTGCCCAGCTCATCCTTTATACCCACTATAACGGTTACATGAAGCAAACCCACACTGCTCAGAGACTGAGCAACCAGGGCTGTTGCTGTAGGATGTGCTTTCCACAATAACGAATTTTCAAAGTCAAAAAAGCACATGTGATCCTTTATAAGAAACCTGCAAAGGCAAACAATCTTGTAGCAATAAAGAAAACTAAAACAAGCAATATAGCAAAGTAATGATCAAATGATCTAAATGATCAAGTAGCATTCAAACTTGAGTTGGTGTAACTAAACGTAACTAGCAAAGTAAATAGCAGTCAACAACAAAATAGTCCTTCCCCCCCACCCCGGCTCCACCTAGACTGATGAACTATCAATAACTCTAGGAGACTGGAAGTGAGCGATAGGCTTTTATTAACAGCGAAAATGGAGCATGACCATGTTGGAGACTGAGGGAGGAGCAGTGCCCCAATTGCCTTTATACAGGGGTCTGTGGGAGGAGCCACAATAGCAGTCAGCAGAGGGGCGTGTCCAGACAGGTATACATAGTTTACCACATGGACTAAACAGAATTTAAAGACAAAGCGTGACTAACTATACTCATTCACTTCAGTCACTTGACAAATTACCCATAATAAATGCACAACACAAAAAGTAATACAGACAGACTGAAAATAAATACATGGTTCCTACACTCATCCAACTCACAATCCCAACCCAGGTCTCAAATCCCTCTGCAAGCTGGAACGAGCTGCGATTCACTCAGAACTGTGCCTGAGTCTCAGATTATCTGTATCTGCCGAGGATCATCATCGAATCAAGCCCTACTCTGTCTATGGAAGCCCTGAGTAACCATTAGCACCACTGGGGACCCTATCTCCATCCTCCCAACGGGATTAGGTCAAAGGTGGCACCCAAGGCTGCTTCATCTATCTTCAACCGATGCAGAGCAGGGGCACTGTCCTGGGAAAGGGGAGGAGATCAGAACGCAGGGTCAATCCAGGGCTGACTCGAGCAACTCAGGTAAAATGGAAAGATTGCAGGAAGCGAGGGAACCCCGCAGATTTTGGGTCTCAGGAGTGAATAGGTCAGAGCCGGGCACCTTGTGATAAAGTTTTAATTTCAATTTAGTGAAGGCACAGGGAGAGGGGGTGCCATAATTGACAACACCACGATGCAGCTGGGAGATCTGCTGCCTTGTAGTACAGTGACCCAGGTTCGAACCTGACTGCAGGTCCTGTCTGTGTGGAGTTCGCACGCTCTGTTGGTGACCCCATGAGTTTCCTCCCACATTTCTAAAAAAAAAATGCCTGTTGGTGCATTAACATAGAGAACTTAGAACATTACATCACAGTAGAGGCCCTTCAGCCCATAATATTGAGCCAACCTTTTAACCTACTCAAAGATCACTCTAACTCTCCTTCCTATATTGCGCTCCATTTTTCTATCATTTGTGTGTATCTAAGGTTCTCTTAAATGTCTCCAGCTTATCTGCCTCTGCTGCTAACCCTGGCAATATGTTCAATAGGCCTAACACCCTCTGTATTAAAAAAAAGTTATCTCTGACATCCCCTCCATACTTTACTCCAATCATCTGAAAATTATACCTCCTCATAATAGCCATTTTCACTCTGGCTGTCCACTTGAACCTCTGTCTGCATATTGCTGTATACCTGCAACTTGCCCCTCATGTAGGTGAGTAGTACAGTGTGAGGGTTGTTGATTGAAAGTGGGGAGAATGAAGTAAGATTAGTGTCAAAGGTTCTTGACCCAAAACGTTGACTGTCTATTTCCCTCCATGGATACTGCCTGACCTGCAGAGTTCCTCCAGTTCATTTGAGTGTTGCTGGTGTGAATGGGTAGTTGATTGCCAGAATGGAATCTGTGGGCCAAAGGGCCTATTTCTGCACTCTACAATGCTATAAAAATGCACCCCAAAGTCTGATACTCACCAGAACGTGGAAATTGAACTGGTCGCACGTTTCCAGCTCCGGCTCCACGCTGATGTTACTGTGGATATACTTTTCGAAGTTGTCATCAAAGAGTGCTCTGGGGGTGAATCTTCGTTCATCGATAGAAATGTTGTACATTATGGCTAAATAAAAATCAGAATATTGTCCGCATTGTCAGACTGGATTAGACTGGCAGAGTTCTCAGGCATTGCTTTAGTTAGTAGCAGGAAGTAAGTCTCTCAGCTCCCTGGACATGCATAAATGAGTGCATAAGACAAAGAAGCAGAATTTGACCCATCAAATCTGCTCTGGGTCATTTATTATCCCTCTCAACCCCACTTCTCCCTGTAACCTGTGATACCTTAATATTTAAGAACCTAACAACTTTCGTTTTAAATATACCTAATGACTTGGCCTCCACAGCCACCTTTGGCAATGAATTCCACAGGTTCATGACCCTCAGGCTAAAGAAATTATTCCTTGTCCCTGTTCTAAAGGGGCGTCCCTCCATTCTGAGGCTGTGCCCTTTGGTCATATACTGCCTCACTATAGGAAATCCTCTCCACATCCACTCTCTCTAGGCCTTTCAATATTCAATAGGTTTCAATGAGATCTCTCCTCATTCTTCTACACTCCAGTGACAACAGGCCCAGAGCCATCAAACACTCCTCCTATGTTAACCCTTTCACTCCTGGGATCATTCTTGTGAATCTCCTCTGGATCCTCTCCAATGCCAGCTCATCCTTTCTTTGATAAGGCATCCAACACTGCTCACAATTCTCCAAGTGCGGTCTGACCAATGCCTTATAAAGCCTTAGCACTATATCTTTGCTTTTATACTCTAGTCCTTTCAAAATGAATGCTAACATTGCACTTGAGATTTCAGCTTCATCCCCAGGGTTCCTGGGCAGCTCAGAACTCTGCCGTTTTCCTGCTATTGTTATGCAACTGGCAGAGTGGTTAAATTACCAGAATCAGGAGCTAATAAAACATGACCTGAGCTCAGCTTTCAGCAGAACAACTGTTGAAATTAAATTCAGTTACCAACGTCATTTTGAGCTCTTTTTGCTGGAACAGCAAAGGTTAAGAGAAGATCTGATTGAGATTTATAAAGCTTATGAGAGGCAGTGATGGGCAGCCAGTAACTTTTTAAATAGGTTTGAAATGTCTGATACTAAAGGTAATGCATTTAATATGAGCGAGGTAAGTAAAAGGAATCAGAATCAAAATGAGGAGCTAAGGAGATCTACAGGATATTTTTTTACACATATAGAGTGATGGATGCCTAGAATACATTGCCAAGGGTGGGTGTTGGAGGCAAATATGACAGACATGTTCAAGAGTCTCTTAGGCGGGCAAATTAAGAGCACCAAATTTCTTAGTGTTCACCTGACGGAGAATCTCACGTGGTCCCTCAACACCAGTTCCGTAGCAAAGAAAGCTCAGCAGCGTCTCTACTTACTGCGAAGGCTGAGGAAAGTCCATTTCCCACCACCCATCCTCATCACATTCTACAGGGGATGTATTGAGAGCATCCTGAGCAGCTGCATCACCGCCTGGTTCGGGAATTGCACCGTCTCGGATTGCAAGACCCTGCAGCGGATAGTGAGGGCAGCTGAGAAGATCATCGGGGTCTCTCTTCTCACCATTACAGAAGCTTACACTACACGCTGCATCCGCAAAGCAAACAGTGTTATGAAGGACCCCTCACACCCCTCATACAAATTCTTCTCCCTCCTGCCATCTGGGAAAAGGCACCAAAGCATTTGGGCTCTCAGGACCAGACAATGTAACAATTTCTTCCCCCAAGCCATCAGACTCCTCAATACCCAGAATCTGGACTGACACCAATTTACTGCCCTCTACTGTGCCTATTGTCCTGTTTATTATTTATTGTAATGCTTGCACTGTTTTGTGAACTTTATGCAGTCCTGGGTAGGTTTGTAGTCTAGTGTAGTTTTTTTCTGTGTTGTTTTTTACGTAGTTCAGTGTAATTTTTGTACCATTTCATGTAGCACCATGGTCCTGAAAAACATTGTCTCATTTTTACTGTGTACTGTACCAGCAGTTATGGTTGAAATGACAATAGAAAGTGACTTGACTTGAATGCTAAAAATCTTTAATAGATGGCTTAGCTTTATTTGTCACATGTACATTGAAACATACACTGAAATGTATTATTTACATCAAATCAAATCAGCAAGGGCTATGCTGGACAGTACTCAGGTGTTGCCATGCTTCCAGCACCAACATAGCATGCCTACAAAAAACTAGCCCCAACCTGCATTTCTTTGTAATGTGGGAGGAAATCGGAGTACCTGGAGGAAACCCACATGGTCCTGGGGAGAATGTACAATCTTCTTGCTTACAGCTGCAGGAATTGAACCTCGATCTTACAGTTGGCACTGTAAACATTTTTGCTAACTACTATGCTATGCCTCTCAGATTATGCTTTCTAATCCAGGCATCACCCTGGTAAACCTCCTCTCACCTTCTCTAAAGCTTCCACACCATTCCTATAATGAGGCAACCAGAACTGAACACAATACTCCCAGTGTGGTCTAACCAGAGAGTTAAAGAGCTGCAACATTACCTCGTGGCTCTTGAACTCAGTCTCTCGAGTAAAGACAGCCAACACACCAAATGCCTTCTCAACCACCCTATCAATTTGTGCTGCAACTTTGAGTAATCAAATCCTGAAAAATTATTGACTATGGCTAAAAAAGTTGTGTGGCAGCGCAGCGAACTGGGAGGCAAATCAAAGAAGTTCAGAAGTAGAGCAACTGTGGAACATGTCGCGCTGTCAGAGAAGAGACCCCCCCTCCCCCACCACCCAGAACATGCTCTCTTCTCACTGCTACAAGAGCCTCAGGACTCACACCACCAGGTTCAGGAACAGTTATTACCCCTCAACCATCAGGCTCTTGAACCAGAGGGGATAACTTCACTTGCCCCACCATTGAAATGTTCCCACAAATTATGTACTCACTTTCAAGGACTCTTTGTCTCATATTCTCAATATTTATTGCTTATCTATTTATTATTATTCTTTCTTTCTTTTTGTATTTGCACAGTTTGTTGTCTTTTACACACTAGTTAAATGTCCAAGTTGATGTAGTCTTTCATTGATTCTATTATGGTTAATTTGTTATCAAAGTACATATATGTCACAATATACAACCCTGAGATTCATTTTCTTGTGGGCATACACAAAAAATCCACAATACAATCAATGAAAGAGAACATGTTCTGGGTGATGGGTGTCCCTGATGATAGATGCTACAGTCCTGTGACAACACTTTGTATAGATATGTTCAATGGTGAGGAGGATCTCACCTGTGATGGACTGGGCCATATCCATTACTTTCTGTAGGATTCTCTGTTCAAGGGCATTGGTGTTTCCATACCAGGCTATAATAAAGCCAGTCAATATACTCTCCACCACATATCTAGAGAAGTTTGTCAGAGTTTTAGATGTCATGCCAGGTCTTCGGAAACTCCTAAGGAAGTAGGGGAGACACTGTGCTTTCTTCCTAATTCCACTTATGTAACAGTCCAGGACAGGACCTCCAAAATGATAACACCCAGGAATTTAAAGTTGCTGATCCTCTCCACCCCTGATCCTCTGATGAGGACTGGCTCATGCACCTCTGGTTTCCTCCTCCTGAAGTCAATAATCAGTTCCTTGGTTTTGCTGACATTGAGTAAGAGGGTGTGTTGTGGCACCTCAGCCAGATTTTCAGCCTCCCTCCTGTATGCTGATCTGTCACCACCTTTGATTCGGCTAATGACAGTGGTGTCATCAGCAAACTTAAGTATGGCATTAGAACTGTGCTTAGTCAAACAGTCATGAGTGTAAAGTGAGTAGTGCAGAGGGCTAAGCACACAGCCTTGAGGTGCCCCTATGCTGATTGAAATTGTGGAGGAGATGTTATTGCCAATCTGAACTGACTAGGATTTGTGAGTGAGGAAATCAAGGATCCAATTGCTCAAGGATGATTTGAGGCCAAGGTCTTGAAGCTTATTGATTAAGTTTGAAGGGATGCCGAGCTGTAGTCGATAAAGAGCATTTTTGCTGTTTAGATGTTACAGGGTTGAGTGAAGAGCCAATGAGGTGGCATCTGCTGTGGACCTGTTGCTCCGGTAGGCAAATTGGAGCAGATCCAAGTCTCTTCTCAAGCAAGAGTTGCTGATACGTTTCATTACCAACCTCTCAAAGCACCTAACCACTGTGGATGTAAGTGCTACTGGACAATAGTCACTGAGGCATCTCCAAGCCTGAATACTTGAAACTGCAGAGAGCAAAACAGTTCTGAATTGCCTTACTGCTTACTTTTCACCAACCATCAGTAAAACTTTCACTGCTTTTTGAACACAAACACACACAACAGACACTATTTAAAAATTGCTCACTCGAAACATGGTGTTGTGTCAGATGACCACACAAGTGCATGCGACAGATGCTAGTTAGAAACTGTTTGGCAACCGTCTCCTGTCCCATTTAAGCAGAATAATGTCCCAAATAAGTGAATAGAATCCAGACTATTTTCTCAATTAATTTTTGTTCTTTAAGAATTGCTCCAAATAAATGGCTGCCCCAATTAATTGATGACCCAATTAACTGGAATCCACTGTAAAAATAAAACAAGAGAAAATCTGCAGATGCTGGAAATCTGAGCAACGCACATGAGATGCTGGAGTTGCTCAGCAGACCAGGCAGCATCTACGGAAAAGAGTACAGTTGATGTTTCAGGCTGAGATCTGATGAGTCCTGATGAAGAGGATCAGCCCGAATTGTCAACTGTTTACTCTTTTCCATAGATGCTGCTTGGCCTGCTGAGTTCCCCCAACGTTTTGTGTGTGTCACTGTAAATGTAGTTCTGTACTCTTTCATGGTCAAAGGATAGTCCAAAGCATTTTACAATAGCAGAAGGCATTGTTGGAAAATCAGCTTCTAAATTGAGTACAAGGTCCCACATACAGCAGTTATTATGATAGGAATTGTCCAAATAATGGCTTCAGTAGTGTTAGTCAGGGATAAACTGTGGTCCACCCAAGGGAGAATTACATTATTCCTTAAGATTGTCATGATATCTACCTTTAAGACGTTAAACATCTCATCCAAAGCCAATGCTTCACAAGCCTGACTCTTCCTTAACAATGTGTCAGCTTAGACAGATGATTCAATCATTGAATCTCTTGTGTGGGTCTTGAGTTGAACAACACATTAGATATAATGGGTAAAGTAGCAGATAAGATACATTACTAAATCAACGTTACTCGATTCATCCAGAAACACTGGTTCAAAAGGCACAGTATTTCTATGAAGCTGTGAAACACAAAGACTGTAAGACATAGGAGCAGAAATAGGCCATTCAGCCCATTGAGTTTGCTCAGCCATTTGATCATGGCTGATTCATTTCCCTCTCAAACTCCATCTCTGTCATAAATTTACTCCCCTGAATCTTGAGACTATGTCCCCCAGTTCTAGTCTCACCTACTGGTGGAAACAACTTTTTTGCCTCTATCTTCTCTATCCCTTTCATAATTTTTTTGTTTCTGTAAGACCTTCTCTCATCCTTTTAAAATTCCAGCTAGTACAGACCCATGCAACTCAATCTCTCTTCATAGTCTAATCCCCTCATATCTGGAATCAACCTGGTGAACCTCCTCGGTACCACCTCCAAACCTGTAAGTTAACCTTAGGGCAATCCTTCATGAGGCCTCCCAAGTCCCTTTGCACCCTGGATTTTTTATTTTCCTCTCCGTTTAGAAAATAGTCTATGGAACATTGAACATTACAGCATCGTATGGATCCTTTAGCTCACGATGATGTACCAACACTCTAACCTACTCAAAGATCAATCTAGTACATAGCACTTTATTTTCCTTTCATCTATGCACCTACCTAAGAGTTTCTCAGAGGTCCCTTATGTGGACATAGATGATAGAAAAACAGAGAGCTCAGTAGGAGGCAAAAGTTAGACCTTAGAGTAGGTTAAAAGATCAACACAACGTCGTGGGGCTGGAGGGCTTGCAGTGTGCTGTAATATTCTTTGTATCTGCCACCAATCCTGGAGGCATGTTCAGTGCACCCACCACTCAGTGTAAAAACTTACCTCGGAAAATTCAAAAATCTGAGGTGCAAAGTGACTTACGCAGGATTCCCTAAAGGTTGATTTGCAGGCTGAGTGAGGAAGGCAAATGCGATGTCAGCATTCATTTCAAGAGGGCTAGAATGTAAAAACATGAGTGTAATGTTGCAGCTTTATAAAGCATTGGTGGGACCTCACTTGGAGTACTGTGAGCAGTTTGGGGCCATGCTGACCTTAGAGAGGGTTCAAAGGAGGTTCGTGAAAATGATTTTGGATTGAACAGCTTGTCATATGAAGAGTGTTTGATAGCTCTGGGCCTGAACTCACTGGAATATTGAATGTTGAAAGGCTCTGATAGAGTGGATGTGGAGAGGACGTTTCATATGGTGGGAGAGTCTAAGACCAGAGGACAGAGCCCCTGAATAGGAGGGTGTCCTTTTAAAACTGAGATGATGAGGCACTTCTTTAGCCAGAGAGTGGTGAATCTGTGGAATTCATCACCACAGGTGGCTGTGGAGGCCAAGTCATTGAGCATATTTAAAGCAGAGTTTCATAGATTCATGATTGGTCAGGACATGAAGGGATACAGGGAGAAGGCACAGACTGGGGCTGAGGGGGAAAATGGATCAGCCATGATGAAATGGTGGAGCAGACTCGATGGGCCAAATGGCTTAATTCTGCTCCTATATCTTATGAAATCCCCCCTACACTTTCCTCCAAAGCACTTCAAAATTATGCCCCTTGCATTAGTAATTTCTGCCTTGGGGAAAAGCCACTGGCCATCCATTCGATCTATGCCTTTTGTTATCTCGTACACCTGAATTTAATTCCAATCACTTAATATCTGGTAAGAAGTAAGAGCTGGACCTAGTAAAGGTAACTATGGATTGTGGCTAATGTTCTTCAGAGAAGGAAATCTGGCTTCTTTTCCCAGTCAGCCTATGTGTGACTCCAGTCTTACAGAAATGCCTACTGGAATTAGAGACGGACCATTAATGCTGGCAGTATCTTCTGAATGAATAATAGAGTGTATTTACTGTAGTATAACATCCCAAGGCTTTGGCAGATAAAATCTGGCCACAAGCCAGTTATAACTCAGCCAGGGGAACAGATTTTGAGGTTTGCTGTAAACCAACACATATACAGAGGCAATTCCAGATCTTAAATCTTGTCATTAGTCACCATTGGAATTAGGAACAGAATGTAGAACATCGAACATGACAGCATAGCAGAGGCCTTATGGCTGACAATATGAACTGATCTTTTAACCTACCCCAAGATCAACCTATCTCTTCCCTCCTACAGAGCTTTCCATTTTCTATCCCTCATTTGCCTATCTAAGAGTTGCTTAGATATCCATTATGCATCTGTCTGTATCACCACCACTGGCAAAAACCTTCTCTCTGACATCGTCCCTATACCTTCCTCCAATCACCTTAGACGTATGTCCTCTTGTATCAGCCATTTCTGCTGTGGATGTCCACTTGATCTATACCTCTTGTACACATCTATCGCCAGCTCTCATCCTCCTTTGTGCCAATGAGAAAAGCCCAAGCTCGCTCAACCTATCCTCATAAGACTTGCTCTTTAATCCCACGCAGCACACTGGTAAATCTCCTCTGCACCCTCTCTAAAGCTTCCACATCCTTCCCATAATGAGGTGACCAGAACTGAACACAATATTCCAAGAGTGGTCTAACCAGGGTTTCAAGGAGCTGCACCATTACCTCATATATGGAAGGAGAAAGGTGAGACCACAGACAGACCATCACTCTGACAGAACTGATGCTTAAGAAGCATTAAATTGACTCCCACTTTGCTATATATTCAGTGGCCACTAGGGCAAATACAACAGAGATGATTAAGAGATTGTTAGACTGTGCAGAGAATGGAGAGTGGACATTGTGTGGTCAGAATGATTAGTTTAGTGGGACATTTGATAAAGTCTATTTAGTTAGACACACCAAGGGCTGTTCCTGTGCTCTGCTGTTCTATGTTATATTTGCTAAAGTGAACAGATTCCATATGCAGTTATCAGGACTAGTTTTGTGGTATAGGATGGGGCTGGGAGTTTAGGCACCCTGACACACCAGTATGGAAACAGCTTATCCTCTCCACCAATGTTTGAAAAGACAGCAAAGTCAGCCAGTTTGCCAATGAACATCGATTTCCTGCTTTGTAAAACCATATGACAGAGGAGCAGAATTTGGCCTATTGTGCCTGCTCCACCAATACATCATGGCTGTTTTATTTTCAATCCCATTCTTCTGCCTTCTCCTCCTAGCTTTTGACATCCTTACTAATCAAGAACCTATCAACCACCAGTTTAAACATATCCAATGTCTTAGCCTCCATAGCCATCTGTGGCTAGGAATTCCACAGACTCACCATCCGCTGGCTCAAGAAATTCCTCCTCACCTCTGTTCTAAAGGCAAGTCCTTCTATTTCAAGGCTGTGCCCTTGGGTCCTAGACTCTCCAACTAATGGAAACACATCCACTCTATCTAGTCCTTTTAACATTCAGTAGACTTCAATGATATCCCCCTCGTTCTTTAAACTCCAGTGAGTAGAGCCCCAAATGCTCCTCGTATGTTAACCCAATGCCAGACTCACCCAGGGTGTTGTTCTGAAGTCCCGGTGTTTTGGCCGTGACTGTGAAACAGATGAAGATGGCCATACAGCTGCACTCCTTGTCATTTCTCCTGCAGTCTTTGTTGAAGATGTTGATCTTGGGTGGTTCGAACCTCATGCTGGCATTGACCTGGATAATGCTGCGGGACCTGAAGGGCACAGGGCGATAAATTCCTTGGTTACTCAGCCACACTGAAGCAGCAAGACCGCTTCCTTTGAATCACATGACCACAGGAGACAAAATGTGCCTTGTGGCTTTCAGAAAACTGCAAAACAATCAACATCTTCACAAACAAGAGAAGGACTTTCAAAGTCAAAGTAAATTTATTATCAGTGTATGTATATGTCATCATATACCAACTTGAGATTCATTTTCTTGCCGGCAATTACAGGTAAATAAAGAAATACATAGAATTTATGAAAAAATCCGTATAAACAAAAACTGTCAACTAATTAATGTGCGAATTTACAGAGAACATGGATTGTAGAGTCTTTGAATGTGAGTGTAGGTTGTGGAATCAGTTCAGAGCTAAGGTGGGTAAAGTTACTAAGTAGCTGGCACCAGTAGCGTGGCAACACTCTCAGGATCAGACTGTGTGGGTCACTGACACAAAGAATGCATTTCACTGTATGTTTTGACGTATATGTGACAAATAAAGCTGATCTTTAAAAAAAAATACCTTTCTATAATCTTCTGGGATTGTTATCAGCCAAGGTCGTGTGCTCAGTTCTGGGGAAAAGTGGTTGAGCTGGGACTAACAGTGAAAACGGTGACTGAACAGATCATTGGAAAAAAACGATAAATGCATCAACGAACGAACCATAACTGGACGGCGCTGCCAAGAGCTCCAACTGCCAGATCCACCAGCCCGTCATCGTTCATGTCCAGCTGTCCATGGATACTGCGGCCAAAGTACAGCAGGCCAGGACTGACCTCTGAGGCACTGATACGCTGTAAAACATCAACCACAGTGAAGCTGTGAGTGAAGTGTGTCCCTTACAGAATGTTCCGGCAGGTAGAGGGGCTGATGGGCCAAGAGTGCCACTCTTGGCTTGGAAAGAGAGACAAGGAGGATTAGTGGATGAGTGGCACCTTTAAGTGATACAGAGAACAGATCAAGGATCAACTTTATTCACCATATAAGGTATTAGGAATTCGCTGTGGTGTGCTGGTGTGACATACAACAAAAACAACATTCAACAATTATAAAAGGTATCAAAATATATAAAAAAATAGTTAGATGTTAAAGGACAGGTATGTAATAAAACGTGCATAAATACATAAATACCAGCATGTATTTACGATGTAAACAGCATTATAAAAAGTGGTTTAAAGTAATTACAGTGCAGTGACTGGGGTAATAGATCCAGGGGGTGGGAGGGGATAACTAGAATGATAGATCAGATTAACTTTTAAGATGGTGCGACATTTTTGTTTTAATAGCCCTATAGCGCTTTCCAGAAAGGGACCTTTTGAAAAGGCAGTTTTCTGACCCGGCAGTGTCCTCAATGACTTTTCCTGCCACTTCTTTGTCCTGGACACGTACAAGCCCTGCAGTGACGGTGGACTGCAGCCATGGACCTTTGCTGGTGGAATTTGACCCGTGGTGAGCAAAGCATAACCAAGAGAGGCAGGGGTTCCCTGCAAACTTTATAGCACCGAGGGCTTCCCAAATGGAACGAATGGACCTTCATGAACTAACTGATGGAGCTCGAGTTCCATGGTACATCAACAACTCCATTACATATTTAGACTAGTCGGGTGGGAGGAGGTGAGAAAGTTGACCAAATAGTTCTACTGGCTAAAGAAAATCATTCAGATCGCTTGCCTGCCAGGCCATTCACCTCTATGTCCCCCATGTCTGCACACAGCTTGGTCTGGCCTTTGGAGTGTCTATTGTCAAGGGAGAGAACTTTGTCTTTATCCATGAGCTATCCTGAGATCCAGTTTCTTGCAGGCATTTACAGGAAAATAAAGAAATACAATAGAATTTATGAAAAACGATACACAAAGGCTGTCAAACCACCAGTGTGCAAATGAAAACAAGTTGTGACTTAAAAATAATACTGAGAACATGAGTTGAAAGTGAGTCTGTAGGTTGTAAAGTCAGTTCAGAGCTTTGGTGAGTGAAGTTATCCACGCTGGTTCAGGAGCCCGATGGTTGAAGGGTAATAACTGCTCCTGAAGCTGGTGGCGTGGGACCTAAAGGCTCCTGTACCTCCTTCCCAAATGCAACAGCACCTTGTGTGTATGTTACTCTGGATTTCCAGCAACTGCAGAACCTCTTGCATTTCAGGTCCTCACCACTCTCTGGGTGACAAAGACCCCTCTCAACTTCCCTCTAAATTTCTGACCCACCTCCCTAAGTTGGTACCTCTGGTTTTATTAAACTCTGGTCGAAACCAGAGGAGTGAGAGAAGCCCAGGTCTGGGCATGCAGATCCTTGAATCCAGTTGCTAATGCAAATTCCAGCTACAGTCATTAAATGATGTAATGGACAAGCCTGCAGCTTAAATCATGGCCACCTGGGTAGAATGTTGGTACTGTACCGTAACTTTAAAGTAACTCAAGCCCCTAAACCAATGGAATGCTTGATTTACAAGCCAGCTCTGCTGTACCTTAACAGACATGACAGCACAATTGTCATCTGGACGATGTAGTGCCAATACTGCCATTTACTTAAGTATTAGGCTTTTACTTTTAGTAACGTCACCAACATGCTGAGTCAGTCACTGTGTTTAAAAGTCCTTTCTTAACTCATTCATGGGATGTGGGAATTGTTGGTAAGACCTGCAACTATGCTGGAACTGAGGCCTTTTAGACTCATTGAGATTGCAGTGGGATAAGAGTCACAAAGAGAAACAGAATCAGCTTTATTATCACTGACATATAAGATGTTGTGAAATTTGTTGTTTTGTGGCAGCAGTACAGTGGAAAAATGACTAAGTTACAAAAGAGAGCAATAAAGAATAATCAGGTAGTTATAGAACACTATAACATAGAAACAGGCCCTTTGGCCCATCTGGTATTTCATACTTTTGGTCATAACTTACTGTCTCGTAAAGTATAACAATCTACCTTCAACAGTTAACCTTCCACTAATCCTGAGAGGAAGGTTAACTGTTGAAGGTAGATTGTTGCTCAGAATTTATTGCTCAGAAGTATAGAGAACAGCGCAAACTGGGAAGATCTTGCTTGTTCCATTGTCAGTCAGTTAACGTTAATCCAAGGAGCAGCTGAATGTGTTCAAGTTCAAGTTTATTGCCTTCTGATTGAACATGTATACAACCCAATGAAACAACGTTCCCCTGGATCACAACACAACCGGAAAACATATATCACACAGAGCATACAAGACAAAATATTACCACAAATAAGTTAATAAGATATAATTCAAAGTGCATGTAGTATGCAGCTTAGGTAACCAGCTCTCTGTTCTAGTCATGAGACCTCAGTGTGCCAGGGTTTACATTAGTTCACAGCCTGAGGGAAGAAGCTGTTACCCGTCCTAGTCCCAATGCCCCTGTACCTCCTTCCTGATGGTGGTAGGTCAAAAAGATTGTGGGATCCTCAGCAATACTTCTGGCCCTTCCTTAATGTTGGCTTTAACACCACTGGACCAGGAAGGGGAGAATCAGGAGGGAAATTTTGAAATGGGGGCATACCTGGAATTGGAGCCAATGTCAGTTCACATACACAGGGCTGTGGCAGGAACAGATGCCAGATCAAAATCAGAAAGGCCTTGAAAGCCTCAGCAAGTCAGGCAGTATCTGGGAGGACTGAAACAGTTAACCAGAACAGTTCTGACCTGAGACATTAGCCTTGTCTCTACTTCCACAGATGGTGCTCAAACTGCTGCGATTTTCCAGCATTTCCTGGTCTCAGTTCAGATTCCCAGCACCTGCAGGCTTCTGCCTTTGACTGCGGTCCACTATTGGCTCACCATTTGCTAATGTGAGAATTTCTACTGTTACCACGCCTGCTCAAGTACAAACAACAAAGGAGGAAAAGGCTCAGATATGGCTGGCCTCTGGAACTGATCTGAGCACAACCGGCTACCCTACTTTAACTCTAGAGGAGGAAGGGAAGAAAGTCAATGAGGAGAGCACTTTAGGAACTAAACCAAGTCCACTTGATGAATTCTGTCTTTAAACAGCAGTTAACAGTCCAACTTAAAGGTGCATTACTACCACCAACTGGTCTGTACTTTCCTAAAATCATCTTTCAAACATAAAACTGAACCCAGTTTCATTAAATGCTCCAAGAACTTATCATACTTTAAAATAGTGCTGATCCAAGACGATGTCCTGTAATTCATTGCCAGCAGCAGTGATGAAAATGCTCTCTCCTCCTCTCCATCTTGTAGAACTCCTGGGCCATGTTCCAATGTGCAGCCTGCAATTACTTCCAGGATTACAGCGCACACCCAGGTCTTGTTCTCTAAAGCCAGCACCTGGACTCTAAATTCTGTTCATGATTGTGAAAATGGGGGTGGTTCATAGGTCCAACAATATTCCAGCATTGATTGATAAGGTTAAAATGACCATCACTGAAATAGGGAAAGCCAAGTCACTGGCTAGGTCAATCCATAATTAAGACTATCACAAAAAAAAATTGAATGCTTCAACAATTTGTATGTTATCATTGTGTAGGGGGCATGCTTTTAGTTAACATGACTTAAATTACTCTGCCTATTTAAGTAATTAAGGACACTTGTTTTTACTCAAGTGATCTCACAACCTCATAATTACTGGCAGAAATGATTAACCACAAATAGACTCATCAACACTTGCTACCAGCCAATTTAATTCATTGAGGAACTGGCTTAAGATTCTTAGTTGCTGTAAGTTTATATTTGGGGTTCTATTTATCAACAAGTTTATTTTGAACTAAGAAATAAAAGAGTAAGGAGAACTGGCATTTGTATAGCGTAGTTAAGGACATCTAAAAGTGGCTTATGAATTCTGATCCTTTGAAATGTAGTCTCTATTGTAAGCCAATTTGTGCACACCAAGCTTCCTGAAGCAGCAAGAAATAAGTTAATAAACCAGCAACCTCGTTCTAAGTGGCAGGTAAGGGATAAACATTGGCCAGGACTCAGGATGAGGAGAAGGATATTTCCTACTCTTCATAGAGCTTTGTAGGATTTTGATTGGTTGTCCTATCAAGAGAAGTTAAATGATTTACATTTGTATTACCTTGAGATTCATTGAAATAAACTGCAGAAAGTTGTAAACACTGCCAGCTCCATCATGGGCACTAGCCTTCCCAGCATCCAGGACATCTTCAAGGAGTGATGCCTCAGAAAGGCAGCATCCTTCATTGAAGATCCCTATCACCTAGGACATGCCCTCTTCTTATTGCTACCATCAGGAAGGAGGTACAAGAACCTGAAGGCGCATCCTTAATGATTCAGGAACTGCTTCATCCCCTCTGTAATCCAATGGACATTGAATCCATGAACACAACCTCACAAAATGCTGGAGAAATTCAGCAGGCCAGGCAACATAATGGAAAAGAGTACAGTCAGTGTTCTGGGCTGAGTCCTTTCATCAGGGCACACCTGATGAAGGACTGTGCCCGAAACTTCAACTGCATTCTTTCCATCGATGCTGTCTGGCTTGCTGAGTTTCTCCAGCATTCATGTGTGTTGCTGAAAAAAGCCAATGTGCAAAAAAAGACAAATTGCACAAATAAAGTAAGACCATGAGGGATTTGATAGAGGGAGACTGAGACAATTCATTTGTAGGCAATTCAGGAACAAGGAGGAATTATGAAAAAATATTTTATTCCACACCGTAGATGCTGCCTGACCTGCTATGGGGTAGTGGTTCAAGTTTAAGTTCAAGTTTATTGTCATTCAACCGTATACATGTGTACTGCCAAACAAAACAATATTTCAACGTACATATATAATACTGTGCAAAAGTCTTAGGCACATATACATAGCTGGGGAGCCTAAGACTTTTGTACAGTACTGTTGTAGTTTTATGTATTGCAATGTACTGCTGCCACAAGAAAAAACAAATTTCATGACATATGTGAATGATGATAAACCAGATTCTGATACGGGTTTCTGTTGTGGACTGAGAGTGGGAAAGGGACAGGGAGCGGAGAGGAAGTGGGAAGTACCAGAGAGATATTAAGTAATGATGAGTAAACTATTTGTTTGGAATCAAATGACCTTGGCTGGTGTCTCAGGGCTGGATGTCACACCCCCCCCACCCCTGGTATTACTTCTCTGTCACCTGCCCCACGTCCCTCGTGTGACACTCTACCTTCATCATTCCCAACCTCCTTTGTTTGCACCAGACTGACAGACTCATTCTCCGCTCCATTGTTGACAAATACAGTACCGTGCAAATATCTTAGGCACCTTAGCTACATTTATGTTTGCCTGAGACTCTTGCACAGTACTGCAACTCACATACAACAATAAAGTAATAGTACCACAAATAAATCAACAAATAATAAAATCATTGCAGAAAATTGACATTTAGCATAAGGTGCATTTATCACACTGGTTAAAAAGTTATCAGTATAACGCCACTGGTGCTTCAAACCTGATGAAACCTGGGTGGTAGCAGAGTTCAGTGGCCTCACGGCCTGGTAAGAAGCAGTTTCCCAACTTAACAGTCTTTGTCCTCCTGCCTGACTGTACGGGATCAAAGAGATTGTGGGGTGGATGGGAGGGCTCTTTGACAATACTAAGGGTGGGGAAGTTATCCGGCCTGATATTTTTGTACAAAGCATTCTTAAGCAAGAATGAGACTGCAGAAAGAGTCGTATTGAGAGATCTCTGTCAGCCAAGGTTTCAGATGGGCTCAGAATCTCCACGGGGTGCAGGGTAAGAGGGGCTGCTGCACCACATACCTGTTTGTAGCTCTTCAGGATGTTTCTGTTGTGTCCGTGAAATATGTAGACTGCTCCACGGTGGTCATCTTCCAGCGGTGCTCCCACCACCACATCGTTGAACGTGTCATAGTTGAGATCGCGAACAGCAGCGATGGCGGAGCCAAAGCGAGAGTTTTGTGTGGTGTCGGAAATTTCCAGAAAACTATTGAAAATGAAAACCCTCTGTAAAACAAACCAGCAGTTCTAAATGTTACAGCAGAATCTTGTACTAAAATTACATTCAAACTATACAAGGAAGCTGAAACCAATACAAAAATATATCTCATATTTAGAGTGAACTTTACATACAGGCTTAGATCCTTAGAGACTCGATGTGGTTGGCAACACAGGGACTGCAGACAACAACACACAAACTATCGGGGGAACTTTAGCCAGGCAGCATCAGTCTAGGAGAAGAGTCTCGACCTGGAAAGTTGACTGACCATTTCTCTCCACAGATACTGCCTGACCTGCTGAGCACCTCCTGCAGCTTGAGACTGAATGAAGTTATTATTTCTCCGAGGACCACGTCCTTGTCGTGGTTTGGAGGCTTGCGTGCCTCAGTGACCTGGAGAGCTGTGTTGGCTGGAGTCAGGGTTTTATGCTTTGGCTCTTGGTAGGGTCACCCATACCAAACATGTCAAAGGGTAGAGGTCAGACTAAGAGGGTCTTCCAGGTTCGGGGGTTCACCTCAGGGCCAACAACCCTGACTGGTAAAGTAAAACTGTTATGGAAACAGCAATGAAGAATCCTACATCTGAGTGCGACAGTATTCCCGAGTCTCCACCCGGGACTTGCATGACTGACAGTAGTGAAAACTGAGAGGAAGCTACTGATATGAATAAGGAAGCTCTGAACACCACCGGAGATAAAAGACGCTTATTGGTGCCTTAATCTCAGTGATTTACAGGAGTAGACAGATAGAAGTTGTTATTCTGATGAATGGCACTGGAACTTCATCTCTCGGGAGTGAATCCTCCTGTTTCTGCAGATATGGGTTTCTCCTTTTTCTGCAGATATTCCTGCCAAAGCTGGACTTTACTGTCCACGTCTAATCTTTCTTTTAGTTAAATTATTGTTCTAAGATTCATGAGTCCAGTTTACTTATCCCATGTCCATTGAAAAATACAGAGAAATGGATCACTTGCATTAACAACCAAAACACCCAAGGGTGTGCTAGGGGCAGCCCACAAGAGTCTCCACATATTCTGGTGCCAACATAGCATGGCATTGCTTGACATTTTCAGATGCCAATGAGTTTTAGGAAAGGGGTGTCAAAGGTAAATGCCATTCTTTAATGTCCAGCTGTTAATTGCTTTTGATAAGATGGTGGTGAACACCTCTTTGAACCCAGCAGCCTTTCTGGTGAAGGTGCTTTCACGTGGTCGTTGTGTAGAGAGTTCAGGATTTCAAAAGTGAATGATAAAGAACTAGAATTATACACTCAGTGACCTTTTTATTAGGTAAACCTTCACACCTGCTTGTTAATGCAAATACCTCATCAGCCAATGATGTGGCAGAAACTCAACGCATGTCAACATGGTTAAGAGATTCAGTTGTTTGGACCAAACATCAGAATGGGGAAGAAATATAATCACGGACTTTGACCGTGAAATGATTGTTGGTGCCAGACAGGGTTGTTTGAGTATCTTGCAAATTGCTGATTCCCTGGTATTTCCATGCACAACACTCTGAAGTTTACAGAGAATGGTGTGAAAAACAAAAAAAAAGTGAGAACAACAACACACACAGAATGCTGGTGGAACACAGCAGGCCAGGCAGCATCTATAGGGAGAAGCGCTGTCGATGTTTTGGGCCGAGACCCTTCATCAGGACTAAATCTAAATCTAAATCTAGCAATGAGAAGAGGGCATGTCCTAGGTGATAGGGATCTTTAATGATGGATGCTGCCTTTCTGAGACATCGCTCCTTGCGTTACAACAGTGGTGCGCAGAAGAGCATCTTTGAAGCGGTTGGGCTACAGCAGTAGAAGACCACACCAAGTCCCCACTCCTGTACCTAATAAAGAGGCCACCAAATATACATCTAACTCCATATGATGCTGGTTTTCCTGGGAACGTTCAGGTACGTGCACTGCCTTGCCCTTTTTTTGGGGGGTGAAGGACATGGGTTTGGGCAGTGCAGATGGAGCAGCTGGAAAGTAACTGCCATGCAATTTCTTTCACCTTCTGAGGAAGAAAAAAAGCTGGTGACCCTTGGCTGATGATACTGCTAGTCTCCTGATAACCACTAGGCAACCAAGCTTCCCAAGATGGCCACAGGATAGCATGATTTTGGGCCCCATTCCCAGTTGCTTGCTCTAACCCTATCGGAATTGTAGTGGAATGAGGTCAGAGAGGGAAACAGATCCCAAGGAAGTCATGGTCATTCCAAAACAGCCTACTGGCATTTACCTTGCTGAGAGAGTAGATGTAGATTCTACCCTTCTCCTTGCCGTCACTGAAATACATGGGGGCACCAACCAACAAGATGTCTGTCACTCCGTCAACATCCACGTCCACTGGGGTGATCTCACTTCCAAAGTAGGAGCCGATCTTAAAAAGAAACATGGGGAGGGAGAGCGATTCACCAGAAGATTGAAAAGTTATCATGAAGCATTCTGGGTGCAAGCCTCCCCTCCCGTCACCCCAAGCTCGTGAACTCTTGACGTACAGGATGTACAGCCTATATATATGAATGAGCATTGACCAGGCGGTCGGGATGGGTTTACTGCCTGTTGTAGGATTTCAGGTATCTTCTGTCGCGTGGGAACTCAGTTCTAGTCTACATTTCCGACTTGTGAATGCCTAAGTTACAAACAGTTCATGGGAAAGGGGCCCTTTCCTAACCTGGGGAAGACCTACACATGTGTGGGGTTGGGATGGTAGCATAGCAAACCACTATTTAGCGCTAGTGACCTGGGCTCAATTCTGTCGCTGTCTTTAAGGAGTTTGTACGTTCTCTCCATGACTGTGTGGGTTTCCTTTGGGTGCTCTGGCTTCCCCCCACATTCCAAATACGTAACATTTAAGAGAAGTTGGGATATATACTTGGATGGGAGGGGTATGGAGCCCTATGACCAGGTGCAAGTAGTTGGGACTAGGCAGAAACCAGGCTGGCACAGACTAATTGGGCCAAAGGGCCTGTTTCTAATCTGTAATGCTCTATGACAGATATGGAGAGAAGTTAGACAGGCCAGGAATTTATTCTTTGGAGGATCGGAGACTGACAGGTGATCTTATAGAAGTGTATGCAGTCATGAGGGGTATCGATAGGGCGAAGACACTCAGCCTTGGGGAATCAAGAACTACAGGTGAGAAGGGAAAGAACGTGAGGGGATTCTCTTTCTTCATACAAATGGTGGTATATATGTAGGGTGGAAGGGTGGAGGTATGTCATGGTTGCCTACATCATACTGCACGGCACATAACAAGCGAACAATATCTGGCTGTGTGTGACTGTAGGCACTGCATTTTGCACCTTGGCCCTAGAGGAATGCTATTTCATTTGGCTGTATTCATGGGTAATGGTTGAATGACAATTACACTTGAAATTGGATCAGCCTGAAAAGTGTACCCTGAGCATATTGAGAGAGAATCCCTTTAAAGAGCTGATGTGACTGGTACTACTCTTCTAGGAAACAGGTTAGACCACAGACCATAAGTCATAGGAGTAGAATTAGGCCATTCAGCCCATTGAGTCTGCTCCACCATTTCATCATGGCTTGTCCTGGATCCCACTCAACCCCATACACTTGCCTTCTCGCCATATCCTTTGATGCCCTGACCAATCAGAAAACTATCAACTTCCATTTTAAATTCACCCACGGACTTGGCCTCCACGGCAGTCTGTGGCCGAGCATTCCAGAGATTCACTACTCTCTGGCTAAAAAAACCCCTCCTTACCTCTGTTCTAAAAGGTCTCCCCTCAATTTTGAGGCTGTGCCATCTACTTCTGGATATCCCCACTAGAGGAAATATCCTCTCCACATCCACCGTATCTAGTCCTTTCAACATTTAGTAGGTTTCAATGAGATCCCTCTGCATTCTTCTAAATTCCAGTGAGTACAAGGCCAAAGCTATCAAATGCTCCTCATATGATAAACCCCTTGCCTGGAATCATCCTTATGAACCTCCTCTGGACTCTCTCCAATGACAACACATTCTGTCTGAGATATGGGGTCCAAAACTGTTGAAAATACTCCAAGTGTGGCCTGACTAGTGTCTTATAGAGCCTCACCATTATCTCCTTGCTTTTATATTCTATTCCCCTTGAAATAAATGCCAATATTGTATTTGCCTCCTTTACCATAGACTCAACCTGTAAATTAACCTTCTGGGAGTTTGTAAGAGGACTCCCAAGTCCCTTTGCACCTCTGATATTTGAATTTTCTCCCCATTTAGATAACAATTTGCACTATTGTTCCTTTTACCAAAATGCAAAATCTTACATTTCCTACACTGTATTACATCTGCCACTTTTTTGCCCATTCTCCCAATTTGTCTAAGTCCTGCTGCAATCGCATTGCTTCCTCAGCACCATCTACCCCTCCACCTATCTTCATATCATCTGCAAATGTTGCCACAAAGCTATCAATTCAGTATCTAAATCATTGACAAATAATGTGAAAAGTAGCGGTCCCAATACTGACCCCTGAGGTACACCACTAGTCACTGGCAGCCAACCAGAAAAGGCCCCCTTTATTCCTACTTGCTGCCTCCTGCCTGTCAGCCATTCCTCTCTCTGTTCCAGTATCTTTCCTGTAATGCCATGAGATTTTATCTTGTTAAGCAACCTCATGTGTGGCACCTTATCAAATGTCTTCTGAAAATCCAAGTAGATGATCCACTGCCTCTCCTTTGTCTATCCTGCACGTTACTTCCTTGGCTAACAGATTTGTCAGGCGAGATTTCTCTTTACAGAAACTGAGCTGACTTTGACTTAGTTTATCACTAGTCTCCAAATACCCCAAAACCTCATCCTTAATAATAGACTCCAACATTTTCCCAACCACTGAGTTTAGGCTAACTGGTTTATAATTTCCTTTCTTTTGCCTTCCTTCCTTCTTAAAGAATGAAAAGGCATTTGCAATTTTCCAGTCCTCTGGGACCATGCCAGAATCAAATGATTCTTGAACGATCATGACCAATGCATCTATTATCTCTTCAGCAACCTCTTTCAGGATTTGGGGATGTAGTCCATCTGGTCCAAGTGACTTATCCACCTTAAGAGCTTTGAGTTTGCCTAGCACTATTTCCTTTGTATTAGCAATATGAAAGTTCCTGCAGCTTTTGTCTTATTTATTAAAAATAAAAGAGGTTGCTAAAGCTGCCGCATATTTTTCAAAACAACCTAATGACTAAAACCCAGAGTGAGGATTCCTGGCAAAGATCACCAGCAACATACAATCTCTCTTTTAGCTCTAAGTAGCCAGGAACATCTGGGAGATTTGCCATTGTAAAGTGGGAGACTCTCCATCGGTGACATTTTCTTGACGAGCTCCACTCCGATTATCCTACGTCCCGAGAGGCTCGATATGAACAGATGTTGGAGAGGGTGAACTGGCATGTGTCCAAAGCACATCTGTCCCACATGTGTGCAGAAAGTCAATGGGACAGTGATAAATGGGATAGTTCTGCCCCAGCCACTTCACTAACCTGTTGTCCCTTCAGTGACTGCTGCACTGTGATGTTTCCATTGTTCCTCATTGTGAATATAATGACCTTTCCAGTGTGGTTGAACCTGGGAGCACCTGACACGTACCATCGCCTTCCTGACCTTGGCATCACTGAGGTAACAGTGTACCCTGAAAGACAAAACACAGAGTGTTGGGGGTTTCATGAGCATCAGGTTTCTGGGAGGGGGTGGGGATCTCATTGATCCAAAACATTAACTCTAAGCTCATAAGAACATAAGAAATACAAGAAGTAGACCATTTGGCATCTGGAGCCTGGTCCATTGAGGCCTCAGCTCGATTTTTTCCCCCGAACTCCACAACTTCTGTGTTGACCAAAAATTGGCCTTGAATGCATTCAAGATTTAGCGTCCACTCCAGTCTGCAGAGAGCAGATTCCAAAGACCCATGATCCTCTCAGAGGAACTTCAGCTTGAAAGGACAAAAAGACAACTTCTGAAGCCAAAGTTCTGGTTTCCCATGTGTGGAAGTATCCACTTACCTTGTTGCGTCATTTCAGAACCTTATATGCTACAATGGTAGTTCTCAGTTTTATAGAATCATAGAATCACAGGGGACCATAGCACAGAAATAGGCCCTTTGGCCCATCTGGTCCATGCTGAACTCTTATTCTGCCTAGTCGCATTGACCTGTACTTGGACCATAGCACACTATATTACCTGGAACATAGAGCACAACACCACCGAATTAGGCCCTTTGGTCCATCTAGTCCATGTGAACTGTTATACAGCCTAGTCCCATTGACCTGCTCCTGGATCATTGCCCTTCATTCCCCTCCCATCCATGCACCTATCCCAAACTCCTCTGGTTTCTAGCTTCCACTGAGTCTAGGCCCAAACTTAGCCTCAGCCTTCATCTCATCTGTGTTTTTTTCCTCTACAGGCGTTGCCTGACATGGTGAGCATTTTCCATCCTTGTACCGGCCTCTGAGTCAGATTGTGTTGTGGGTTCAAGCCCCTCTCCTGATATCTGAACTGACACTGCACTGCAGTCTTGAAGGAGCACAACACAGTTAGAAGTCACCGTCTTTGCCATGAAACGTTGGAACGAGACCCCATTTGCCCTCTCACGATGGCAAAGATCACCAGGCACCATTCGGAGAAGAACAGATATCCTGCCCCAGGATTTGTACTAAAACCTATGCCTTACAAAGATGATTATGTCACTATTGCTTGCGGGATCTTGCTATGTCAGATTTATTACAAAGTTATTGCTATGTTTTATGAATCATGTATGGAATGAGAACATATAAAGTTATGCCTCAAGTTCACCAGACATTAAGGTTTTGTAACATTGCTTCTCTGTTAGGCACTTAAACAAGTTTTCTAATTAACAAGAATGTTCTGTCAGAAATAAAATACATCTGGAGTGCAAGAGAACCCACTGTGGAGTAAAGGCTGATTTATACTTGTGTGTACAGGCTATGCCCCAGCCTACACCATAACCCTGATCTTCACTTCTGCGTTGGTCTACGCCATAGCAAGCATGCGTTGGTGTATGCCAAAACGCTAGTTGGTGGTGGGGTTTCTATGCCACTGTGCTGAGTTTCTTCGTGAGAGACATGGACGAGGAAATGCATTTCAAACACTTTCGCATGTGGGCAGGTAGATTTGACGACTTGGTTCATCTATTTTGCATTGGTGTACGCATAGCCTACAGACATGGCGGAGAAGAAGCAAATGGAAATGCGTAGGAGGAAGTGCGATGCTAGCAAGCAGACCAATCACAGTTGCTGCGGTCTGCATCGCCGTGATGCGTGAGTAACTCTTCTGGAAAGGTGCACGTCACCCTACAGTGTAGGGTACGGCATAGGTATGGCGTAGGGTACGCATTACCTATGGCGTCGATGCAACACACAAGTATAAATCAGCCTTAACTAGGACATATTGCAGCAAACGTACAGTGGAGAGCATTCTAACTAGTTGCACCACCATCTGGAATGGAGGCTGCAGAAGGGTTGAAACTCAGCCACTGGATTCTCAGCATCAGGGAAATCTTCAAAAGGAGCTGCCACAGAAAGGCAGCATTCATCATGAAAGGCCCTCACCATCCAGGGCATTGCTACCATCAGAGAGGAGGGACAGGAGCCTGAAGACACACACTCAATGTTTTAGGAATAGCTCCTTCCCCTCTGCTACCAGATTTCTAAATGGACAATAAACGCACAGACACTACCTCACTATTTTTGCACTACTTATTTAATTTGGTTTTATGTACTGCACTTTATCACTGCTGCATCACAATAAATCTGCCATGACTGAAGAATGGTGGAGCAGACTCAATGGGCCGAATGGTCTAATTCTTATCCTACGTCTTACGGTCTAAGCCTCTTCAAACCAGGCAGAGACACTTACTATTATGAGCTGTTCTTCTCCAGTATCACAGTTTAATAATGCTCGACATGGAAGTATACCCCAGAATTGCTTTAGAAGGACTCAGATGTCTTAGTAGAATATTTTGTCTCAAGAGCTGTAACAAAGTTGTAGTTTTAGGACGTCTACTCACCAAGGTAGGCTCCGTGGTTCTTCAGTTCCTCTGGGAATTCCTTCAGATATGCTTCCCTGGGAGGAATCACTCGCCCATAGCTGGTTTGCTTTAAGATGGCACCTGTCCAGTCATAGGCCCCTACAGCTCCAAGAAGTATCCCATCCTGTTAAGCAAAGGTAGGAAAAATTGAGCACTTATCTTTGTAACTTTCTTCACCTCTACAGCTCCCCGCAATCCTCCAGTTCTGACTCCTTGTTGATCCCATTTGAATATTCTGTCATCGACAGCACTTCTTTCAGTTGCTCTGTCTATAATCTCTGAAAGTCCCTACCTAAAGAAGCAATACCGTTTTACTTAAGCACATTTAAAGTACTAAGATGTTCCAAGGCACTACAGTGCTTCTCAAGGACTATCTGACAGTGAAACATGTGGTATGAGCAAATCAAAAGCTTGGTCAAATGAAGGCTTCGAAGAGAAGAGGGAGCCCAATGTCTTTAGAAAGAGTCCACCTTATTGAACAAGAGGTTCATTAATAGCCTGGTAACAGTGGGATAGAAGTTTGGTTGTACATTCTTTCAGGCTTTTATATCTTCTGCCTGATGGAAGAGAGGAGAAGAGAGAGTGTCCTGGGTGGATAGGGTCTTTATGTTGGCTACTTACTACAGAGTTCATACAGGGGAGGTTGGTTCCAATGACATGTCCACACCTCTGCAGTTTCTTACAATCATGTGCAGAGCAAAGACAGGACTGAAAACGTGGACAGCTTTGAAAGTAAGCTTTAGCCAGTGTAGATTAGTGAGCACCGCAGAGAATGTAGGAGAATATTTGGAGTCAGATGCTTGCCTTTTCACCAGAGAGTAGAGCCAGCTATAAGATATTGGTAACTAGCGACGGGAGACTAGTAATCAAACCAGAAACCAGTGAATATGGTCTGATGTGGCAGTGGCAACAATCAGACTCAAAATCTCTACATACAGTCGGCTGTTGAAGCTCACACAGAAAACAACAACCCACACCCAATTTCTCTTTAAAATGCCACAATTGCAAAGCAGAAATCACATGTTTTCTGCTGCATTTGTTCCAAGAAGGCCTTTAATTCCATAAATCTTTGATTCTGTGCATTTCTTTCATTTCTTGGAATCTGCTCCTCAGAGAACTAAACACAAATTCTTTTCCTAAAACAACAGCATTGCATATTTTAAAACCTGTAAGATTTATTTTGATGGCATTTGGATTCAAAGAACACCCTGTGCACTAGAGTCAAAATCAGAAGTACTTCTCCCAGACCAGGTATCTTAGGGAGAAGAGGTTCACTTTCATGAAGCAGCTAGGAACATTTTACCTCACAAGGATCTTTATATAAACAACCTTTCTATCAGAATTTCAGTATCCCAGCATTTGAAGCCAATATTCATCTAACCACAAACTTTCAATAAGGAAGTCAAACACTACAACAAACTTTCAGCAAGACCTTTCTGGTTTCATAAAACAAAAGATTGCAATGATATCTGCTCTGGGGTTAACAAACTGCATGGAAGATTCTGCTTCAAATCTTTCAAGAAGACTTGGGCTCAGCTGTGGTGAGATCATTCCCTCATTTCTTTGCTTGTTAATTTGCAGTGGAAAGAAACAAAAATTTCCGGGCAAAGACACTGGAATTCTGGAGCAGAGGATGTAATGGAGAATAGGGAAGGAGTCTGAAAACAAAAAAAAATCTTTTGACATAAACAGAAAAGGCTGGAAATGCTTGGCACATCAAACAGCATCTGTGGAAAGAGAAAGAGATTTACTATTTTCTATCTGAGACCCTTTGTTATTTGGGTTTGTAAACACTAATCAGGCAGTTTCATCGATTCCATTACAAATACAAGCCTTTTAAACCCAGAGTTAATTGATTCAATTGTTTTACTTAAAATTAAATCCCACTGTTGCTATATGGTATTGGGTGTAGAATTATTATTTTTGTTGTAGTTTAACTTTCCTATCCTTGCTTGTACTTTTGTACAATCAATCTCTTAAATGTCCCTAATGTATAAAAGTATTTTCCTCTACCACTATCCCCAGGCAGCGCATTCCCTTCACTCACAATTCTCTTTGTAAAAACACTCTTTTGTAAAACAACCAATTAATTAGAGGTTGATAGGCTCTTGATTTATAAGAGCATTGAAGGTTATAGGGATAAGACAGGAGAATGAGGTTGAGAGGGACAATAATTCACCCATGATTGAATGACAGAGTAGACCTGATAGGCCAAATGGCCTAATACTGCTTCTATGTCTTATCACCTCTAACCCCAAAAAACTTCCCATAAATTACATTGAAAGTATGTCCCCTTTGTATAGCCAATCCCACCCTAGGAAAACGTCTCCGGCTGTCTACTTCATCTGTGTCTCTTATCATGTGATGCCTCTATCAAGTCACCTTGTCAGGCCTGCACAGGCAGGGACCCAACTAACAGGAGTCACCTGCCACTCGTTTCCAACTCATCACCTGCAACCTATTTAAACCCAGCTCTCATCCACAGTCCTTGATCGCCCGTCAAACCAGCCAGATTCAACTAGTTGTCCCTTGTCTTATTGCCATGTTGCCTTAACATGTTAAGTATCCATTCTCTCTTTTTTTCTGGCTCCTCAAGGCTTGTTATTTTAGCAGAGAGCAATTTACCATTTAAGTGATTGCTCTCTGCTAAATCGTCTCCACTGTTCTGATTTTGGGTCAAGCCTTCTCTACATTTCCTGACACACCTCTTATCCTCCTTCACTCCAAAAGAAAAAAGCCCTAGCTTGCTCAACTTATCCTCTTAAGGTATGCTCTCCAATCTAGACAGCATCCTGGTAAATCCCCTCAGTACAATCACTAAAACTTCCACATCCTTCCTATAAAGAGGCGACCAGATCTGAACACGATGCTCCAAGTAGATAAGTGAAACAGGAAAGTTATAAATTAGATTGAAAGAGTATAGGGGAAATTTACTTGAGTACCTGAGTTAAAGGGAAAGTTGGATCAGTTAGGACTTTATTCCCTGGAGCATAGGAGAATGAGGGGAGATTTGATCGAGGTATAAAAATGATGAGGGGTATAGATAGGGTAGATGCAAGCAAACTTTCTCACTGAGGTTGGTGAGACTAGAATTAGAAGTTGTGTGTTGATGGTTTGATGGTGAAAGGTGAAATGTTAAGGGGAACATGAGGGGGAACTCTAGTGGTCATGAGAGCATGGAACGAGTTGCCAGTGTAAGCAGTGGATGTGGTTTTGATTTAAGCATTTAAGAGAAATTTGTGTAAGTACATGGATGAGAGGAGTCTGGAGGACTATGGTCCAGGTGTGGGTTGATGGGACCCGGGAAGAATAACAGTTTGGCATGGACTAGATGAGCCAAATGGTCTGTTTCTCTGCTGTAGTTCTTGTTGTAATGTGAACATAGTCACTGGAGCACCATTAAAGCTAGTGGATATAGAAGTGTTTTATTCAACAAAAATGAGCAGCAGGCATCATATTGAGATACTCTTGTAGGAAGAGGCTCCCAATCCAATATTATATGACATTTTTATATGCTAAAGATCAAAGGTAACAGCAGGACAATTCTATAGTGACAATGTATCTACAATGCTTCCTTTGAATCACATATAGTTTTCAAACACCACCTCCTTCGCACCCACACTCCAGACACCCAAAATCAGCATTGACCGGTTTGCAATCAACTATAATCCACAGCTCCGGGAAAATTCTTGTTCAGGCTGCATTTAAAATTCAATCTATAATCCACATTCATGTTTAAAGATTGTTTGCTGGTAAAATTAATATTTGCTATATACCCTAACTCCAGAATACACTCCAACAGTCTATGTACAGTCTTAAGCAGGGATCATGGTGTTTTTCGAAATAACTTTTACATAAAAGATTGGTAGTAAATTGAGACAATAGAATAGGACAAGCAGACAAAAGAGCGAAAAATCTGGCAAAAAGGAGGAGGATCCTTTTGGATTTAAAGCTTGGCAGTATAATCCTCCACCAGCAGAGAACTATAAAAACAATGAACATCTGTCAATCTGTTAGAGGGGTTTGTTTTCCAGATGTCTGTCTATCATAATTGATACAGTTGTAATGATTGGGCACTGTTCACTGGTAATGAAGAAGCCAAGAGCAAGGCTGTGAGACAAAGTTTCTCTGCAGCCAACTTTAGAGAGTACAGCAGGAATAGGGACAAAGGTGCAAATACAAGGGCTGATTGATAAGTTCATGGCCTAAGGTAGAATGACTCAATTTTAGAAAACCTAACACATTTATTTTTCAACATAGTCCCCTCCTACATTTATACACTTAGTCCAGCGGTCGTGGAGCATACGGATCCCTTCTTTGTAGAAATGGTCCGCAGCAGGGCTGATTGATAAGTTTGTGGCCTAAGGTAGAAGGAGATGAGTTATACAGCTCTCGTTACATGCACGTGCAGTTCAACTTGAGTGAAAATGCAGAAAGATTAAAGTTAATAACTCATTTCCTTCTACTTTAGACCATGAACCTATCAATCACCCCATGCTGTGGACCACTTCTGGAGGTCCAAGACACCGACTTCTACAAAGAAGGGATCCGTATGCTCCACAACTGCTGGACTAAGTGTGTAAATGCAGAAAAAATAAATGTGCTAGGTTTTCTAAAATTGACTCCTTCTACCTTAGGCCATGAACTTATCAATCACCCCTCATACCTGGAGTCCTACATCAGATTCTGAAAAATCTCTCTTCCTGCTGCTGCTATCAGGAAGGAGATAGATTATCCTATATCAGATTCAGACTCAATTGAGATCAGACTCCATTGATTGTCTCCAATTGAGTCACTGAGCAAGGTTGAAGTCGAAGAGGATGAGAGCAAGGACAGGTGGGTGTTTGGCGCTGTCTGCCTGAGATTGACTGGTCTTCCTCTGTGTCTCGTTAGCTGCTGTCAGGGGAAAATGCAGGAGTCTTGAGATGTACGTGGCCAGGATTAATTGGCAAGGCTGTGGACTCGTTTTGGAGAACTTCGAGGTTCATGTTGCATGTGTTTCTGAATTCTGGACTCTTCTTCTTTGTTATTTTTGAATGGTTTCATCGGGCAATCAATGTGGACTGGGGCTCCTCAGTGAAGAACGGCCCTTTGGCCTGCATTGGTGAGCAGCACGGCGCTGAACTGAACTAAACTGAATACTACTGGTTTGATGTTTGACATTTCGCTCGCTTTTTGTTCCTTCTTTTGCGCATTGGGTATTTGACATTTTCTTGAACGGGTTCCGTTGTGTTTTTTTTTGTCACTGCCTGTGGGAGGACGAATCTGAGAATTGTATTCTGTACACATACTTTGACAACAATAAATGTATCTATAGGTCCCACACTGTAATGAGCTCTTCAGGCCTCACAGTGTTAGGCTCTGGGGCTTTCAGAGCACTTGAATTGTTTAATTGTAGTTTATGAGAGTCATTAATCACTGAGGGTTCCTTGTGTTTTTCTTGTGCTGGGGGCAGCCCACAAATGTCGCTACATTTCTGGCACCAACATAGCATGCCCACAACTCACTAACTCTAACCCGTACATCTTTGGAGTGTGGGAGGCAAATGGAGCACTCTAGGGAAACCCACACGATTACAAGCAGAATGCGTAAGTTCCCCGCAGGCAGCCTATATCAATGTAGGGGTTGAGTCACTTACATTATGAGGGGGATAGATAAAGTTCAAGCAGGCCTTTTCCACTGAGATTAGTACTGGAGCTCATGAGTTGAGGATGAAAGGTGAAAAGTTTAAGGGAAAGATAAGGGTAACTTCTTCACTGAGAGGGCAGTGAAAGCTGCCAGTGCCAGTGGTTTGATTTCAACACCTGGGAGAAATTTGGATAGGTACATGGATGGGAGAGTTAAGTAGGGCTACAGTCAGGGTGCAGGTCACTGGGAGGTTAAATGGCTTGGCATGGATTAGGTGGGTCTGGTTCTGTGCTGTAGTGTTCTATGACTCAATAACATAGCAATTATCACAATACTTTACAGCATCACTTATAAGATTGATGTTCAATTCCTGCTGCTGCTTGAAAGGAGTTTGTATGTTCTCCCCATGACTTCCTGGGTTTCCTTCAGGAGCTCCAGTTTCGTCCCACATTCTAAAGACTGCGTGTTAGGGTTAGTGTGCTGTGACTGTGCTAAGTTGGTGCCAGTAACGTAGCGACCAGCACGACGCTTGCTGATTTGATGCGATGCAAATGGTGCACTTCACTGTATGTTCCACTGTACAATACATGTAACAAATAAAAATGATCTCTTTAATCTCTCCTTCAGGAGTCTTGCTTGGTGCCCCGGCCGGCATCGATTGTCTATCCAACGTCACTAAATGATTTGAGTCATTATCACATTCTTGCTGTGGGTGTGAGCTGTGTGCCATCTGTTGTCTTCATTTGCTACAGTACACAGTGCAGAAGGGTTACATGGTGAGTTCTGAGCCACTGTATACATGCAGACCTTCTAACATCTTCCCTTTTGCAGCTGTTGAATTGTCCAAATTTCAAAGTTCAAAGTAAATTTATTATTGAAGTGCTTTATCTCACCACGTACTAACACTGATATTCATTTCCTTACAGGCATTCACAATAGTTGTCTGCTGCATCTTTCCAATATTTACTGGTTTTCCTTCAATTTTTAAGTATTTTTTTCCAATGCTTCTCAGCTGTTAGAGCCCCAGAGCCAAGAAACTGCTACTCATCTTATTCTCCAGAATTTACATCATCCTATTTTTCCGACCTCCTCCTCGAGTTCACTTAACAATGATATCAATGGGTCGGACAACATTGCGTTATTCTTTAGTGGCCCTGGGGCTCATTCGGAAAAATATTAAAAGAATTGAATCTGAAATAGAGGCAGAAAATATTGGAAAGATACACCCGATGATTGAAGATATGGGACAGAGAAGATAGATGAAAAGACCGTTGTATTCAAGTATCTGAGATCACCCCATGCTGTAGTTAGAACACAGGAACAGGTCAGTTAAAAAGCAAATCAAAAACACCCAAACCCTGATCCGTCCTACATACACCATATCCCTATCCCTCCATCTTCCTTACATCCATATATCTATTCAAACATCTCTTAAAAGCCTCTAATGTATTTGCCTCTGCCACCAACCCAGGCAGCGCATTCCAGGCATTACACACTCTCTGAGTAAAAAACTTGGCTCTCACATCCCCTTTGAAGCTACCCTCCTTTCACCTTCAATGTATGCCCTTTGGTATTAGACATTTCTACCCTGGGAAAAAGATATTCTCTGTCCACTCTATCTCTGCCTCTCATAATCTTACAAACCTCTATCAGATCTCCCCTCAGCCTCTGCCACTCCAGAGAAAATAACCCAAGCTTGTCCAGCCTCTCGTGATAGCACATGCCCTCTAAATCAGACAGCATCCTGGTGAAACTCGTCTGCACCCTCTCCAAAGCCTCAACATCCTTCCTATAGTGGGGTGACCAGAACTGTATGCACTACTCCAGATGTGGCCTAACCAGATTTTTATTAAGTTCTGATCTCTTAAAATAGAGGAAGTCATTTTCCTTTCTAAATGTTAAAAGATTGCCGCCTCCTTACCTCAGGAGCTGTTCAGTCCATTAATTACTAAATCAATGATATATTCAATTTTAAATAAAATGCATTTCTAGAGAAATCCTACATTGTAGTTACCTTAACAGTTCCTGACCAGCTTACTTCACTGGTGCTCGAGAGAATTTGCTGTTCAGGGATTGAAATGCATTATGGTTATTTATCTATTATGGATTTATTAAATATGTCTGCAAGAAATGAATCTCGGGGTTGTATCTGGTGACATATATGTACTTTGATAATAAATTTACTTTGAACTTTGAACCGAGAATAAGCAGGTGTTTAAAATTCAAGATTCAGTATTTTTTAATGTTATTCTTCAGTAAAGGAGAGTAAAGGAGAATGAAGTGATTGTTACTCTGGATCCAAAGCATAATTAAAAAAAAACACTTACAAAGAACACAAACAACAAAAAAAAGCACAAGAAACTTTTATATACATTGACTGTATGCACATGAAGTAATGATAGGTGATGTGGATGTAGTGATGGGTGAGGGTTGGTGGGATGGGTTAATGGGTGGAGGTGTTGATAAGCCTAATGTGTGGAGGAAGTAGCTGTTTTTGAGTCTGGTGGCATGGATGCTATGTAGTCTCTTCCCTGATGGAAGTGGGCCTAACAGTCCATAAGCAAGGTGAGTGGGATTCTTCATGATATTTCTGGCCTTTTTCTGGCACCTTTGTGTATATACCTGTACATGCAGTAATCACATTATTGGGCACCTCCCATACCTTATTAAGTGGCCACTGAGTGAATATCCATGGTCTTCTGCTCAGATAGCCCATCCACTTCAAGGTTCGATGTGCTGTGCATTCAGTGATTCTCTTCTGCACACCGCTGTTGTAACACGTGGTTATTTGAGTTACTGTTGCCATTCTGACAGCTTGAAAAAGTCTGTCCATCCTCCTCTGACCTCTCTCACTAACAGGGCATTTTTGGCCACAGAACTGCCTCTCATTGGATACTTCTTGCTTTTCACATCATTCTCTGTAAACTCTAGAGACTTGTTTGTGAAAATCCCAGGAGATCAGCCATTTCTGAGATACTCAGACCACCCTATCTAGTGCCAGCAATCAGTCCACAGTCAAAGTCACTTAGATCACATTTCTTCCCCATCCTGATGTTTTGTCTGAACAACAACAGAACCTCTTGACCATGTCTGCATACTTTTATGCACTGAATTGCTGCTGGATAATTGGCTGATTAGATATTGAATTAAAGAACTGGTGTACCTAACAAAGTGGCCACTGAGTGTATGACCACGTCAGCGGGACACCATCCATATAATCCAGCTGCGAGCCTTGTTTCAGAAGCACCATTTGGCATTCTGCGCATGAAGACTGAAAACACTTGTGAATGTTTAAAGTGTGCTGTGGTCTACTGGCACTAGACAAGGTCTATTCGACTGCAAGTTGTTTGTGGTCTTAGAAGAGAACAAACAGCTGTAGAGTTTCCTGCAGAGACTGCTTGGATTATCAATAGTCCTTAAGTTATCCCTGTGGATCATCAACCAGGAGGGTCTCCACAGTTTCTGCACTTGGATCCAAAGGCTGCTTGGAGACCATGGGGATCATGGTAACACAAAGCAAAATGCTGGAGGAATCCAGCAGGTCAGGCAGCATCTATGGAGGGGAATGGTTTTGGCATGAAATGTCAACTGTTCATTCCTCTCCATAAAGGCTCTCTGATTTCCTGCATTCCTCCAGTATGTTGTGTAAGTTGCTCTGGATTGCTTGCATTTGCAGAACCTCTTGCGTTTATGGGAATTATGGCACTGGAATTGCTTGGAAACTGAGATTCCCAAATTGAAGTAATGACCATGTCAATGTAATTTTATGTAATTCCAGCAATTCTACTGGCCACTTCTGGAGTTTAGTGCATTGAAAGGAATGCTTGACCACTTTGTCCCAGTAAACCCTCACTGGGACCTCTCGTCACAACATAGTCTCACTTGGATAGTGCTGGATTGGGATGCCTAGGGATAAGAAAACTGCAAATTATTGCTGTCCGCCCCTCATCCCACATTGCCTCCTACTGCAGTTTGTGGGAACTTTCACTGTACAAGTGGTTGCAGAGTCTCCCACATTGTTTCCAAAGTGCTTCATTACCTGTAAAGTCAATGGAATGACCCGAAGACTTCAAAGTTATAAAATCTTTCTTTAATTACCTTGGCCAATTTTTGAACTCAGCTTAGGAATGTTGACAGATTTCACCCCTCCCCCCCCCCCCCCCCAATTTGGAAACCCTGACTCAGACCTCCTGACACAACTGACTCAGGCTTTCTTCAGCTTGCTTCTGAAACCAATGCCCCAGATGACGTGAGTTGGGAGAAATGGATCGATTTTTTGCAAAGCAAGACTTAAAAATAAAATCCTTACCTCCACAAAATGTGTTGAAAATCCTGCTTGCGACATTTCCAACTGAAAAGATGTTTCATTCTGAATATTAGTTCCTGATATTAAAAGAGAAATATCTGTTAGTATCATGTAACCAGTTATTATTCTGACCCAATAAATGCAATAAGCCCTTCTTTGTAACACCTGGTGAAGGACATTCAGATGGGAAATTGATAATATCACCTAGCAAGGTCAAAAGTCCCTCCCACTATCAGCAGCAGATAATGGTTATATGTTCACTAGCTACAATACATATTGCAGTAACTCTTCAAGTCTTCCCCAACATCAGCTCCCAAACCCATGCTTTTGATGGTTCTTTAAGACCCTTCATGCTTTGGTGCCAGCTGTATTTTACCCTTTCACGTCTGAATCACACTGCAACAGGTTTGTGTGTTACTCCGAGACTACACCAGCATTCCCAAGGGGTACTGCTTTGTCAGGGATGTTCCTTTAGAACTAGGATCAGGAGGAATTCTGTAGCCAGAGGGTGCTGAATCTATGGAATTCGTTAGCACAGATTTGTGGAGGACGTTCATTGAGTATATTTAAAGTGGAGGTTGCTAGGTATTTGATTAGTAAGGGTGTCAAAGGTTATGAGGAGAAGGCAGGACAAGGGCTGAATAGGAAAATAAATTAGCTCGGATGGAATGGCTGAGCGGATACAAAAGGCTGAATAGCCTAATTCTGCTCCTGTGTCTTATAGATGATTTCCTTCAGAAGAGATGCCAAACTGGGTCAATATCTAATGGATTTACATAGATCATAGAACATCACAATGCATAGTCCCTTCGACCATGGTGTTGTGCTAACCTTTTAATCTCCTCTAAGATCAATTTAACCCTTCCTTCCCTTATAGTCTCCATTTTTAATACGTGTCTTATCTAAGAGTCTCTTAAATGTCACTAATATTTCTGCCTCTACCATCACCCCAGCAGCATGTTCCATGCACCCACCACTCTCTGTAAAAACTGTAACACTTTTCTCCAATCACCTTAAAATATGCCCTTGTGTATTAGCCTTTGCCAGCTTGGGGAAAAGGTGCTGGTTGTCCATTCTGTCTATGCCTCTTATCAGCTTATGCATCTCCTCTCCTGAAGGAGGTTGAGTGTCACCTCTCATTCTCCTTCACTCCAAAGGAAAATGCCCTACCTCACTCAACCTTTCCTCATAGGACGTGCACTCTAATCCAGGTAGTGTCCTGATAAATATCCTCTGCACCCTCTCTAAAGCTTTCACATCCTTCCCATAATGAGGTAACCAGAACCGAACACAATACTCCAAGTGATGTCTAACTAGAGAGATATAGAGCTGTGACATTACCTCGAAGCTCATGAAGTAAATTTCCTGACAAACAAAGGCCAACACATCATACCCCTTCTTAACCACCATATCAACTTGCATAGAAACTTTGGGGATCAATAGGCTTGGAGCCCCAAGAACCTCTTTGCTCTACCTGGCTAAGAATCCTACCATTAATTTTGTTGCCTAACATCAAGTTTGACCTTCCACACTTCATACTTTTTCAGACTGAACTCCATCTACCACTTTCATCCCAGCTCTGCATCCTGTCAATGTCCCTTTGTAACCTATGGAAACCTTTTACACTATCCACAACTCCAGCAACTTTTGTGTCATCTGCAAACATACTGAACCACCTTTCCATTTCCTTATCCATTTCATTTATAAAGATCACAAACAGAAGAGGATCCAGAACAGATCCCTGCAGGACAGCACTAGTAATGAACCTCCAGGAAGAATGTAAAAGAACTGACGGCCATCTTTGAAGTAGATCTGGGTACTACTTGAAACAAACGCCCAAGACTTTATCACACTGCTGCCAGTGGGAGCTGCATAATGTAACAGTGGTAACACTTCAAAATTTACTTCATTAATTGTAAAGGCCCGAGATTGTGAAAAGAGGTGGAGAAATTTTTTGGAGACATTAGTTAGAGACTGCAAATGCTGGAATCCCAATAATAAAAAAAATGAGCTACTAGAGGAACTCAGCTTGTTGTGCATGGATCAGCAGTGCTTGTTGCAACAGTGGCAACACTTCAAAAGTTACTTCATTGACAGTAAAGGGCTGACCTGAGACTGTGAGACGAGGTAGAGAAATTCATTGGAGTACAAGAGGCTGCAGACACTAGAATCTGAGAATCAGAATCAGGTTTAGTATCACTGGCATATGTTGTGAAATTTGGTGGCTTTGTGGTAGCAGCACAATGTAGTACATAATAAAAGAGAAAAAATGTGAATTACAGTAAGTATGTATATAACATACTATATATGTATATGAAATAGTTAAAGTAAACAGAAATTTTAAAAAGTATTGAGGTAGTGTTCATGGGTTCAATGTCCATTCAGAAATCAGATGGCAGAGGGGAAGAAGCTGTTCCTGAATCACTGAGTGTGAGCCTTTCGGTTTCTGTACCTCCTTCCTGATGGTGGCAATGAGAACAAGGCATGTCCTGGGTTATGGTTGGGGGTGGGGGTGGGGCATCCTTAATGATGGATGCTTCCTTTTTGAGGCATTGCTCCCTGAAGATGTCCTGGATACTACAGAGGTAGGTGCTCATGAGGGAGCTGACTGAGTTTACAACTCTCTGCAGCTTAGTTCAACCCTGTGCAGTAGCCCCCCACACCAGGTGGTGATGCAGCCAGCTAGAATACTTTCCTCTGTGTATTTTTGGAGGCGTACCAAACCTTCATACCAAATAGAGAAAATACTGAGCAGCTGGAGGAACTCAGACAGGAATTCCTCTCGCAGCCCATCTATTTTTGCTGTAGAAATTCTTGATTTTCTTTTTAATCTGTAAAAGAACATTACCTTCAAGTCTGAAGATCCGAGCTCCAAGGGCATCCACAATATCCTTCAGTGCCGACTCATCAGAGACATTGAAGAAATGTTTCTCATCCGGGTGGCTTGCTATGAATTTGATCTCCTTTAGGAAGTCACTTGGATTGATTCCTCTTCGGTTGTAGTAACCAAGGACCTGGAGCAAGGAAAAAGAGGAGTTGCTTAATGAATACTTTGTCTCCTTCTCGCCTGAAGACTAAAATGAAGGAGGAAGATCCCCTGGAGGTTCATTCTTCAAGACAGGCAGGGACAGTTAGCTGGAAATTCAGTGGTGCGGTCCTCCTTGTTTTCAACTGATGTCATAGAGTCAAAGAGCGTGGAAAAAGGCCAATCAAACGAATTGGTTTATGCCAAGACACAAGAGCTTCTGCAGATGCTGGAAATCTGAGTGTAAGAGGAACTCAGCAGGTCAGACAGTATCTATGGAGGGGAATAAACAGTTGATGTTTTGGGCCTGGACCCTTCATCAGGAGCCAGCTTCTTCCCCCATCCTTTCCAATCTCAGCCCAAAGCATTGATTGTTTATTTCCCCTTGTAGATGCTGCCTGATAGAGTCATAGAGCACTGAAGCAGAGAAACAGACCCTTTGACCCAACTGGTCTCAGCCGATTTATGATTCTGCCTAGTCCCATCGACTCACACCTAGATCATAGCCCTCCATACCCTCCCATTCATGTACTTATCTAGACTTTTCTTAAATGTTAAAATCAAACCCATCCATATCCATGTCTTCTGCTGGCACTCATGCCACCCTCTTAGTGAAGAAGTTCTCCCTGAGGTTCCTCTTAAATATTTCACCTTTCACAGATGACCTCTAGTAATAGTCTCAGCTAACCTCAATGGAAAAAAAATACCTTTCCTTATCTTCATGGTTCTGCACCTCTTTATCAAATATCCCTTCATTATCCTACACTCTTTCCTATTCATGCTTCCTCTGTAACTCAGATCTTCAAGGCCTGGCAACATCCCTGTAACAATCTGCTGAGCTCTGCAGTTTGCGTGTGTCGGTCCATGCCGAATGAATTGCCCATCCAAGCCAATCCTGGGCTATGACTGGGGAAGGTGTCATATTGTCAATATATTCCAGGATTAACCTTTCATAAAATGCTGGAGGAACTTTGCAGGTTAGGCAGCATCTATGGAGTGGAATAAACTTGATATTTTGGGCTGAGACTCTTCATCAGGATGCGAAAGGAAGTAGGAGGAAACCTGGATAAGAAGGTGCGGGGAAGGGAAGAAATACTTCGGCAGGTGATAGTTGAAGCCAGGTAAGGGGGAAAGTTGGGTGGGTGGGGAAGGGGGAGGGATGAAGTAAGAAGCTGGGAGGTGTTGGGTGGAAGAGGTAAATGGCTGAAGAAGGAGGAATATGATAGGAAAGAAGAGGACCATGGGAGAAGAGGAAGGAGGGAACCCAAAGGATTATGATAGGTAGATGAAGAGAAGAGAAGGAGTGAGAGGGGAGCCAGATAGGGAAATAGAAAAGGACAGAAGGGAAGAAATGAGAAATTTCTGAAGTTAAAGAAATCGATGTTCACGCCATCAAGTTAGAGGCTGCCCTGATGTAATATGAGGTGTTGCTCCCCCAACCTGAGTGTGGCCTCATCATGACAATAGGGCAGGCCATGGAACGACATGTGGGAATGGGAATGGGAAGTTGAATTGAAATGGGTGGCTACCGGGGAAATCATGCCTTTCATGATGGGCAGATTGAAGTGCTCCCCCAGGAGCACAGTAGATGACCCTGACAGACTCACAGGTGAAGTAAGCCCTTCCTGATTATGGTCCAATTGAATGTCACATGACACAATGATCGTCCCTGTCCCACAAGGAAGTTTGGCAAGACCATTTCAGAGAGTGGATAATGCACTATGTGGATCACCTACCGCAATGGCGTATCTCGTGATGTTGTCACGCTCGGCGTCCTCAATCACTTGTTTCAGGTGGGGGCTGTCATGGGACTCACCATCGGTTATGACAATCATCACTTTCTTGGCCTCTGGTCTCGCACCCCTCCTGACACTGAATGCCTCAGAGCTGCGAGAGAGATAAACAGGAACACTCTTTAAACAGGCCAGGCGAGATGTTAAATCACAACACCGACAGTTTCCATGGCTTTAAGCAGATTCCTCTTCCCTGCCTTTGATCCCTTGTGGTGTTGCCATTCCAATTAACAGCACTACCATCACCTACACTACATAAACTAAGGTCTTCCAATATTCAGCTTCCTGCAGTACAACCTGGTCCCATCCATCATCTGCCAACTTGTGTCCCTTTCACTTGCCCCACATTCTTATCCTGGTTTCTACCCCCTTCCATTCTAGTTCTGATGAAGGGGCGTTGCTCAAAACATCAACTGTTTATTCCCCTCCATAGATGCTGCCAGATTCCACCAGCATTCCATGTGTTCTCTGAAGTTCCAGTACCTGCAGAATCCCTTGTGTTTATTTCAAGTTGCGTGCCTTGATTTTAAATTTCCTGTGTTTGTTTTGCCTCTAGTTTACACCAGACTGGGATCACTGCCTGCCTCCAATTCTGACCATTTGCACTTTGCAATTTTAACCACCCCTCCAATTCTGGCCATTTCTTCAGCTCTATCTTTCATTCTTTGAACTGTCTGTTTTATCAGCTCCCCCTCTGCCACCCTCTATCCTCAGTAAATAAACTGTCCACTACAGGAAGTGTTGGATACAGCCCAGTCCATCCCAGGAAAAGCCCTGCTCACATTTAAGCACATTTGCAAAGAGCGCTGTGACAAGCAAGCAGCAATCATCAAAGAACCCACCCATCCAGGCCATGCTCTCTTCTCACTGCTACTAAGTACAGAAAACTTAGGTCCCACGCCATCAGGTTCAGGGACAGTTATTACCCTCCTGAACCAGTGTGGATAACTTTACTCAACACAACTCTGAATTGATTCTATGACCTATGGACTCTCAGTATGTTGAGAAATGTGCTCAGTATATTCCTGGTTGCACAATTTGTCACCTTTTGCACATTGGTTGTTTGGCAGCCTTTGTTTATGTATTGTATTTCTTTATTTTCTTGGAAATGCCTGCAAGAAAATGATTCTCATGGTAGTACTCTATATGGCAACATATATGTACTTTCATAATTCACTTACTTTGACTTCTTTGGCCAAACTTCTGCTTATTGGTTCCAACAACTCTTTTGGAACATTCCTATGAAGTGCAAAGTTTTACTCTGTTGGAGGTGCTATATCAATGTAATTGTTGTTGTCCTGGCCAACGTTCTTTCTCCAACCTGCCAGTGGCTGTACTTCATTTGGAGTTTTAGGAGATTTTATATATCATCAAAGACCTGAGCAAATTTCTACAGATGTACTGTGGACAGTGTTCTGACTGGTTGCATCATCGTCATCTGGTCTTCAAGTGCCAATGCAAAGGATCAGAGGGTTGTAAGCTCATCCAGCTTCATCAATGACACCAGCCTCCCTGCCATCGAGGATACATTCAAAATGCGATGTCTCAAAGAGGTGGCATTCATCATGAAAGGACCTCACCATCTGGGGCATGCCATCTTTTCATTACTACCATCAGGGAAGAAGTACAGGAGCCCGAAGATGCACATTCAGAGGTTTAGGAGAAGCTCCATCCCTTCCACATTAGATTTCCGAATGGTCCAGGAACCCATGAAGATGACCTTAATCTTTCTGTTTCTGCAGACTATCCAATTCAAGGTTTGACATTTTGCTACCACGGCTGTAACACATGGTTATTTGGGTTACTGTCACCTTCCTGTCAGCTTGAACCAGTCTGGCCATTCTCTTCCGACCTCTCACATTAACGAGGCATTTCTGCCAACAATACTACCGCTCACTGGATGTTTTCTGTTTTTTTGCATCATTCTCTGTAAACTACAGGGACTCTTGTGTGTGAAAATCCCAGGAGATTATTAGTTTTTGAGATACTCAAGCCATCCTTTCTGGCATCAGCAATCATTCCACGGTCAAAGTCACTTAGATCACATTTCTTCCCCATTCTGATGTTTGGTCTGAACAACAGCTGAACCTCTTGACCATGTCTGCATGCTTTTATGCACTGAGTTGCTGCCATAGGATTGGCTGATTAGATATTTGCATTAATGAACTGCAGTGCAGAAGTACCTAATGAAATGGTTACTGATTTGTATATTTGAAGATATGACATGATATGAGACACAACAATAAAGGTTAAATAGGAAAACGACTCCCAAACTGGTAATTTTGACCAGTGATTATGAGATCGCCAAAGAATTTGCAAGTTTAGCGTTAATGAAAATGCTTGCAGTGAACTTTGGGAGTGTTTGCAATCCTGTGGTCGGGACATGTGTAGTACAGTTGCTGCTCTCAGCACTGTGGAATTTTTGAGGAAAGTGCAGATACACGCAGGTTTACTTTCGATCAAACCTCATAGTTCTCTCATTCGAACAATCTGCCCGTTCAGTGCCCGAATCCAGCAGAGAGATGATGGTTGGGCCTCTCAAATTGTCTTTGGGTTCCCCTGGTCAAGGAGGGTTGTGCAGGAACTTTGAGGAGAAGTGTGTAGAGAGCAGCTAATGTCTACCTCTAAATGCCTACAACACGTGTTGGAAAGCGTAAGAGTCACAAAATGCCGCAGGAACTCAGCACGTATCTATGCAGAGGAATAAAATCCTCAGGTTCTCCTTAAATATTTCACCTTTTACCCTTAAGACCTTTAGTTCTAGCCTCACCCAACCCAACAGGAAAAAGCTTGAAGAAATGCCTGAGTAAAGTCCTGAAGAAGGGTTTTGGCTCAAATCGTCGATTGTATACACTTTTCCATAGCTGTTACCTGAACAACTGAGTTCCTCCAGCATTTTGTGTGTGTTGCTTTGCCTGATTGCATTTACCTTCTCTATATTCCTCATCACTTTGTATACCTCCAGCAAATCTTTCCTCAATATTCTACACTTCATGGAATAAATCCTAACCATTTTCCTCTCCACATTCCTGCAGGTTTTATCACTCACCTACATACTGGGCTAATTACCCTTTGGGATGTGGTAGAAAAGTGAAGCATTGGGAAGATACCCACTTGGTCACATGGTGTACGTGCCAGCTCCACACAGATAGTGGCGGAGGATGGGATTGAACCTAGGCTGTAGCAACTCTACCACTGTGCCATTGCAGAAGGTTGCCAAATGCCCTAAATGGCATTGTAGCAAAATCAGAGAGAGCCCTAGAGTCAAAAGAGTACTTCAGCACAGAAACAGGCCCTTTGGCCCATCTAGTCCATGTCAAACTATTAATCTGCCTAGTCCCATTGACCTGCACTCTGACCATAACTCTCCATACACCTCCCATCCATGTACCTATCCAAACTTGGTGAAATGTTGCAATCAAACCCGTATTCACTACTTACACTGGAAGCTCATTCCACACTCTCTCCACCCTCTAAGTGAAGAAGTTCCCCCTCATGTTCCTTTAAATGTTTCACCTTTCACACCTAACCCACAAACTCTAGATGATTGAACAAAGGGTTGCTCTAGCTTTTTAAGAAATGCTTGGTTATGTGACAATTATCATCAACCTGAGAGCATATCACCACACCACCCTGGTAAGGTGGTGGGTAACACCAAATCAGGACTTTCATGGTCAGCTTCTGGGGAGTGTTGTAAACAGAAGGACCCAGGACTACAAGAACACAGTTCTCTGAAAGTTGCATCGCAGGCAGAAAGAGTGGTGAGGAGGGCATTTGGCATGCTGGCCTTCTTCAGCCAGGGCACTGAGAGTAGCCTTTACTGTATGTTGTAGTTGTACAGTTCTGTGCAAAAGTCTTAGGCACCCTAGATTTTTTAATATGGTTTCAGGCCTCCACAGTGCCCTGATCTCAATGTCATTGAGGCTGTCTGGGATTACCTGGAGGGACAGACGCAAGCGAGACAGCTGAAGTCTGAAGAAGAACTACAGCAAGTTCTCCAAGATGCTTGCAACAACCTACCTGCTGATTTTCTTATAAAACTTCACAACAGAGCACTGAAGAGAATTGATGCTGTTTTAAAGGCAAAGAGTAGTCTCACGGAATATTGATGTGATTTAGTTTTTCACGGTTTTCTGCTATTTATAGTACCTAAAATAAGCATTCAACTCCCGCTCCCCCCTTGGAAGTTTTCTTGTTTTACAACATTGAATCACTGTGGACTTAATTGGGAGTTTTTGACACTAATCAATAGAAAAAGACTCTTTCATTTCAAAGTGAAAACAGATCTCTACAAAGTGATCTAAATTAATTACAAATATAAAACACAAAATATTTGATTGTATAAGTATTCACCTCCTTCAAGTCAGTATTTAGTAGATGCACCTTTGGCAGCAATTACTGCCTTGAGTCTGTGTGGATAGGTCTGTATCAGCTTTGCACATCTGGACACTGCAATTTTTCCCCATTCTTCTTTACAAAACTGCTCACATTGTGTCAGATTGCATGGGGATTGTGAATGAACAGCCCTTTTCAAGTCCAGCCACAAATTCTCAACTGGATTGAGGTCTGGACTCTGACTCGGCCACTCTGGGACAATAAATTTGTTTTTGTTTTATTTATGCTTGGGGTTATTGTCTTGCTGGAAAACAAATCTTCTCCCAAGTTGCCATTCTCATGCAGACTGCATCAGGTTTTCCTCCAGGATTTCCCTGTATTTTGCTGCATTCATTTTACCCTTTACCTTCACAAGCCTTCCGGGGCCTGCTGCAGTGAAGCATCCCCACAGCATGATGCAGTCATCACCATACTTCACAGTAGGGATGGTGTGTTTTTGATGAAAACGTAGTGTTTAGTCTGATGGCCAAAAAGCTCAATTTTGGTTTCATCAAATCATAGAACCTTCTTCCAGCTCACTTCAGAGTCTCCCTCATGCCTTCTGGAAAACTCTAGCAGAGATTTCAAGCAAGTTTTTTTCAACAGTATCTTTCTCTTTGCCACTCTCCCATAAAGCTGAGACTGGAGAAGGACCTGGGCAACAGTTTTAGAGCAGGGATTCCCATGGCACAAGAAAGGTTGGGAACCACTGGTTCAGAGGGATTTTGCTCCTTCATGATACCCTGAAGGATAGCCAGTCATGCCAGGAAACATATAGCCCCATGGCCAGCAGTGCTATGGACGTCATCTCCTTTCTGTATCTGGTGATGTAGTAATTAAGCTGATAGACTAGTAAAAGGCCATTATGCCAAGACATGAGTTTGATTTTTACCATGCCAGCTGGGGAATTCAAATAAAAATCTGGAATTAATGTCAGCCTTAATAATGGTAAACATTAATCTATGGAATTGTCGTAAATACTCAGCTGGTTCATTAACGTCCTCCAGGGGAGAAAATCTGTTGCCCTAATCTGGTCTGGTCCCAATGTGACTTCAACATGTCTGACTCAAGTTTGTCATCAAGTCTGACTCCTGAACCAGCCTGAATAACCTCGCTCACCATAACACTGAACTGATTCCACAACCTATGGACTCACTTTCAAGGACTCTACAACTCATGTTTTTAGTATTTTATATTTATTCTTATTATCATTTGTTGTTTATTTTTGCATTTGCAGTTTGTCTTAATTTGCAGATTGGTTGCTTCGTGTATAATTTTCCTTGGTTCTATTGTATTTCTTTGTGCTACTGTGAACGCCTGCAGGAAGGTGAACTTCTGGGTGGTGTGTTGTGATGTATAGTGTACTTTGACAATAAATTTTCATTGAACTTTGAATTCTTACTTGTTTCTTTGGTTCTGAGGGAATTAAGGGTGGACAATACTGGTGTTTCCACCTCTCATGAACAAATGTGAATAAAATTAAATTGCCCAGCAATGTAGTTGGAATTTGAACTCCCAATTTCCATCTCTGATTCATTAATACTGAAGTCTAGCCATTATGCTACATTCAAAAAATAGTGAGTAAATATTTTAGGGGCAAAGAACATGGAAGTGATTGAGAGATAGAACTTCTCTAGCACTCTGGGCTTCAGATTCAGATCCAGATTAGCTTAACATCACATACACCAAGATTCAATGCAATTTTTTGCTGGTGTGAAGCTCACACAGTAAACAGTATAACAATTTCAAAGCTAACAATTAGAAAAATCTTCTAAACTCCAATTAGCTGGCTGGAACATGCTTAATACGAGGAGGCATAATCCTAAGGTGATTGGAGGATGAGAGATGACTTGATAGAGGTGTATGTGGTGATAAGAGGCATAGATCGAATGGACTTTTTCCCAGGGCAAATATGGATAATACATGGGGCCGTAATTTAAGGTGATTGGGGGTAAGAATGGGGGTGGGGAATGCCAGAAGTAGCTTTCTTTACAATGAGAGTGGTGAGAGTGAGGAATGCGCTGCCAGGGGTAGTGGTAGAGGCAGATACATTAGGGACGGAGACAGAGGCAGAGTTAAGATAGCGGTAAAAGGTGACTCCTTTGCTTGCATTTTCAGAAACAGCTCGATTTCCATCTTTAATATCTCTATTTTTCCCTTTCAGGGTTCTTTTGAAGACCCTGACCTGGAGCTACACGTTGACTTCATTTCTTTGCGGGAATGGGACCCATTCACGGGGTTTCAGGACTGGCCGTTGTTCGGCATGCCTGAGAGTCCGGCTCGTATTTGGAAGCCTAAGATCACGGGGGTCTGGAGACAGGCGGATTGAGGGTCAGTGTCATGGCAGGAGACCCGTGTGTCGTTAGGGGAGTCAGAAAATCTTCTGCTGTGTCCCGAAGACCCAAGATCTTCAGGCACAGATTTTCAGGCACAGAGCTTGAGAAAAGCAAGGTAACAGGGATTTAACACCGTAGACCAGCGATTTGTTTGTTACGTCTCCCCACTTGCTGGGGAAATGGAGACACCTCCCTCTCCCTTATTAGGGAGAGAGAGAACCTGTGGTATGTCGAATGCTGGTGTGAAACATGGACTCTTTGGGGTAACTGCAAGTCTGTGTCTTTGCTATTGCCTTGCTCACACTTGAGTGCGATGCTTGATTTTTTTTGCTGATGGGGGGACAGTGGATTGTTGTTCGCTGCCGCTTATGCGCAGGAGGGGGGAGCTGGAGGGGGACTTTGGGGTTCTCACATTTAGCTGTCGTTCATTCTTTGGGGCACTTCTGTTTTTGTGGATGTTTGCGAAGAAAAAGCATTTCAGGATGTATATTGTATATATTTCTCTGACATTAAATTGGACCTTTGAAGCTTTGAACCTCTGACTTTTAAGAAACACTTATATAGGCACATGGATGATAGAAAAATGGAAGGCTGTGTAAGAGGGAAGTGTTAGATTGATTGTATGGTACAATACTGTGCAAAAATCTTAGCTACAGTTCCTAAGACTTCGGCTTAATGCTGTATCTACTAAATGCTTACCAACATTATCAAAAACTTAAGACTCACTGTTTCAAGGGCAAATAAAGAGAAGATAGAGATGGATGTCCTTCCACTGCATGCTTCAAATCTAATCAAAAGTAACCCTCACAGGAAATTATATTAAAAACAGTACTGTGCAAAAGCCTTAGGCATTCTAGCTATATACAGTACACGTGCCTAAGACTTTTGAAGAGTACTGTAGATTAAAAGGTTGGCACAACATTGTGGGCCAAAGGGTCTGTGTTTTTCCGTGATGCTCTGTGTTCTATGGAACATTAAGTACCTTTCAAATGTGTTCTTTGCAGTGTCTCACGTAGAAATGTTTGCCTTCACCCTTGCATTAGGAATTGGTTGCAAAGGGAGCTATCCAGTATTAGTAAAATGGAAGGACTACTTGACACTAGGAGCTATCACTAGACAGGTTAATGGGTTAATATGGTTCCTGCCATTGAATTGTAACCATCTGCTCTTGAAGTAGGTAGAAGGTATACAGTAGCTAGTTCCCTGTTACCGTGCGATCTCAATGCCATGAGCTGTGTTGGTCTCTGTCCCTCCTCGCTGTTCGATGTTCCGTGCAGCTTTGACCACATCTGTAACGGACTTGTAGTCCCTCAGCTCAAACTCGTGAACTGCCGTCTCCCCGTATTGAACGATTCCCAGCTGCGGAGCAAAGACACCAGGGATAAGAGCACTGTGCATTCCACCCGACAGACGCCGCCTGGTCCTTCCCACTGCACCACTCCAGCGCTCAGTTAAGTGGGTCCCGCCCTGTTCCGGGTGCAGAGCTGTCCAGAGGAGCATCACCAGGGCATGGAACTGTGGTCAGTGTGAGGGTATTTTACATGCACTCTTCAACCTGATGTTCAGCTATTAAAGAGATCTTCAAAAGACAAGAGGGTGACATCCATCATTAAAGACCCTCACCTTCTGGTTCGTGCCCTCTTCTCATTTCTATCATCACAGAGGGGCTACAGGAGCCTGAAGGCCCACAGCCAACATTATTAAGATGGCTTTTTGCCCTCTGCCATCAGATTTCTGAATGAATCATGAACACATAAACGCTACCCTTTTCATTTTTTTTCATTATTTATGTTATTTATAGTAATATTTTAGTCTTACACCACATTTCTGAAACAAAACAAAACAAAAAAATCACAACATCTGTTAGTGATCATAAACCCGATTCTGATTCTGACAATGCGAACAGTTCGGGATGCACGCTCCAGAAGGAATGTGGCAGCATTAGAGAGATTTGAGATTAAAGATTCACCAGGATGTTGCTCAGAATGGAGGGTTTATTTTCACTGCAATGTAAGAAGCCAAGGGAGGGTTATGAGAAGTGGTTTGAAGTGTTTATAGTGCACTGCCTGAGTGACTGATGAGTCCTTCCATGTCTGTTGCTACTTACCACAGATCTGCTGTTTCCAGTTAATGACTCTCCTTCCATTCCCTCCACTCACAATTTACTCAACCTACTGTTTTGGACTCCCTCCATCGAATTTCCCCTGAAATGCCTCTGCTCTAAGGCAGAAGCCCCTAGATGTGTGAGAGGTTGACATGGCAACAAGTGACAAGCCCCACTGTATGGACGAGTCAAACTCCAATTTATAACCAGAGAAAGGAGCAGCCCTTAGTGCTACTCACCCGTATTTGGCCAGGTCCAATGTAAAACTTCTTCAGAATGTTTATCAGGAAATTCTGGACTTCATACCAAGGATAAATGCTATTGGAACCATCCAAAACTATCACAATGTCCATGTATGTCTCGCAACCTGTGGGAAAGAAGCAACTGAAGTTCAACGTTGTCTGTTGCCTCTCTAATCTGCAAATGCAGGCCAGTCATACAAAACACTGGATAGACTACAACTACTGGCAGGTGCTCCCACATGAAGCTGTAATCAACTCGATGGGCTGAGTGGCATCCAATTAGTGACTACAGCATTGCGCCCAACTTTGGACACACACTATAGGAAGGAGGTTAAGATCCCACAGTGGGTGTGTAAAAGGTTTATTAGAATGGTTTTTGGCATGCAGGACTTCAGATTATCACCAGACCATAGGCACAGTCTGAATGAAGCTTCTCCTGGAAGCAATGCACCTGCTCCAGTTATGCTCCACCCTCTGTGAGAGAGTTTCCCCTCACATCCTTTTACATCTTCACCCTCATCCTTTAATGTTTGCTGTCCAGTTTTTGATTCTTTTTCATTGGGATAAAGATTGTGTGCAACCTTTATCCCTGAGTTGTCTGTCTTTTTTTTTTGTATTATCGAGTACAGGAGTTGGGATGTTATGTTGAAGTTGCTATTGAGGCCTAATTTGGAGTATTGTGTGCAGTTTTGGTCACCTGCCTACAGGGAAGATGTAAATGAGATTTAAAGAATATGGAGAAAACTTACAAGGAGATTGCTGGAACTGGAAGTCCTGAGCTATAAGGAAAGACTGGATAGGTTAGAACCTTATTCCCTAGAATGTAGAAGATTGAGAGGAGATTTGATAGATGTATACAAAAGTATGAGGGGTAAAGATAGAATAAATGCAAGCAGGCTTTTTCCACTGAGGTTGGATGAGATTACAACCAGAGGTCACGGGTTAAGGGTGAGAGGTGAAATGTTAAGGGAACCATGAGGGAAAACTTCTTCACTCAGAGGGTGGTGAGAGTGTGGAATGAGCAAGTGGCGGATGTGATTTTGATTTCCATGTTTAAGAGGAGTTTGGAGAGTTATACAGATGGGAGGGCCATGGCGAGCTTTGTCCTGGGTGCAGGTCAATAGAACTAGGCAGTTTAAATGGTTCAGCATGGACTCTATGGGTTGAAGGGCCTGTAGTTTTCTAAGACTGTACAAACTCCTTTTGGACAGTGGCTGGAATTGAATCCTGGTTGCTGTTGCTATAAAGTGTTATGCTAACTGCTATGCATTCATGTCTTTGCAGTAAAGAAAAATGGGAGGACTCGGTCAACAGCTTGGCACACAGGTTCAGATTACAGATTAAAGTTCCAGGTGAATGGGTGACAGAAGCACAAGAGATTCTACAGATGCCGGAAATCTAAAGCAACACACACAAAAACTCGAGGAACTCAGCAGGTCAAGTAGAATCCATGGAAATGAATAAGTCGTCAATGTTTCAGGCCAAGAACCTTCTTCAGGACCGGACAAAAAAGGGAAGATGCCAGAATAAAAAGGTGGGGGCAGGAAGGGAGGGAAGGAGGATAGCTAGAAGATGATGGGTGAAGCCAGGTGGGTAGGAAAGATAAAGGGCTGGAGAGGAAGGAATCTGATAGGAGAGGAGAGTGGAAAATAGGAGAAAGGGAAGGAGGAAGGGCACCGGGGGAGTTGATAGGCAGGTGAGAAGAGGCAAGAGACCCAGAGTGGGGAATAGAAGAACAGCGGAGGGGGAGGGAATAATCTTTACCAGAAGGAGAAATTGATATTCATGCCATCAGGTTTGAGGCTACCCGGATGGAATATAAGGTGTTGCTCTTCCACCCTGAGGGTGGCCACATCATGGTACAAACAGAGGCCTTGGACTGGCATATTGGAATGGGAATGACGATTGGAATTAAAATGTTTGGCCATCGGGAAGTTCTGCTTTTGGCAGATGGAGCAGAGGTGCTCAACAAAGTCGTTCCCCAGTTTACACTGGGTGTCACCAATGCAGAGGAGTCTGTATATTAATTGAGAGCACCGGACACAATAGATGACCCCAGCAGGTTCTCAGGTGAAGCATTGCCTCATCTGGAAGGACTGTTTGGGGCCCTGAATGGAGGTGAGGGAGGAGGTGCCCACAAAGACTTACTGTACATCCCCAAACCAAAAGCCGTGGATGAACCAGGAGGTACGTTGTCTGGTGAAAGCTAGATCTGTGGCATTCAAGTCTGGTGACCCAGGCCTATTCCGGAAAACCAGGTATGATTTGCAGAGGACTATTTCAAGGGCGAAGAGACAATTTCGAATGAGGTTGGAGGCGACATCTGGCGGGGTTTGCAAATCATTACTTCCTACAAAGTGGAACCCAATAACATGAATGGCAGCAATGCTTCACTACCAGATGAACTTAATGCCTTCTATGCCCACATTGAAAGGGAGAACGCAACTACAGCGCTGAAGATCTCTGCTGCACCTGATGATCCTGTGATCTGTCCCAGAGGTTGATGTTAGGCTGTCTTTAAAGAGAGTGAACCCTTGCAAGGCGGAAGGTCCCGATGGTGTACCTGGTAAGGCTCTGAAAACCTGTGCCAACCAACTAGCAGGTGTATTCAAGGACATTTTCAACCTCTCACTGCTTTGGGCATAAGTTCCCACTTTCTTCAAAAAGGCAACTATTATACCAATACCTAAGAAGAATAATGTGGGCTGCCTTAATGACTATCGCCTGGTAGCACTTACATCTACAGTGATGAAATGCTTTGAGAGGTTGGTCATGACTAGACTGAACTCCTGCCTCAGCAAGGACCTGGACCCATTGCAGTTTGTCTATCGCCACAATAGGCCAACAACAGATGCAATCTCAAAGGCTCTCCACACGGCTTTAGACCACCTGGACAACACAAATACCTATGTCAGGATGCTGCTCATCGACTACAGCTCAGCATTTAATACCATCATTCCCACAATCCTGATTGAGAAGTTGCAGAACCTGGGCTTCTGTAATTGGATCCTCGACTTCCTAACCGGAAGATCACACTTTGTGCAGATTGGTGATTACATATCCTCCTCTCTGACGATCAACATTGGCACACCTCAGGGGTGTGTGCTTAGCCCACTGCTCTACTCTCTGTATACACATGACTGTGTGGCTAGGCATAGCTCAAATACCATCTATAAATTTGCTGATGATACAACCATTGTTGGTCGAATCTCAGGTGGTGACGAGAGGGTGTACAGGAGTGAGATATGCTAACTAGTGGAGTGGTGTCGCAGCAACAACCTGGCACTCAACGTCAGTAAGACGAAAGAGCTGATTGTGATCTTCAGGAAGGGTAAGACGAAGGAACACATACCAATCCTCATAGTGGGATCAGAAGTGGAGAGAGTGAGCAGCTTCAAGTTCCTGGGTGTCAAGATCTAATGTGGTCCCAACATATCGATGTAGTTATAAAGAAGGCAAGACAGCGGCTATATCTTATTAGGAGTTTGAAGAGATTTGGTATGTCAACAAATACACTCAAAAACTTCTATAGATGTACCATGGAGAGCATTCTGACAGGCTGCCTCACTGTCTGGTATGGAGGGGCTACTGCACAGGACCTACAAAGTACACAGGACATCTTCAGGGAGCGGTGTCTCAGAAAGGCAGCATCCATTATTAAGGACCTCCAGCACCCAGGGCATGCCCTTTTCTCACTGTTACCATCAGATAGGAGGTACAGAAGCCTGAAGGCACATACTCAGCGATTCAGGAACAGCTTCTTCCCCTCTGCCATCCGATTCCTAAATGGACTTTGAACCCTTAGACACTACCTCACTTTTTAAAAAATCGGTTTTTGCATGTTTTTAAAATCTATTCAACATACATATACTGTAATTTATTTACTTATTTATTTATTATCATTTCTCTTCTAGATTATGTATTGCATTTAACTGCAAGTTAACAAATTTCATGTCAAATGCCGGTGATAATAAACCTGATTCTGAGGTGAATGGGACGGTGTAGTACTTTGGCCGCTTGCAGGGATAAGTGCAGGGAGGGAGATTAGTAGGGAGGGTGGCACGATAGGAGTAAAAAAGCCTTTTTCTACTCAGGGTAGGTAGATTGTGGAACTCAGTGCCTGCAAGTCCAATGTAAACCAATCAACTTCTAGTAGATCTTGGACAGATACTTGAGAGGGAATAAGTTACAGGGCAATGGGGGAAGTGGAGGGGAGTGAGGCTGATAGATTGCTCATAGCTCACACAGATCTAAAAGGCTGAAGGGCTCCTTCACTGTCACAGCCCTTCTATGATTCTATGAGTATTTGTATTCTTCCCCTCCATCTGGGAGGGCATTAGGCCAGACACCACATTGCCTTAAGCACTAGAAATAGGGCTGGAACGCGATAGGGATAGTTATCGTACGTTGGATGGCGGGTGCAAAGGCCCGTGCACTTTTGAAGTTGGAGCTGATCTTGCAGCAGATGCCGGTGCTGTAGTAGGAGCTTCCACACTCGTGAGACCAGAGCGGCCCGCAGGTCTGTGGAGAGAGCAGAAACCAAGGACAAGGTTGTTATGTTTTGTAACTTCAAAACATTAAACTATTCAACTGAAGACTTGGGAGTCCGAAATGTTCTACTTTGAGTGAGGTGCGCACATATCATGTGGTGGCGTGATGACATGTGCAATTCACGTATTTAAACGTATAACCCATAATAAATTATTATAACTGAACAACCAAAATATACTATATGAGATTACTCAAATATTACTAAAATATTAAATATGGAACAATAGTTAGCACCTAGTTTAGAGCACTGACACTTTATACAAAGACACCATCTTCCAGCCTCATCACTGTTGCTAATGGTAGCATTGAATTTGTGGCAAGTCTCATGGACGCTCATGAAAGTAACTGAATGCCCCACATCTAGCTTCCAGGACCCCCTGATGTTAATCAATCCACACTGGTGTCCCTGGTTTCAGTTGCCAACCGATCAGGCTTCTGGAATTCTCTTCCTAAACCTTCCCACAACACATACACACACACACACTCACTCTCTCTCTCTCTTTATCTCTCCTCTTTTTCTCACACACATTTAGTTGCTCTCCCTTTCTCATATTCACTCTCTCTTTCTCACACCCATTTCTCTCTACCTTTCTTACACACTCACTCTCTTTCTCTTGCACATGTTCTTTTCCTTCCTCTGTCATGCACTCACTCTTTCTTTCACACACCCACTCTCACTCACACACTCTCTTCCTCTGTCTGTTGCATTCTCAATCTCTCTTTCTCTCTCCTTTCTCTTTCTTCTTTGAGAAGGTCCTTAATACCAGCAACTCTGACCAAGTTGTCAAACAGTTGTTACAAAGCCTCCTTACATAGCTTATTTGAATACACTCCTATGAAGCACTTTGGCGAATTTATTGCTCTCTCAAAGGCACTATATAAATGCATTTTCCCCTCCCCCTCCTACTTTCTAATCTCTTTCTATCTTTCCTTTCAGTTAGTCCTGACGAAGGGTCTTGGTCCGAAACGTCAACAGTGTTTCTTCCTATAGATGCTGTCTGGCCTGCTGCGTTCCACCAGCATTTTGTGTGTGTTGCTTATATAAAAGCAAGTTGTAATTTTGTCAAATAACTGTAGTGAAAACCTTTGAACGAAAAATTAAAGTATTCTTCTACAATAACCAAGCAATTAATTCAAATTAAGTAAATGAGAACAAGAGAAGGTGACAGACAATGATAATGTCTTCATGAGTGTCTGCAAGATATTGGGTGTATGGCCTTCGTTTTTAATGGGAACTTGCTTCCAGAACTTCAGTGAATGTTGGGTCAGAGCCAATTCCAAAGTCTTTCCTCATCATTTCCATCTCTGAAATTAAACACATGACAGAGGTTGTGAGCCTCGTGGGAAAGATGGCTGACCCCAGCCTCCTTCACGAGACTGCTGCTGACTGCAAATAATCCTAGACCTCAATTTAATTACCAGTATCACACCAGACCATGAACTGCTCTTTTGGCCTCTGCTCAGATATTTAGGATCTTCCAGAGACAGTGCATCATTGGAACCTTATTGCCATAAATATGTATATATTGTATTTACAGCTAAGATGCCTAAAACTTTTGCACAGTACTGTATATTGGTTAGAATAGGTAGGTGGCTGGGAAACAGAAACATAAGAATATTTAGACAACAACACACACAAAATGCTGGCGGAACATAGCAGGCCAGGCAGCATCTATAGGAGAAGTACTGTCGACGTTTCGGGCTGAGACCCTTCGTCAGGACTAGCCGAAGGTTAGAATATAGGTAAAAATAATATGGGAATAAAGGTAAGAATATTTAGCTTTGTATTAGCTCAGTAGTATTAAGTGTTATTTGGTAACTGGAAAGACATAAAATACAGTACTGTGCAAAAGTCTTAGTCACCCTAGCTATGAACATGTGCCTAAGACTTTTATACAGTACAGTACTGCAGAAGATCTTTCCTGCTTATCTAACCTGTCAATAACTAAATGCTATATCCTTATGACTGGTGTATCATTGAATAAATGTTTGTGTAGTTGCCATTCCCCCACATTGCATCCCATAACTTTGATCACTCATGTAGTCATCTCATTGAAAATTTCTTTTGTTTGCATGAGTAGCTGCCTCATTTTGGCGATGTCTGCGGCGTTGAAAGAATTGAAAGTAGAATATTCTGATAGGCGTCTCTGTTGTGGAATTAGAGTCGGAAGGGGACAGGGAGAGCGGGGGATCACGGGTGGTAAAAGGGGAGAGAGTGGGAAGCACCAGAGGGACATTTTGTAATGATCAATAAACCAATTGTTTGGAATCAAATGATCTGGTCTGGTGTCTCAGGGCTGGGTCTGTCTGTACCTGTGTCACCCCAGGAACTCCTTCTCTACCACCTGTCCCACACCATTCCTGCAGTGCTCCACCCATGCCATTCTGAACATTCTTTGTTCCTCCCAGATTTACAACCTTGCTCTCCGCTCCTTGTTTACAGATACAGTACTGTGCAAATTTCTCAGGCACCCTCGCTATAAATATGTGCCTAAGACTTTTGCACAGTAATGTAAACGAACAAGTGATATGAATGATAAATCTGTCTGAGATTGTTTCTCATTCCATCCTCCATGAGGGGCGTGGGGCACGACATTGCAACCTCTCTCATTCTTGCTCCGAGAATCAAAATACTGCAGATGCTGGGAACCTGAAATAAAAATAGAAATTGCTGCACGCACTCAGCAGGTCAGCCAGCAGGACTGGGTGGGTCATCAACTTAATTCTTACTCTTTATTCCTTCGAATGCAGAAGATTGAGGGGAGATTTGATTGAGGTATACCAAATTATGAGGGGCAAATGCAAACAGGTTTTTTCCACTATTGTTGGGTGGGACTACAACCAGAGGTAATGTGTTAAAGGTGAAAGGTGAAAAGTTTAAGGAAAACCTGAGGGGAAACTTCTTTGCTCAGAGGGTGGTGAGAATGTGGAACCAGCTGCCAGCATAAGTGGTGCATGCAAACTCGATTTCAACATTTAAGAGAAGTTTGGATATGTACATGGATGGTAGGGCTTTGAATTTCATGCAGGTAGATGGAAGAAGGCAGTTTAAATGGTTTCAGCATGGACTAGATGGGCCGAAGGGCCTGTTTCTGTGCTGTACTTTTCTATGACTCTACGACTATCTACGGATGACACCTGACCTGACGAGCACTTGCTGATTTTGTTTCCCAAATTCCGAAGTTTTCCTGGAATCATGTTTCCAGTGAAGGAAAACCAGCAGAGTGGAAGCAGAAGGCATTTCTGCCGAGAGATTTTATTCAGAGGCAACCTTTGGGAATTCCTTTTGGATGAACAATTACATGAAACTGCATTCAAGGGCTGAAACTGTCTCTCAGTGACAGAAGTCCCACTCATTCTTAAGTCAATGCCAAAGCTGGACTGTTTTTAATCGGCCGTGGAGGGAGGATGTATGCAGCCCAATCCTGGGGGGCATCCTTTGAACTTAGAGTTTATTTAAGTCTTACATCCATCCCACAACGTGAGGGAGTAAAAATCTTTGCATTATGACTCCATTGCAATTTACATTGTCAATGTAATGACTTGAGGTCAGTAACTGCTCACTAACTGGGAGCAGAGGAACCAATTGACCTATCCTCTATCAACCACCCAGTCCTACCAGTCGAGATCAACTAATTCAGAGCAGATGCACTTAAGGCAGCAAAGTGGATACATATTGCAGTGTTGGTTATGTGCCATGTCGTATGACATGGGTGATCATGGTCTTTCCATGACTATGACTGTTCTTGGCATTTTTTTTCTACGGAAGTGTTTGCCATTGTCTTCTTCTGGACAGTGTCTTTACAAGACAGATGACCCCAGTCATTATCCATATTCTTCAGAGACTGTCTGCCTGGCATCTGTGGTCAGCGAGCCAACATCGATTTGGAGAGAAAAGAAATCAGCACGTACATGCCTACGCATGTTCACGCATACATACGTACACACTTGCGCACATAACTGCCCACACAAGGCCTCATGGTCATGGGAGTCTTTCTTGGGGTAAACACACGTATTAAAGTGGGCGTCTTTTTCTCATAAAAGCGAAAATCTTCTTTGGTTAGCAAAAACAGGTACTAATGTAGGTCTTTCGTAACAGCGAGCTGTCGTAAAGCGAATGTTTGAAAAATGGGTGCCACCTGTATGTCTATTTAATTCCCCCCCATTCTCCTACCCTCCAGGGAATAAAGTCCGAACCTTTTCAACCTTTCCCTATAACCTAGCTCCTCAAGCCCTGGAAAAATCCATGTGAAATTTCTCTACAGTCTCAATCTTATTGGTATCTTTCCTTGTAGGTAGGTGACCAGAACTACACACAATACAGGACAACAAGGCGTGCTTTACAGCTCCTGTGAGAGAGAGACATCTCCACCTCAGCACCCTGTAATACTGTATACTGTACGGGACATACTGCATAGTAACCTTTTTGAGAGCATGTGCTCAATTTGATGATAATATTCTGAAGAAGTATCTTGCTTGCCATGGTAATTTTAAGCAGAGATTATCATTGATTGTTCTGTTTATTTATATTAAGTCATTTTTTTACCATTATTAAAAGCATAACAGAGACAGATTGAAATGTGATGTTTATAAATGCAGATGGTGGGTTAGTAAGTTTGTGGTTGATACCAAGATTGGTGGAGTTGTGGATAGTGTGGAAGACTGGCAAAGAATACAGGATAAGTTAGATCAGTTGCAGATATGGGCACAGAAATGCCAGATGGAGTTTAATCCGGGATTTGCAAATGCAAGGAGACAGTACACTGATACTTAACAGTGTTGCTGAGCAGAGAGAGCTTGGGATCTAAGTTCATATCTCCTTTAAGATGGCTACACAGGTTGATACGGTGGTCAAGAGGGTTATGGAATGCTTGCTTTTATTAGCTGATGCATTCAGATCAAAAATCAAGAGGTTATGTTACAACATTATAAAACTGGTTAGGCCACATCTGAAGTATTCTATACAGTTCAGGTCACCCCACTATAGGAAGGATGTTGAGGCTTTGGAGAGGGTGCAGAAGAGGTTCACCAGGATGCTGCCTGGTTTAGAGGGCATGTGCTATCATGAGAGGCTGGACAAACTTGGGTTGTTTTCTCTGGAGCGCCGCAGGCTGATGGGAGAATTCAATTAAGGTTGATAAGATTATGAGAGGCACAGACAGTGTATAGAGAGCACCTGTTTCCCAGGGTTGAAATGTCAAATGCCAGAGGCCCTGCATTGAAGGTGAGAGGGGTGGGCTCAAGAGAGATGTGAGGGGTAAGTTTTTTTCACTCAGAGTGGTGGATGCCCGGAATGCACTGCCTGGTGTGGTGGTAGAGGCAAACACATTGGAGGCCTTTAAGAAACATTTAAGAGACACATATGGATGTAAGGAAATGGAGGGCTACGGACATGGTGTAGGTAAGAGGGATGAGTGTTTGAGTGTTTTTGATTTGTGTTTTAGCTGGATAGGCACAACATTGTGGGCCAAATGCCCTGTTCCTGTGCTATATTGTTCTATGTTCTAAATAAATGAAGCATTTTAGCAAACTTGTTCAAAATTATCAGTTATAATCTTTTAACAAAACAGTTGAAAAATAACATAATTTCTACATGGTATCATTATTCCCACCATTTACTGTTCAAATACCATGTCTGTGAGGATTTCAGAACGTATCATTCAACATCACATGTTCTCACAAATATCTAGCTGGCACCAAGCCGGTGTGAAACAATTCCTGTGAAAACATCTCATTGCTCTTGGGTTGCAAAAAATAATTCACTGCTCTGTGTGACAGTAAAGATAATCATTGTGTACCTTTTAATTAATGGAGGGATTTAAAGAATTGAGAGGTGGCACTGCACGTCTAGTGCCAACAAAGGTTTTGTGCATGCCATTTTGGGCACACGTGCCATAGGTTTACCACCCCTGGCAGCCCAGGGTCTGGCGCTATCCTAAATTGTGAGAAGTTCTCTGGATGGTATACTAAATTATGAGGGGTTTAGACATAAATGCATACAGGCTTTTTCCACTGAGGTTTTGGTGAGACTCGAACAAGATGCCATAGGTAATGGGTGAAAGGTAGAATATACTGTATGAGGGGAACTTCTTCACTCAGAGGGAGGTGCAAATGTGGAAGTGCTGGGTCAGGGTTCGATCGCAACATCTAAGACATGTTTGGATAGGTACATGGATGGGAGGGGTATGGAGAGCTGTGGTTCAGGTGGGAGTTGATGGGACGAGAGAGAATAACAGCTTAGCAAGGACCAGAGTGATTGAAGAGGCAGCTTCAGAGTTGTAGTGCTCTCTCAACAACTCGAGGTGCAAGTGCCCATGCTTTCTCACTTTGGGTTTATTCGCTGGAGTTGCCGCCATAAGGAGAATAACTTGAAGAAGGTCCTGAGCCCAACAACAGAAGAGAATGTGAATGAATCCATGCCACACATGATGAACTCATCCTGCCCATTGTACCTCAGCTGAATCCCCTGGAATATTTACCATGTTTCACTACACCCCGACTCTCTACAGTACTGAAACCTTTTCATCTTTGAGTATATATATCCAAGTTCCACTTTCCCCTCCTCTCAGAGAGTGTATTTCAGGTTATGACAAAGCAGTGGGTAAATCATTGCTCCTCTTCTGCCAAATGGATCACTTGCCTGGACATTTAAACACAAACTCCCTGTTTATCAATTCTCCTGCCAGTGGGAACAACTTCTACCATCTCTCTGGAAAATCGATTTTCAAACACCCTATGCATGAACACACAACTGCTCCTTCTGAAACACACAGAGACATGCAAACCACCCCCCAACAAACACACACACACACATACAACTGATCTCAGACAACTGCTCCCTCTCAAACACACACAGACATTTAAGACAACCGTCTCCCAACGACCACCACACACATGGCATGGAGGTAACTGATCTCTTGGACACAGTTGTTCCCTCACAGACACATACAAGCATTTCCTCACACTCACAGAAGGTCACACATGGACACCTCTGTCTCATACACATGCACAAATCAGTTTGCACACCAATGTTACTGTGTACACACACAAACATACATACTTACACCCACCGACCCAACTCCAACCAAGCCCACACATGCAAAACTCCCCACTCCAATCCACCGACACCAACACACACTTACTCAAGGCAGCACAGAGACGCACAATCATCAGCTAGGGTTAACACCAGTTTTAGCTGATATTAGTACAACTGGCTTCCTCTGTTGGGTTCAGGAGCCTTGACAGATTAAATAATAAATGTTGAAGAAAAATAAAGAGCAGAAAAGGATGGAAACAAATGCCCTGCATTGAAGCCAATTGGATTTTGGGAAAGATTCCTAACCACATCCGAGTGGGCCTGTTGTTAAAGGCAGCACTGGGCTGGTGCTGAGACACAGTCTGAACACAGTCCCCATTGAATGTACAGTGTGTGTTCAGCAGTGGCGAAGAGCCAGCCTGCAGCACTGGCTGTTATATTTAGCTCCCTTCTCCCTTGGGTCAGGAGACAAACAGTTCAGTTGAGGCTGAGCTCCCATTTGATTATCAAGCAACTCTTACCAGGAGCATTTTTATCGAGCCAAATCACACTCCAGCCAGTCGGGGTTTCTGGTGCTGAATTGAATGGAGTCCTGCCGAAATGTGTGCACAGCAGGGTCCAAGACTGCAATATGATCATCATCATTATGTCCCGTGTTGTATGACATCATCATTATGTGCCATGCTGTATGATGTGGGCGATCATGGTCTTTACCATGACCACAATTGTTCTTGGCAATATTTTCTACAGGATTGGTTGGCCATTGCCTTCTTCTGGGCCATGTCTTTACAGGACAAGCAACCCCAGCCATTATCAATACTCTTCAGAGATTGTCTGCCTGGCATCAGTGGTCACATAACCAGGACTTGCTCAAACGACCATCCACCACCTGCTCCCATGGTTTCACATGACCCTGATTGGGTGGGGGGCTAAGCAGGAGCTACACCTTGCCCAAGGGTGACCTGCAGGCTAGCAGAAGGAAGGAGCACCTTACACCTCCTTTAGTAGAGGTGAATCTCCATCTCGCCATCCAGTCTGATGGTGAATAGATAATGGGTTGGCATGGTAGCATTGGGATCAGTGGTGGAATTGAATTTGGGTTGCAGATGCCGTAATATCATTATGATAACTGCAATGTTATGGTGCCACCCATTCTGCATAGTCTTCCCTCAAATTGCAACCTCTGAATATTAGTCTGTCAATATAAACTCAATGGCCTCTTTATTAGGAGCCTCCTCTACCTAAAAAAATGGCCACTGAGTGCACGGCCCTGGTCTTCTGCTGCCGTAGCCCATCCACTTCAAGGTTCGACGTGTTGTGTGTTTAGCTATGCTTTTCTGAACACCACTTGTTCAAAATAATGCTTGGTTATTTGAATTACTGTCACCTACCTGTCTGCTTGAACCAGTCTGGCCATTCTCATATTAGCAAGGTGTTTTCACACACAGAGGTTTCACACACTGCCGCTCACTGGAGGTTTTTGTTGTTGTTCCACACCTTTCTCTATAAACACTAGAGACCGTTGTTCATGAAAATCCCAGGAGATCAGCAGTTTCTGAGATGCTCAAACTACCACGTCTGGCACCAACACTCATTCAACAGTCAAAGTCACTCCAATCATATTTCTTCCCCATTTTGATGTTTGGTCAGAACAGCAGCTGAACCTCTTGACCATGTCTGCATCCTTTCATGCATTGAGATGCTGCCACATGATTGGCTGATTAGATATTTGTATTAATGAGCAGGTGTGCCTAATATAGCGGCCACAGAGTGTATAACAAAGTTTTAAAAGAAACAGAGGTCTTACCACAAAGGAGTGATCCTGTGGGTTGCTGGTTAATGTCATCCCAAGGCGCATGTTATCTTTGTGCTCTGATACGTAGGGGAGAGATACCCTTCCTTGGGTGAAAAAAAAACAGCAGTAGATTAGACCAGTCCAATCCCAGCAGTGAATTACTTTAAACCAACCCTACAACTATAACTGGAGGTCATGGGTTAAGGGCGAAAGGTGTAAAGTTTAATGAGAACATGACGGGAAAGTTCTTCACTCCGAGAGATGTGAGAGTGTGGAGTGAACTGCCAGCGCAAGTGGTACATGCAAACTCAATTTCAATGCTTCTGAGAAGCTTGGACAGGCACAGTACATGGATGGCGGGGATATGGAGGGCTACGGTCCCGGGGCAGCTTGATGAGAGTGAAGGTTCAAAGGTTCATTCAATACCGAAGTATGTATGCAGTGTGTTGGTGCGTGGCCAAGTGGTTAAGGCGTTCGTCTTGGATGCTGTCCAAGTTGCATGCCATCTTGGACAATGACACCCATCCACTCCATAATGTACTGGTTAGGCACAGGAGTACGTTCAGCCAGAGACTCATTCCACCGAGATGTAACACTGAGCGTCATAGGAAGTCATTCCTGCCTGTGGCCATCAAACTTTACAACTCGTCCCTTGGAGTGTCAGAAACCCTGAGCCAATAGGCTAGTCCTGGACTTATTTCCACTTGGAATAATTTACTTATTATTATTTAATCATTTATGGTTTTATATTGCTATATTTCTACACTATTCTTGGTTGGTGTGACTGTAAAGAAACCCAATTTCCCTCAGGATCAATAAAGTATGTCTGTCTGTCTGAAGGTCGCTAGTTCGAGCCTTGGCTGAGGCTGTGTGTGTGACCTTCAGCAAGGCACTTAACCACACATTGTTTTGCGATGACACCGGTGTCAAGTTCAAAGGGTCCTAATGCCCTTCCCATTGGTGGCGTGGAGAGGGGAGGCTTGCAGCTTGGGCAACTGCCAGTCTTTCATAAAAAAACCTTGCCCAGGCTTCCCCAAGGTGCAAATCCATGGTCTATCGAGACCAACGGAGGCCTACAACGTATGCAGATAACAACTATGAGATTCATCTGTCCAGATAGCCACAGAACAAAGAACATCATGGTAGTCATTCTAAGAAAAACATCAACCGCCCCCGTACAAAAAAACCCAAATCTTGCAAGTGGCAACACGATCGTCAACCCACCCCGCGCGAGAAAAAAAAACAACCGTAACAAGGACATCAAACCCACCCCCACCCCCACATGAAGAAAAACAAATCCTGAAAATGGCAAAAACATTAAACCTCAATTCCCATGGTATGGTCTAGATGGACCAAAGGCCCTGATCCGGTGCTATGCTATGCTATGATTCTATGACTCTAACTCTGGGAAAAAGACTGTGGGTGCATTCACTCTGTCTATGTCCCACGTGATTTGATACTTCTCCACAGTGTCATATATATGTGCATTAATGCCCCATTATTTACGTAATATCCCTCTGGGCATAGTAACAGTTATAAAGTTCACAATCTAGAGAGCTGGCCTAATGATCTGACTGTGGACTTGAAATCCCAGTACAACAACAGTGGAATTTAAATTAAAATAAATAATTTCAGGGATGGATGTTGGTAACACTGGCTAAGGAACTATTGAATTGCATTGAAAACTCTTCTAGCTTTAGAGGAGGAGGTCTGGTGTCTTTGCTGCCTAGCTTCAGCATAACTTGAGACATTCAGCAATGTCATTGACTCTGAACTGCTCTTGAAAACAGTCCAGCAAAGTACTTAGCTCAAGTATCCATGCCAGTGAATGAATATGTAAATAAAAAGCTTAGTTCGGACTCCCTCCGTCACTTCAGTTGAGTCCATTTGTAATCTCAGTAAGCTGATGTCTACCTTACTTCAGGGAACCAAATCAAATGTTAGTTTATTCATTTTGAAGACGGATTTCTATTCTCAGTGCAGCTCACTCCCTTTACAGAAACAATCACCAAGGCGATGGCATATACAATACCTAAATTGAGCTTTCCACATCCGTAGCTAGTCTGGTTTTTCACTGGACACCGGTACACATCGCCGGTCTTCTGTTTTCCAACGTTGGCCCAAGGGGCACCAACGAGAAGCCTGTCGCAGAGTAGGAGAGAGGACAGGTAAATAACCAAATGTTCCTTTAGAACAGGTAGCCCACAAACAGGCCATTCACCCAATCAGCCCAGACTGTTTTGACAAAGCGTTTACAGCCTCAAATCTCTTGCCACAGATGCTGCCTGATCTGGTGTGTCTTTTCCTTCCCTTATCTTTCATGATCCACTGAGACTTCTTCCACTCTATCCATCATGTCCCGTTCAGCGTCACACTGAACCAAGCTCTGCCTTCAAAATCCTCAGTATCGCACATAAAATTCAGCAGGAACTCAAGCAGGTAAGCAGCATCTGTGGAGGGGAATTAACTGTTAACATTTCGGGCTCGGCCCCTTCATCAGGAAAGGAAGGGGGAAAAGGCTGAATAAGAAAGTGGGGGACAGGGGGAGGAAAATGATCTGGAAGGTGGTAGGTGAAGCCAGGGGAGAGGGAAGGTGGGTGGGCAGAGCAGGGGGGGATGAAGTAAGAAGCTGGGAGGTTATAGGTGGAAGAGGCAAAGGGCTGAAGAAGGAGGAATCTGATAGGAGAGGAGAGTGAACCATAAGAAAAATGGAAGGAGGAGGGGAACCAGAAGGAGGTGATGGATAGGTGAAGAGAAGGGGTAAGAGGGGAGCCAGAATGGGGAATAGGAAATGAGAGAAGGGGAAGGGGAAAATTATCAAAAGTTGGAGAAATTGATGTCTGGATGTCAGGTTGGAGTTCTTAACAGGATTGTTTTAAAATCTAATTGCAATGTTATTTTTAATTCATATCTGAGACAGAATGGGAGGTGATCCAACTTTTTGTGTGGATTTCTGGATTTCCAGCATCTGCACAATCTCTGCTATCTCTAAAAAAAATCATCCTTGTTTTTGGATCCCCCCCATGGCATGAGTATTCCCCACCTCTGCAACCCCTTAAAGCTTCAGGACCCTCTGAGTTCCCTGTAACCTCTCCCAACTCAGATAATTGAGCTGTGGGAGGGCTTGTTAAGATCAGCATTGGCCTACTTCCTGATCCCACTATCCTGATATCAACCTTCCAAGCAGCACATCTCCTCCTCTTTCCTGTTCTTTCATGGTCTACTCTCCTCTCCTTTTAGATTCCTACTTCTTCAACCCTTTACCTCTTCTCCCAATCACTTCCCAGCTTCTTACTCCACCACCTACCCATATTCCCCCTCAGCTGGTCTCCCCTATCACCTACCATCTTCTAATCCTTCCCCCCCCCACCATGCTCCATTTTCTTATTCTGGCTTCTGCCCCCTACTTTTCCAGTCCTGATGAAGGATTTCGACCCAAAATATTGACTGTTTATTTCCCTCCCCAGATGCTGCCAGGCCTGCTGAGTTCCTTCCACAATGGGTCCAAGATTTCTTGGAATTTTTCCAAGAGACTCCAGCTCCTACAGAGTCTCTTGTGCTTAATCATGGATGGGTGGACAGCGTTATTTTGTGATGAATCTTCTTTAAAAATAATATTCTTTGCTCTTTTCAACACCCTCTTGTAGGTTGGAGTGGCTGAGACCAGAAACAACTATATTTCCACTTTATTGAGCCGAAATGAATGTGCATTAATTGTTAGTGTAGCAGCTAAACTGTCAGCTTGCAATGGATTCTTTCTTTAGTTACACAGAGCTAATCCCAATGGTGCCCCTGAACGGGTGGTCAAAAGATGGCTTTGAAAGATAAGGGAATAAAGGACTGTAACAAACTGAGGCAGATCAGCCATGATCATATTCAATGGTGGGACATTCTAGAGAGGGTTGATGGCCCACTCCAGCTCCTATTGTCTTATGCTGTTATGATTTCAATATCACCAGCCCTCCCAAGAGGGTACTTCAGGGCTGGTTTTTGTCTCGGATCAGGTACTCCAATTGGTCTTAAAGAGAAGCCTTGAGCCACCTTTGTCCCCTACTCTGTCCCAGACAAGTACAGGGACCACTTCTGCCCTGGGTTCGCTGGGTTTTGCAGTCATTGTGGAAATCGCATTTTCTCCCAGGCCGAACTTGGGAGGACACCAGGACAACCCCTGACTCTACAGCTTCATCACACACTCCAGGGCTCAGTCCTTTGTAAAATTAAGGGACGTGCTTCCAAGTTAAAATTTTAAACTCTGTTTCATTGTCTCAGCCATCCCACTTCTGCACAGCTGCCTGGCTCAATAATCCCTCCAGATTCTCTGCACTCTACCTATTCTGACTTTGCTTAATCCCTGTTTCAATCTCTCAACTAATGGCAGCTCAGCTCCAAAATCTGGAATTGCCTCAACAAGCATCATATTGCTTCTTATAACCTACTTGGCCACTGTAAAGATCAGGAGCAAGGTTTAATCAATCAATCTGAGCAGTCATTTTCTTCTTTGTAAACCAAAATAAAGCACATCAACAGTAAAGAAAAAACTAAATCCAATTCAATGAGAAACTTCCATTGAAGTTTGGAGCAGTATAGCACAGAAACAGTTCCAGTGTTGTGCCAAACTAATTAACCTAGTAATTAATTGCCTAACTAAATGAATCCCTTCTGCCTACACAATGTCACCATCCCCCCATTCTCTGCTCATTCAGGAACCTATCTAAGAATCATATAAATATTATATTTACCTTGACTACCACTCCAAGCAGCACATTCCAGGCCTCACTATTCCCTGTGTAAAAAAACTCGCCCCTCACATCTCCATTGAACTTACCCTTCTCACGTCCTCTGTTACTGGGCATTAAGACCCTGAGAGAAAGATAATCTACCTGAATCTCTTATTCAAAGTGCAATCTACGTTTGTATGCGACCGTGAGATTCTTCTTCCCACATACAGCCATGAAACAAAGAAACGCCATGGAAATTACAGGTTCCGTTCACATGCTGCTGAGTAGCAGAATTATATTTGAAAGAAAAAGTAAAGGAAGTGAAAGAAGTCGCTTTGTGAACTATCTGAAGGACGTCGCCTTTGGTCGCGTTGTTCGCTGGTGCTATCTTCTTCACCTTGCTTTAAGATTTGGGAAGCACGGTAGCGCAACGTTATTACAATGCCAGTGACCTGAGTTCAATTGCACCTCTGTTTGTAGGGAGTTCGTACATTCTCCCCATGACCCCACGTGTTTGCTCCGGACACTCGCGTTCCAAGGATCTACAGATTAGTATGCTAATTGGTCATGTGGCTGCAAGTGTGCGGTGTGGGCCTCAGTGGGTCTGTTACCCTACTGCATCTCTACATGAAAATAAAATAAATAATCTTCTAATCTCCTGTCAACCTCCACTGCTCCAACGAAAACAACCCAAGTTTGTCCAGCCTCTCCCAATAGCGCATGTCCCGATCGTAACTGGGTTCTGCTGCACTGAGAACTCCCACAGGTTCCTGACTAAATGCAGTGGAGGTTGTCGCATCCCACAAATAATAGTTGCCTGGCATCTGCATCTAACGTGGAAGTTGACAGAGATACTTCCAAGGCAGATATTAGATTGCACTACCTCAGCTGTGTAAACACAGTGCAACCCAAAAGAAATAGCTCTGAGCCTTACAAAACTAACAAAGGCTTTCATTTCATTTAAATAACTTAACAAGCGTTTCCTTGTATCTCTGCGTCTGCCATCCTGCTGTGTGCACCCTGCACTGCAAATAACTTTCACCATTTGTTAGTCCTCACAGATTCCTCCACTATCTGTAATGAGCTTTTTGGGCCTGTGCAGGACACCAGAGAGCCCTGGGCTCTGAGGCTTTTAGAACACTTGAATTGGTTAATTGTTGTTTAACGAGAGTCATTAATTGTTTAGAGTTCCTTGTGTTTTCCTTGAATGACTCACTCTTTGTAATGTGGCCTCCTGGTTCTTCCTGCTTAAGCTTGTTAGGTTTATTTTGACAGGCCCAGAGATTCCGTCTTCCTAGTTTTATTTAAGTGGATGCCCAATTAGCGCTAATTGCGGGTCCATGTTTCGAGAATGTTACATCTCATGGCGTTGCTCGGCCAAGCCATCGATCTTCTGTTGGAATTCTGATTAATAAGCTCTGGTTAGCGTCTCTACATTGTAATCTGTCTTTCCTCTGCACTTGGGTCCAACACCACCTCACCACATTTTAATTTCTGTTTTTGCACTACTTATTTAATTTAACTATTTGATATACATATGAGGTGATAGGCAGGAGCTCCAGGGAGGTAGTTACCCCTAGGTTGCAGGAGACAGACAACTGAGTGCCTGTCAGAAGGGGAATTGCACAGCCAGTGCAGAGTACACCTGTGGCTGTTCCCCTCAATACTAAGTTTATAACTTTAGATACTATTGAGGAGGACGACCTACCGGTGGGAGTCACAGTGACTGACCCTCTGGAACTGAGTCTGCTGCTGTGACTCCGAAAAGCCAAGAGTTGACAAGGACTGCCGTGTTGATAGGAGATTCTTTAGTCACAGGAACAGAGACAAGGTTCTGTGGGTGTGATCGTGACAACTGCATGGTATGCTGCCTCCCTGGTGCCAGGATCAGGGATGTCTCGGGTTATCTCTGTGGCATTCTCAGGGGCGAGGGTGAGCAGCCAGAAGTCTTGGTACATATTGGTGCCAAAGTGAGGAGGTCCTGAAGAGAGATTTTAGGGAGCTAGGTAGAAAGCTGAGAAACAGGACCTCCAGGGTAGTAATCTTTAGATTGCTGCCTGTGCCACGTGTCAGTGAGGTTAAGAATAAGATGATTTGCAGGTAAACGTGTGGCTGAGAAACTGGAGCAGGGAGCAGGGGTTCAGATTTATGGATCGCTGGGGATGGTATGACCTGTACAGAAATGACGGGCTACACCCAAATCCAAGGGGGTCCAATACGCTTGCGGGCAGGTTGACTGGAGTTGTTTGGGTGGGTTTAAACTAATTTGGCAGGAGGATGGGATTATAGTGCTAAAAATGAGGAAGATGGATTACAAACAGAAGCAATATGGAGTGAGACTCTGAATAAGGAGAGACTGATGATAGGGCAAAATTACAGTCAACAGGAGTGAATTGCAATGTAAAAGTCAAACATATTTGAAATGGGTGAATACAAGACAAAAGGTGTTATATTTGAATGTACACAGTATATGGAACAAGGTTGATGAACTTGCAGCACAGTTACAGTATGGCAGGTCCTCACTGTAGGTGTCACTGAATCATAGTTGAAAGAGTATAGCTGGGAGCTTAATGTCCAAGGATACACATTGTATCAAAAGAATAGGCAGGAAGGCAGAAAGGGTGGCATGGCGCTGTTGGTAAAAAAAAATCATTAGAAAGAAGTGACATAGGGTTCGAAGTTGTTGAATCATTGCTGATAAGCTAAGGAACTGCAAAGGGAAAAAGACCCTGATGGGAGTTATATTCAGACCTCCAAACGGAAGTAAGGATGTGGTCTACACGTTTCAATGGGAGACAGAAAATTCATGCCAAAAGGACAACAGTAAAATAGTCATGGGGGATTTCAATATGCAGGTAAATTGGGAAAATCAGGTTGGTGCAGGATTCCAAGAGGGCGAATTTCTAGAGTGCCTACAAGATGGCTTTTTCGAGCAGCTCGTGGTTGAGCTCACCAGGGGACCAGCTATACTGGATTGAGTGTCTGGGCGATGAACCAGAATTGATTAAAGAGCTTAACGTAAGAGAGTTAAAGGACTTCACACCATTCGATTGGTCTCAATGAGGTCACCCCTCATTCTTCTGAATTCCAGTGAATACAGTCCCTGAGCCAATATGACAAACCGTTTAATCCTAGAATCAATTTCATGAATCTCCTTTGAACCCCCTCCAGTGGATCACGGGAGAAAGGGAAGGAGGAGGGGCACGAGGTGGAGATGATCTGCAGCTGAGAAGAGGTTAGATGGAACCAACATGGGGAAATGAAGAAGGAGAAGGGAGGTAAGTTACCAGAAGGAGAAATTGATGTTGATACCATCAGTTTGAAGGCTACCCAGATGGAACATGAGATATTGCTCCTCCAACCTGACAGTGGTCTCGTCACAGCAGTAGAGGAGGCCATGGACCAACTTATTGGAATAGGAATGGGGATTGAAATGGTTGCCACTGGGATATCCTATTTTTTGTGAATGGAGCCAAGGTTCTCGACAAAGTAGAACACCAACCTACGTCTTGTTTCACCGATATAGAGACAGCCTCATCGGGAGCATCAGATACAGTGATGACCCCAGCAGATTCACAGGTGAAGTATTGCCTCACTTGGAAGGAATGGAGATGAGGGAGGAGGTGAATATGAACAGGTGTAACACTTCCAACTGATACTAGTCAACAGATGTAGGGTGACTGATAGAGCATGTACTGTATGCTCTTCGGCCCCAAAGTCGTGCCTTCCTTTTAACCTACTCTAAAGTCAATACAACTCTTTCCTCCCATGAGCCCATAACCCTCCATTTTCCTTTCATCCAATCTAAGAATATCTTAAATATCCCCAGTACATCAACCGCCACCACCAACGCCAGCAGTGTATCCCAGGCATTTACTATTCTCTGTATGAAAGAGAAAAACCTCTGAATCTTCTCTAAACTTTCCTCCACTCACCCCAAGACTATATCCTCTGATATCGGTCAATGCCAGTTACAAGGTTCTGGGGGAGTGGGATTCAAACCGGGCCTTAGCAACATTCCAGTGGGATTAAGCACTTCATGCTTCTGCCAGAATCAAAATTCCATTGCAGCCTCCCACGAGTAAGCCTTCTGGGAATATAGTGCTGTCTGGAGTCAGTGGTATTTGAGAACTCCTCTTCAGTGCTGCTCAGTAGAGTTCATAGAGTTCAAAGTTAAATTAAATAACTGGTGCAAAAAGAGAAAATAAAGTAGCGAGATAGTGTTCCTGTATTCAATGTCCATTCAGAAATCGGATGGTAAAGGGGAAGAAGCTATTCTGAATTGTTGAGCGTGTGCTTTCAGACTCCTGTACCTTCTCCCTGATGGTAGCAATGAGAAGAGGTCATGTCCTGGGTGATGGGGGTCCTGAATGATGGATGCCCCCTTTTTGAGGCATTGCTCCTTGAAGATGTCCTAGATGCTGGGGAGACCCGTGCTCACAATGGAGCTGACTGAGTTCACAACTTTCTACTGCTTTTTCTGATCCTGCGCAGTGCTCTTCCCCGCTCCGCTCCCCAATACCAGACAGTGATGCAGCCAGTTTGATTGCTCTCCATTTCAGAGGTTACTTCTCACTATTTCTATTGTTCAGGCCGATTGAATTCAGGTAGGTAAAACCTGAAACACGGCCATCACCATCCAGCTGACTTCTCTGATAACTGGCAAGGTAACCGGAGGGAATGGCTGCAGTGAGTTGCACTGGCGTACACATGCTGAAAGGGAGATGCAAGCACCTTTTAAAGGGGAATTGGATAAACATAGAGAGATAGAGTTATACAGCACTGAAACAGGCCCTTCGGCCCAACTGGTCCATGCTGACTAAGATGGCCCTTCCAAGCTGGACTCATTTGCCAGCCCAAAACTTTCAGAATCAGAGTCAGGTTTAATATCACTGGCATATGTCATGAAATTTGTTAATTTAGTGGCAGCAGTACAATGCAATACATGATATAGAAAAACATTGCTGTAAGTATATATGTATATTATATAGTTAAATTAAAATAGTGCAACAACATAAAAATTAGTGAGGTAGTGTTTGTGAGTTCAACGTCCATTTCAGAATCGTATGGCAGAGGGGAAGAATCTGTTCCCGAATCGCTGAGTGTGTGCCTTTAAGCTTCTGTACCTCCATTCTGATGGTAACAACGAGAAGGTATGTCCTGGGTTAGTAATGCACACCACCTTTTTGAGGCACCTCTCCTTGAAGATGAAGTGGACACTACAGAGGCTAGTACCCATGATTGGGCTGACCAATTTTACAACTTTCTGTAGATTCTGTCGATCCTGTGTAGTAGCCTGCACCCCTCCTCCCCACATACCAGACAGTGATGCAGCATATCAGAAACCTTCTAAGCCCTTTTCAATCCACATACCTGTCCAAATGTCTTTAGAAAGTTCTGCTGTATCTGCCTCATTCGCTTCTGGCCGTTCATTCTACATTGATGCAAATCTTTGTGTGGAAAAGCTTCCCTTGCAAGTTCCTATTAAAGCTTTCAGTTGATCTGGGCTTTCACCAGATTTACAATTACATCAGATTGTCATTTCTCCAGTATTCATCCCTGTAGCGTTTCTGAGCCGGACTACCAATGCCAGCTTCAATTTGTTCCAGTTATACATTTGTTTGTGCTGCAACTGTGGATGGGCTCATCAGGAACGGAACTGGACGTTCTCCCATGGGATTCCTGCTTCCAGGAAGATGTGGGTTTTATCTGAGCAGCTTAGGCTGGATTCCAGACCCCAGATATGAAATATCAGTGTCTAACCCAGCCATTGGCTGGCCTCCAGTTCATGCACTTTCATCCTTGTGCATTTTAAAGAGTGGTTTGGGCCAATCACCCTTGATTGGTAATTGTGCTGGATTTCCTGTCCTGGGTTAGAGAGCTGTATAACCCACGGTGGGTGGGTGGGTTGGAAGGAGGGAGGAACAGGGCTTGCTTTGGTGGTGTTGTTCTATTACTTGCTAGCTTTTGGTTTGATGCGATCAGTGGGTATGCCATGTCAGCATCAGAGTGTGAGTGGACACTTGCGGACTGTCCCCAGCACATCCACGGATGTGTTGGTTATTAACACAAATGACATATGCTTCCATGTTCAATCGTTCGTTATGTGTCGCGTGATATGACATGGGCGATCATGGTCGCTCTGTGACCATTATTGTTCTTGGTGAATGTTTCTACAGAAGTGGCTTGCCATTGCCTTTTTCTGGGCAGTGTCTTTACAAGACCGATGACTCCAGCCATTATCAATACTCTTCAGAGATTGTCTGCCTGGTGTCAGTGGTTGCATAACCAGGACTTGTGATACATACCAGCTGCTCATATGACTGTCCACCACCTGCTCCCATGGCGTCACGTAACCCTGATCAGAGATGGGGGGGGGGCTAAACAGGTGCTACACCTTGCCCAAGGGGTGACCTGCAGGCTAGCGGAGGGAAGGAGCGCCTTATACCTCCTTTGGCAGAGACGAATCTCCATTCCACAACCCATTCATCATGTGTACGTTTCCATGTACACTTGATAAATAAACTTGAAACTTGAATCCTGAGAAGGAACCCAGTCTGTCTGTGTTTGGCTGTAAAGTACCACAGGGTCAATATGGCACTGTCATGGATCAGCTCTGTACAGAACATCTGCTTAGCTCCACTAACTACCCAAGACTTATCCAAACATTCACCAACCACCACCTCACACTAATTAGAGGAATATTCATACTAGACACAGTGCAGCAGTTAAGTATATTGTTTATGCACAAGCTGTCCTTTTAACTTTCCACCCCCGTTTGGAACTGTGACTGGCTCAGGTTTCACGTACATTACTGGGGGGGGGGGGGGAATGCTTTTTATCAACCCTTCACTTCCGTTTTCTCATGACAGTACAATTGTCTGAGTGCTGGGTAACAGTTATCAACGGAAAGAATTCTCCAAGAAAATAGAAAGAAGACACTCGTGGTTCTTGGCAACTCTTGCGTGCTTGAGATTCCCTTATCGGGAGCACAAATCAGGCTTGTAGTGGAATTTGGCTGCAATTAAAAGCTGGTGGTGGTGGTGGGTGGTGGGGGTAGAGTGAACCTTCGTTCAAAATCCACGTTGCATTCTCTCACACAGACTGTGCTGTGAGAGGATGGAGCAGGAACACCGTAAATTCTCCGAGTGAAGAATGGCAAAGTTGGTGGATTTAAAAAGGAGAACAACAATGAAGAGCTACAGCACTGCATGCTGTGAAGGTTGGAAGGATTAGGACTTTAGTTAAAGATGCTTATCAAGTATTAACTTTATTCACCATATAGATTTACATGTATTAGGAATTTGCTAAGGTGTGTTGGTTTGAGAAAAACATGCATCAAAAAACAACGTTCAACAATTTTATAGAATAAACAATTATATGAAAAATAATGCAACACACACAAAATGCTGGTGGAACGCAGCAGGTCAGACAGCATCTATAGGGACAAGTGCTGTTGATGTTTTGGGCCAAGACCCTTCGTCAGGAAAAATAATGTTAGCGATTAAAACACAGATATGGAAAAAGTGTGCATAAATACCAGCATGTATTTAAAACGTTAGCAATATTATCATTATGTGCTGTGTCTGCATGACGTAGGTGGTCAAGGTCTATGACCATGATTAGTCTTGGCAATTTTTTATGCCGAAGTGGTTTGCCATTGACTTCTGGGTAGTGTTTTATAAGATGGGTGACCCCAGCCATTATCAATACTCTTCAGAGATCATCTGCTTGGCGTTATTGGTCACGTAACCAGGATTTGTGATGTGCACCAGCTGCTCATATGACCATCCACCACCCGCTCCCATGATTTCACGTGACCCTGATCAGGGATAGGGGGATCTAAACAGGTGCTACACCTTGCCCAAAGGGTGACTTTCAGGCTAGCAGAGGGAAGGAGTGCTTTACACCTCCTTTGATAGAGACATATCTCCATCCCAAGCAGTATTATAGAAAGTGGTTTAAAATGTTTACAGTGCAGTACAGTGACTGAGGTAACAGGTGGAGGAGGGATTGGGTAAAAAGAATGGTTGATCAGATTAACTGCCTGGGGGAAGACACTTCTAAAATGGCATAAAGTTTCTCATTTATTAGCCCTATAGCGTGTCATAAAGTGTGCTGACAATATCGGAACCCAAATGCGGAGGAAAGACAGACTCCAATGTAGAGATGGTGATGAGAGTTTATTCATAATAATTCCAAAAGAACATTGGTGACTTGGCTGAGTGACAAGGTGAGAAGTAACATTCTCAAAACGAGGATCCTGCGATTAGCACTAATCGGGTGTCCACTTAAATAATGCAAGTAACAAGGAATCCCCGAGTCTATCAAAATAAATTTAACAAGTTTAAACAGAAAGCACCAGGAGACTACATTACAAAGAGTGAGGCTACGTCCACACTAGACTGGATAAATACGTTACTAAAGCTTTTTCTCTTCGTTTTGATGCTCCGTCCACACTGAAGCAGCGTTTTCCTCCCCCAAAAATGGAGCTTTTCTAAAATGCCGTCCAGAGTGTGTAAATCGGGCAGAGTAAATTGGGCAGAGTAATGTGGACGGGGTAACTGGATATTTTTAAAAATGCTGTCATGACGTACCAGAACAGATAGTGGCACTTCATTGTTTTCTTGAACACAACCTCCACATAACTCAACAATTTCAGAACAGACGGCAACGAGATTGAAGCCAGAAGAGTTAGAAATGTACTCACCAAATACTTTGACCCATAACTTACTGAATAAATAAGTATACTAACTTTGCCCTGTCTTCTGTCCTTGCTTGTATGAAGGTGGTTTACCCATTTATGCAAGTACTTCTCTGACAATAGATGCGTAACAGCCTAATGTAACATTGTATGAAAATGCAAGACACTGATGCAGACATGTTTTATACATTTAACAAGGTGCTTTATTAATGCAACAGAGTGAGTCAATTTTTCAATGTTTGTCGTCAGCCGGGTCATTCTGTCTGTGAACTCCCTGTCAGTTGCCTCCATATGCTCCAGTATTTGTGTTTTTTAAAAAAAGTTTTAAGTCCTCCTGCGCGAGAGCCAACAGCTGTCCATTGTTTGGCAATTTCCTTTTAAGTTTTTCTAGTCTGTAACTGCACAAACACGCACATTCACAGCGAGATTCGACACCAAACCTGTCGCTTGTTTTCTGTAAATGTGTCTTGCACATGCCCAATTGGAGGATATTCGCTCAAATACCCATTATAATGTGGACGGAGGTATTTTCAAAAATGCTTGGTGTGGACGCCTATTGTTTTTACGCAAAACCGGCGTTTTCAAAATTATCCGGTCTAGTGTGGACGTAGCCTGAGACACTTGAGAAAAGCACAAGGAATGGTAAATGATTAATGATACTCGTAAGACAACGATTAACCAATTCAGATACTCTAAACACCTTGGAGCCCAATGCTCTCTGCTCTCCACACAGGCCTGAAGAGCTCATTACATAGCACTTTCCTGAAAAGGGCTTTAGGTAATGGCAGTTTTCAGGGTGGGATACAAGTCCTGTGGTGATGGTAGACTGTGGCGAATGATCTTTTCTGCTGGCCTGACAGATCACTGTAGTTTTTGTGTACTGTGAGAGGACAGCTGCACAAAACCAGACAGTGATGGCTGATCTGAGGATGCAGTGCCGAATTGCACCAGTACGTTCTGGGGAAGATGGAATTTTATGAACTGCCACAAGAAGCACACCCGTTACCAAGCTATTTTGTTCATATGGCTCTCCCACATGAGGTCCTCCGAAACGTTGGTGCCCAGGAGCCTGAATGTTGAAACAATGCTGACTGTAGCGTAGTTGATGATGAGTGGGTGAAAAGGAGTCAATATGCATTCAATTGGAGAGCTGCTAGGGGTGGTGGTAGAGGCAGTTACATTATGGGCATTTCAGAGACTCGTAATTCTACCCAAGACAGATGGACGATAGAAAAATGGAGAGCTATGTAGGAGGGAAGGGTTTGATTAATCTTACAGTAGGTTAACTGGTCGGTACAATATTATAGGCCGATGTTCTATTTCTAGTGTTATTGATTATTTCATATTATTGGATCAAAATCCAACACTATCTCCAAAGATTGGAGCTTCTGATAAGAAAGTTGCTATAAAACTTTTGTCATGGAAACACCACCTGAGGTCAGATGCTCTGCTGGGACTGAACTGGCTTATTTATTTATTATTTTAGATCTATAGCCTGGTAACAGGCCCTTCTGGCCCAAAGAGCCCTCGCTACCCAATTACACCCATGTGACCAATTAACCTGATAACCCATATGGCTTTGGAAAGGGAGGAAGCTGATACGGTCATGGGGAGAATGTACCAGCTGCTTATAAACAATGGCAGAATTGAACCCAGGTTGCTGACATGGTGATAACATCACACTAACCCTATACTACATTGCTGCCCCTCGCATCTCATGGCGTGTGCAATGAAACAGCAGGAAGGGTGTGAGGGAACGCTGTTGATTGTGGAAGGAGCAGCAACTGCATTTAATTGAATAATCAGAATCATAATCAGATTTAATGTCACCAGCATACGCCGTGAAATTTGGCAGCAGTACAATGATAATAGAGAGATGAAAAGAAAATGGAATTACACTAAGTATATATATAAATAAAATAGTTAACTTATAAGTGGTGACAAAACAGGAAATAAGTAATGAATTGGTGTTCACCGGTTCAATGTCCGTTCCAAATCGAATGACAGAGAAGTTGTTCCTGAATCATTGAGCGTGTGCCTTCACACCTCTGTACCTCCTCTCTGATGGCAACAGTGAGACGAGGGCATGTCCTCAGTGATGAATGCCACCTTTCTGAGGCATCACTCCTTGAAGATGTTCTGGATACTATGGAAGTGAGTGCCCATGACGGAGCTGACTAATTTTACAACTCTCTGCAGAGTGTGAGGCAGCCAGCTAGAATGCTCTCCATGGTATGTCTGTAGAAATTTGCAAGTGTTTTTGCTGACATACCAAATCTCCTCAAACTCTGAATGAAATAAACATCAGGCTGTTTCCTTTTCCATTTACTTGACTTTAACAATGGTTTCTATATCCCCTCCTGAATCCTAGTTCCATTGAAGTCCTTGAAATAGAACACAGTGGTGATGATACCAGTCCTTGCTATCACATGTTTGTCTGTTGACAGCTATTGAGTAAATCCAAAGTTTGTCAACAGTGAAGACACAGGAGGGGAAAAGTTCAATGCCTCTTTTACAGCTTCAGAGAAATGAAGTCTCCAGTGAGGAAAAAGGCACACATTCTTGTTTAGAGAACAGATCAAGGATTATTGCAACAGAGTTGGGTTGGAGAATTCCAGCTGAAGCAAGAGCAGTGATAAGTACTGGACGTGAATGTGTCAAGTTGGCTAACCAAAGGACAATACTTCCAGCCCAAGGCTTGCACAGGTTCCTGGAATTTGGAAGGAGACTGGATCACATGTTATTGTTGCTCAAGGAAATACCAGTGAATCAAATTAAGCTTGGAATGGTGGGATTACTTTGTTATTTAGGAATAAAAACTGGTTCTTTGAACTGTGATCTGTTAGAGATGTCCCCTCAAAAATTAGGGACAGCACAGTAGCAGAATGGTGTATAGTGGCAGCGTTTTTGTTCAATTCCCGCTGCTGTCTGTGAAGAGTTTGTACATTTGCCCCATAACTATGTGGGTTTCTCTGGGCGCACCAGTTTCCTCCCACATTAGCACTACAGCTAGTAAGTTGTGGGCATGCTTTGCTGGTAACAGAAGCATGGTGACACTTGTGGGCTGCCTGAAGTACTTCTCAGACTGTGTCAGCCATTGATGCAAGCAATGCATTGCAATGTATGTTTTGATGTTTCGATGTGACAAATAAAGTTCATCTTGATTGCTTTGTGTCTATGTGTATTCATATATGATATATGCATTTATTTAATAATGAAAAAGTGTTTGGATTTAAATTCATGCCATCATGAGATATAGTCATCTATTGTAACTTTAAATATATAATTTGCCTCAATGTCTTTCCAGTTTATAACTTCACAAGAATCTAAACTGGTAAACAGCTGTGTTAAAAAGGCATACGATATACAGTAAACATCACTGATAAATTTAGTGCACTCACAAAGGAAAATTAAGCTCAAAGTTTTTCCAGAACAAGTAATTTTCCTCACAAAGTGAAGCCATATGTTGTACATTCCTAGGCTGACCCCAGTCCTGGGCTTGCATTGTTGAAAGTGCCTCATGACCCACAGGATCTCAGGCTGACGTGGCAGGAGATGGTGACTGGGGTGGAAGTGACAGCCACCAATGTAAGGACTTCCAGGTTACCTTGCGTCGTTAAGTCTCACTGGTGCTCCTGGATTATGGGCTTTGATCTTGGTTTCCATATTAAAAGGAAACCAAACTAGGGCCTTCTAAGGCATTAGTTGGACTGCACTTCGAGTATTGTGAACAGTTTTGGGACATTTATCTATGAAAGGATATGCTGCCATTGGAGAAGGCCCAGAGAAAGGTCACAAGAATGATCCCAGGAATTAAAAGGTTAACGTACGAGGAGGGTTTGATATCTCTGGGGCTGTACTCGCTGGAATTCAGAAAAATGAGGGAGGTTCTCAGTAAAACCCACAGAATATTGAAAGGACTAGATAGTGCGGATGTTTCAAATGCAGGACCTCAGACAAAAGGAAGTGCCTTTACAGCAGGGATGAAATGGGATTTCTTCAGCCAGAAAATGGTGAATCTGTGGAATTCATTGCAATAGACAGCTGTGGAAGCCAAATATATTTAAAGCAGAAGTTGATAAGTTTTTGATAAATTGTGTGCTGGGGCAGCAGGCTGAGGGCAGCAGACACCAACAGAATCAACAGACTCATTCGTAAGGCCAGCGATGTTGTGGGGGTGGAACTGGACTCTCTGACAGTGGTGTCTGAAAAGAGGATGCTGTCCAAGTTGCATGCCATCTTGGACAATGAATCCCATCCACTCCATAATGTACTGGTTAGGCACAGGAGTACATTCAGCCAGAGACTCATTCCACCGAGATGTAACACTGAGCATCATAGGAAGTCATTCCTACCTGTAGCCATCAAACTTTACAACTCCTCCCTTGGAGTGTCAGACACCCTGAGCCAAAAGGCTGGTCCTGGACTTATTTCCACTTGGCATGATTAACTTATTATTATTTAATTATTTTTGATTTTATATTGCTATATTTCTTCACTATTCTTGGTTGGTGTGGCTGTAACAAAACCTAATTTCCCACGGGATCAATAAGTATGTCTGTCTGATTCGTAAGGGTGTCATACGGGGAGAAGGCAAGGGAATGGGGTTCAGAAGGATAATAAATCGGCCATGATAGAATGGTGGAGCAGACTTGATGGGCTGATTGGCCTGATTCTACTCCAATATCTTATGGTCTTATGGTTTAAAAGCTAACTAAAAAGCTATTTGAATCTGAGTCAGCATTAAGTATGTTAAATGTTAATCCCTTCAATCCCTCTGAAGTTACAGGGGCTTGAGTCTGAAGTAAAATCAGAAATCACTGGAAATATTCTGCAGATTATTGCATCTTTGGAGAGAACAACAAGCTGAGGATATTTCTGCAAGGATTGAACCACCAAACCTCTAGTTCCATCACTGTGACCAAGTAGTTCAAAGTGAACATCTATTTCTAGAGGACAGGAAGACTGGAAGAGGAAAGGAATTCCAGCACACCAGAGGTTCTGAGGAGCTGCTGGAAATCCAGAGCAACAAACACAATGTTTTGAGTTAAGACCCTTTATCAGGACAGGAGCAAAACACACAATCCTGGAGGGACTCGGGGATGAGGCAGCATCTATGGAGCAGAATAAACAGCCAATGTTTCAGGCTGAGAAGGCAACATACACAAAGTGGTTGCTTTCTTGGCCCAAAACTTTGACTGTTGATGCCCTTCCACAGAGGCTGTCTGACTGTGTTCCTCCAGCACTGTGTGTGCATGTGTGTCTTGCTCCTGCCTGTTGAAGGGCCTTGGCTCAAAACATAGACTGTTAATTGATCTCCATAGAACCCAACAGTTCCTCCAGCATTTTGTGTGTGTGTGTTGCCAAGGAATTCCGGAAGTTTGAACTTCTGGGGAAGAAACTTGATTGCAGAAAGTCACCATTGGGTCAGTTACTGTAAAGGCAGTTGTATCTTCACATTTAAATAGTTGAATGGCTTCTCCTCCAAGGGCAATAGTGTGAGCTGTATTTCAGAAGTAGATTTTAAGATACAGATAGAATAGTGCATGGTCCAGAGGATGTGTTTTAACCATATTTTGTTCCAACAGCATCCTAACCTACAAATGGAGGCTGGGATGCTGGAATTCTTTTCCTAGGATGGGCAGTCAACTTAGGAAAACCTTCATCCCTTTGTCCAAGTGGTTCTAAAATAACTCTCTGCTTCATTTCCACGGAGGTCTGCCTGGTGTATTGATCACTCACTATGGGCAAAGGGCTATGAAAAATTAGTCTTGCAAATCCCTAGTCAAAACACTCTCCTACTCACATAATTTACTTTGTCATTTTCAGAGCAAGTACTGCCCACATTAACATTTAAATATTAGTTGCTTCTAACATAGCTTCTTTCTTTTTCTCATGATTCTCAATGCTGCGTGTTTAATTCCTCAACACACACAAAATGCTGGTGGAACACAACAGGCCAGGCAGCAGCTATAAGGAGAAGCACTGTCGACGTTTTGGGCCGAGACCCTTTGTCAGGACTAACGAAGTCCTGACGAAGGGTCTTGACCCGAAACATCGACAGTGCTTCTCCTTATAGATGCTGCCTGGCCTGCTGTGTCCCACCAGCATTTTGTGTGTGTTGTTTGAATTTCCAGCATCTGCAGATTTCCTCGTGTTTGCTGTTTAATTCCTCACTTTTTCCTCCACATTTTCTGGATTGGGCCCAGAGAACAAAAGATGCAGAATAAATGGCTTGTTTCTGTCATCAGAACTCCGAGTGCTTGAAGAATTGGGGTTGTCAGGTTCATGTGTAAGATTCAGCTGAGGCAGTGAAGCTCTGTTAAGATAGTGACCACACCGAAGCCACCGGCTGCACCAACATTGAGAGACCGTACAACACCCTCCTCAAGTATGGCTGCTACTAAAATTCTCTCCCACTTATATTTGCTCTACAATGGCATCAAGCCTGGATAGAATGGATGTGGAAAGGATGTTTCCTATAGTGGGGGAGTCTAGGACCAGAGGCCACAGCCCCAAAATAGGGCGGCATGGTGGCGCAATGGTTAGCATAGTGCTTTACATAGCAACCCGGGTTCAATTCCCACTGCCGCCTGCAAGGACGTTCTCCCCGTGACTGCATGGATTTCCTCCGGATGCTCCAGTTTCCACCTGATGTACTGGTTGGTAGGTTAATCGATCATTGTAAATCATCCTGTGATTAGGCTAGGATTAAACCAAGCGTTGCTGGGCAGCGCAGCTCGAAGGGATGGAAGACCCTGCTCCATCCTGTATCTCAATCAAAAAGTAGATAAATAGAAGTACATTCCTTTAGAATGGAGATGAGGTGGATTTTTTTTAAGCCAGAGGGTGGTGAATCTGTGAAATTTATTGTCACAGATGGCTGTGGAACCCAAGTGACTGGGTTCATTAATAGGTGCATAGATAGCTGATGTTGATAGGTTCTTGATTAGTAAGGGTGTCAGACCTTACATGGAGAAGGCAGGGGAATGGGGTTTAGAGGGATAATAAGTCAGCTATAATGTAATGGCGAAGCAGATTTGATGGGTCAAATGGCATAATTCTGCCCCTATGTCTTAAGATCTAGGCCATGTTATTGCAAACATCCTCACTCAGAGGGTGGTGAGATTGTGAAACAAGTTGCCAGCAGAAGTGGTGGATGTGAGGTCAATCAATTTAAGAGAAGTTTGGATAGGGTAAGATTAGGGAGGGATATGGTCTGAGTGCAGGTAGATGAACTAGCAGAAGATCAGGCTGGCATAGACTAGATGGGCTGAATAGCCAGTTTCTCTTCTGTAGCAATCTATGTCTCTAGCAATGAGTCTACAACAGAACCAACCTTCGTGAAGACCAGTGTCAAACAAGGTAGCAATGGCATCAATAACTCAACATTTGTTCAACCTTTCTTTGTGCAATGTTCCACCTCACTTCCAGCAAACTTCCCATGGGAATGCATTGGGAATTGGAATTGTTCCATTATTGTCACAAGTACCAAGGCACAATGGAACCCTTTGCCTGCATACACTTCATACAGATCAATTCATTACACAGTGCACTGGGGTAGTACAAAGTAAAACGATATCGGGTAACAGCTGTGGAGAAAGAGCAGTGCAGGTAGACAACAAAGTGAAACATCTTAGTAGGGTATACTGTGAGGTCAAGCGTCCATCTTATAATACTAGGGAACTATTCAATAATCTTATAACAGCCAATTACTGAGCTAATGGGAAAGAATTCAACCTACTGAGATACTACAAATCTCCAGAATTAAAGTCATTAGAACCTCAGTAGTCAATCAGAAAATGCCTGTGTTTGCACAGTCTTGGAAGCAGAGCTCCAAGAACTTTGACCATAAGACCTAGGAGTAGAAATAGGCTATTTGGTCCATCAAATCTGCTCCACCATTCAATCATGGTCGATTCATTTTCACTCTCGGGCACGTTCTCCTACCATCTCCATGTAACCTTCGACACCCTAACTAATCAAGAACTCCATTCTGAATATACCCAATGACTTAGCCTCCACAGCTGTCTGTGGCAAAGAATTCCACAGGTTAACTACTCTATGGTTAAAGAAATTCCTTCTCATCTCTGTTCAAAGGAGATGCCCTTCTATTCTACAGCTGTGTGCTCGGATCCTAGAATCTCCCACCTCTGGAAACATCCTTTCCATGTCCACTCTATTGGTGTTCAGTAGGTTTCAATGTGATCCCTGCCCTCCATTCTTCTAAACTCCCATGAGTTAAGTCCCAGAGCCATCATATGTTAACACTTTCATTCCTGAGATTATTCTTACAAACCTCCTCTGGACCATCTCCAAAGCCAGCACATCCTTTCTGGCTAAGAAAGTTCACAATGCTCCATATGTGGACTGACTAATGGATTGTAATGCTATAAACTTCTTGAAATGTATGCTAACATTGTATTTGCCTTCCTGACCACTGACTTAACCTTCAAACAAACCTTTGGGAAATCCTGCACTAGGACACCTTTGTACCTCTTTGTACCCCTTTGTACCCCTTTGTACCTCTGGTTTTTGAATTTTTTCCCCATTCAGAAAATAGTTTATGCTTTTATTCCTTCTACCAAAGTGCATCATCGTGAACTTCTCTACACTGTATTCCATCTGCCACTTCTTTGCCCATTCTCCTAATCTTTAGTACTGTGCAAAAGTCTTAGCACATATATATATAGCTAGGGTGACTAAAGACTTTTGTACAGTACTGTATATTACACCTTTCTAGTTACCAAATATAACTGAATAGTACAGAGCTAATACAAAGCTAAGTACTCTTATTTCTGTTTCCTAACAGTTTCCTATTTTAAGCAATTTACAGTCCTTTGCAAAAGTCTTCAGAACCCTAGACCTAAGGGTAAGTATTAAATACAGTACTGTGCCAGAATTTTAAGGTTATTGGAGGAAAACATGGGGGGGTGTCAGAAGTGCAGTACTGTGCAAAAGTCTTAGGCACCCTACCCTAGCAGTACTGTACGAGGGGTGATTGATATGCTTGTGCCCAAAGGTAGAAGGATTCAATTTTAGAAAACCAAGCACATTTATTTTTCAACATAGTCCCCTCCTACATTTACACATTTAGTCCAGCGGTCATGGAGCATACAGATCTTGGACCTCCAGAAAGAATCCACAGCAGAGGCGATTGATAAGTGCGTGGCCTAAGGTAGAAGGGGATGAGTTATACAGCTCTCGTTACATGCACGTGCAGTTCAACTCCGAGTGAAAATGCAGTAAGTTTGAAGTTAATAACTCATCCCCTTCTACCTTAGGCCATGAACTTGTCAATCAACCCATGCTGTGGACCACTTCTGGAGGTCTAAGACGCCGACTTCTACAAAGAAGGGATCTGTGTGCTCCACGACCGCTGGACTAAGTGTGTAAATGTAGGAAAAATAAATGTGCTAGATTTTCTAAAATTGACTCCTTTACCTTAGGCCACGAACTTATCAATCACCCCTCGTATATCTTTTTACATAAGGAGTGCTGGGAGCGTGGAATGCACTGCTGGGGTGTTGGCAAAGGCAGGTTCATTATGGACATTGAAGAAACTGAGATGGGCACTTGAATGATAGAAAAATGGAGGGCTATGTCGGAGGGGCCGACTAACCTACCAAACTGCAAGTCTTTGGGATGTGGGAGGAATTTGAAGACCCACAGGAAGCCCAGTCACAGTGAGAAACTGCAAACTCCTCACAGTCAGCGCCGGACGTTAGGATCGAATCTGGCCTAGAGGAGCTACAAGGCAGCGGCTCTACTAATATAGACCACAAGTCTCTCCAGTAAAGAGGGAGTGTTCTGTGCAATAGTGGCTGTGCATTTTAACGTGTTGCACTACAGGGATAACGCTGCAATTCCTCTTGCCTATTCCAATTAAACCGCGCCTACTTACTCACTGCCTGTTACACCACTGGCGTTTAGGGCAGCAATGAAGGCCCTCCATCTCTGGCGGTTTTCAGGACTTCCTTCATCCTGTCAGTAGCTTCCTCTCGGTTTTCACTACCGTCAGTCATGCAAATCCTGTGTGGAGTCTCAGGAATACCATCACACACAGATGCAAACGAATTCTTCACTGCTGTTTCCCTAACAATTTTCTTTTACCAGGGTTGTTAGCCCTGGGCTGAGCCCCTGAACCTGAGCCATTGTGTGAAAATTTGTGCGATCATCAGGCACTGCAGAATAACCCCTCATACTTGAGGCCTTTCAAGATTTGTCAAGGGTAAATTAAGTGCCATTAAATCAATGTATTTCCCTTCTCTATTCTTGGCCTTATTAAAATAATGCCTTGTGAAAAAAAAGCTCTGCTTTGCCTGTTTACAACTACTGGCAACCTCCTCTTTATTTTGAAGTCACAAGGCAAAAACAGAGCTCAGAAACTAAATTTATACAAACATATTGCAAGCATTATTTTCCTTTCCCAGAAGTGGCTGTAATGTGGTTTTCATCTTTGTCTCATCTGCAAAGGACTGTCTACATAGCAGAGTGTGGCCTTCCCAGGCCGACATCAAATTTGCTCATGCACTGTCTCCGATCAGTAGCGAAGATATTAGCCCGGACTCGGAGAAGACCTGAGTCTAGAGCACCTTACACAACAAGACTGGATCTTGTTGGTGATGTGGGAGCTTACTGAGCAAATAGGCAACCTCATTTTCTACACTACACTGGTAAGTTGACTTCTATAAAAGCAAATGGCTTCCAAATGCTGTGATATCTCAAGATGGTGAAATATACTGCAGATAGTAGAGTTTTGTGGTGAACTACATGTATCTGTCTGGACACGCCCCTGCTGACTGCTCCTGTGGCTCCTCCCACAGACCCCGGTATAAAGGTGATTGAGGTCTGAGCCCGGCCCCTCTGTCTCCAGGATGTAGTGTGGTGGTCAACCACTGCTTGTTCCTTCTTCCAGTCAATAAAAGCCGATATCTCACCTTTACATCTCAGAGAGAGTTATTGATGGTGCATCAATTTTATTGACTGGAAATTTTAAAACATGGAAACCGTTTTACATCCGGAAAGATTGGATTTGGACTCCCAAGACCCTGAAGCAGCTCTTGCCTTTGAACTCTGGCTTGCATGCTTCCAATCATACTTGGAGGAGGTTAGTGCAACTGAACCCGCTGTTATGCACAGAATTCTCCTCTCAAGAGTCACCCCAAAAGTTTATTCATTTATCAGAGACCTGCCGACCTACAAAGGGGCACTGGACGCCCTCAAAAGACAGTACCTGCGGCCGGTGAACACCGTTTACTCAAGACATCGTTTAGCTACGCACCGACAGCGGCCTGCAGAGTCGTGCGCCCAGTTTCTCCGAGCTCTACAGATGCTCGTCCGAACTTGTGACTGCAAAACGCTCACAGCGGAACAGCATGGGGAGCTGCTAGTATGAGACGCCTTTGTGACAGGAATTCGGTCAGAGTATGTGCTGCTGGAAAATGCCGATCTTACCTTACGCTCGGTGATCGAGACGGCCAACATACTGGAGGCTGCTCTGCACAACGCTGACGCTGTCCAGCCACGCGATTCCCTGCCGGTTCCGTGGACACCTCAGACCCCGCCGCCACTGGTTCCCACGAGCGAATTCGCCAACGCCACTGCCAGTCGTGATTCCATGAACTCCCCGAACCCGACCACAGTGGCGGCCGGGCGAAAGCCCGAGCTGTGTTATTTCTGCGGACTCGAAAAGCACCCCCGAAAACGCTGCCCGGCCCAATAAGCGACCTGCTCTAGCTGCAGGAAGAAGGGCCATTTTGCCAAGGTCTGTAAGTCTAAACCGCGAGCGGGATCGAACATCGCTGCATGTGATACGTGGGGGCCGCCATCTTGCATGCCCGGGTGTTGGCGGCCATCTTTGTCGGCGTCAACATGCCCCGCCCCCAACCCACCGATGCTTACCGGGTACCAAGACAGCAGTTTTATTGACCTGGACACAGTGCAACGCTGCGGACTCGTGACACGGCTGGTAAGCCAGAGGCTTCTGGGGCGCATTCCACAGACATCCGGATGGGTTGTGTAGTGACATTGGTGGTGCAGGGCACAGAATATCAGAACTTTGCGCTACTGGTCATGCCTCAACTGTGCGCACCTGTGCTATTGGGGCTGGACTTCCAGAGCCACCTCGAAAGTGTGACTATGGCATATGACAGGCCCCTCCCACTACTCACTGTCCGGAATCCTCAGTTTGGTGGGACTTTGCCATATACCCCGTTACTGCACACACACACACACACACACACACACCGAACCATACATCCCACCCAGCACCATGCCGAAAGCTGCGCTACCGACACCACTTGCAGCCTCTCCACCCTCAAGATCCCTCCCCCATCGCTGTTCGCCAACCTGACCCCCGACTGTAAACCGGTGGCAACTAAAAGCAGGAGGTACAGCGCGGGGGACAGGGCCTTCATTCAGTCAGAGGTGCAGCGGCTGCTCAGGGAGGGGATCATCGAGCCAAGCACAAGCCATTGGCGGTCCCAGGTGGTTGTTGTTCGGATTGGGCAGAAAGGTAAGATGGTCATGGACTATAGTCAAACCATCAATAGGTTCACGCAGCTTGACGCGCACCCTCTACCCTGCATCGTGGATATGGTCAACCAGATAGGTCAGTACAAGGTGTACTCGACAATAGATCTGAAATCCGCTTATCACCAGCTCCCCATCTGCCCGGAGGACCGCCCCTACACCGCCTTCGAGGCGGGCGGCAGGCTCTATCACTTCCTGCGCGTCCCCTTCGATGTCACGAATGGTGTCTCTGTCTTCCAGAGGGAAATGGACCATATGGTGGACCAGTACCGACTGAAGGCCACATTTCCCTATCTGGATAACATCACCATCTGTGGTCGCGACTGGTCGGATCACGACGCCAACCTCCAATGATTTTTCCAAGTGGCCGAAGCTCTGAACCTTACTTATAATAGGGACGTGTGTGTTCGGAACCACCCGACTCGCTATCCTTGGGTATGTTGTGGAAAACGGGGTCATTGGCCCTGATCCCGACTGTATGCGCCCCCTGTTAGAACTCCCTCTTCCCACCACTCTCAAAGCCCTAAGACGGTGCCTGGGTTTTTTTCCTATTACGCCCAATGGGTCCCCCATTACGCAGATAAGGCCCGCCCCTTGGTCAAGTCTACCACATTTCCCCTCTCTGCTGAGGCCCGCGCGGCCTTCAGCTGCATTAAAGGGGACATTGCCAAAGCAACGATGCTTGCGGTGGACAAGACCATTCCCTTCCAAGTAGCGAGTGATGCCTCCGATTTCACGCTGGCTGCTACCCTCAATCAGGAAGGCAGGCCAGTAGCATTCTTTTCTCGCACCCTCCAAGGCTCCGAAATTCGGCACTCCGCGGTGGAGAAAGAAGCCCGGCCATAATGGAAGCTATTAGGCACTGGAGGCACTATCTCGCCAGCAGAAGGTTCACCTTGCTGACCGACCAGCGCTCGGTTGCGTTCATGTTCAGCAACCAACAGCCGGGCAAAATCAAAAATGATAAGGTTTTGCAGTGGAGAATAGAACTCTCCACCTACAACTATGATATCCTGTACCAGCCTGGCAGACTCAATGAGCCCCCTGATGCCCTATCCCAGGGAGCGTGTGCAGCGCACAGCTTGACCAGCTATACGCCCTTCATGCACATCTTTGCCATCCGGGGATCACCCGATTTTACCATTTTGTGAAAGCCCGGAACCTGCCATACTCCCTGGAGGACATCAGGACGATGACCAGGACTGCCAAATCTGCGCTGAGTGCAAACCGCACTTCTACCGTCCTGAAACGGCGCAACTTGTCAAGGCCACCCACCCTTTTGAGCGACTGAGTGTTGACTTTAAGGGCCCCCTTCCCTCCACCGACCGCAATGTCTATTTTCTCAATATTATCGACGAGTACTCGCGGTTCCCCTTTGCCATTCCCTGCCCTGACTCCACTACCACGTCCATCATAAAAGCCCTGCGCCAGCTCTTCACTGTTCGGATATCCCTGCTATATCCACAGTGATAGAGGGTCCTCCTTTATGAATGATGAGCTGCGCCGGTACCTGCTAGCTAGGGGCATTGCTACTAGTTGGACCACGAGTTATAATCCCCAGGGGAATGGACAGGTGGAGAGGGAGAATGCCACAGTGTGGAAGGCCACACTTTTAGCCCAAGTCAAAAGGGTTGCTGGTCTCTCGATGGCAGGAGGTCCTCCCTGAGGCACTCAACTCTATCCACTCCCTGTTATGTACGTCCACCAATGCCACCCCTCACGAACGTCTATTCTCTTTTCCCAGGAAGTCTGCCACTGGGACCACCCTACCGGCTTGGCTGACATCCCCAGGGCCAGTGCTGCTCTGGAAACATGTGAGGAGCAATAAATACTCCCCACTGGTCGAGAGGGTTCACCTTCTACATGTGAACCCCCAGTATGCCTACGTGGTCTTACCTGATGGGCGGGAGGACACGGTCTCCGTCCGCGACCTGGTGCCCACAGGAACAGTAGACCACTACCCTGAACACTCTCCGGTAACTATGAACCCTGTACCCGAGGTGACACCGCGCACACCAGGCCCTACACAGACTCCTCACGACACTCATATACCAGGCGTTTCATACGCGTATATACCAGGCGCCTCGCACATGCGTGAGGGATCACTGATGCCTAGTGGGCTGACACCTCCAGTTAGGCCGGAACCAGGACAACCTCCGTCTCTGGTGCAATCACCACCGGCTCCTGTGCAATCACAGCCGGTGCTACGTAGATCGCAGCGACAGATTCGACCACTTGATAGACTTAACCTGTAAGAACCTTCGCCACATGGGGACTCTTTTTAAAACAAAGGGGGGGGGTGAATGTGGTGAACTACATATACCTGTCTGGACACGCCCCCTGCTGACTGCTCCTGTGGCTCCTCCCACAGACCCCGGTATAAAGGCGATTGAGGCCTGAGCCCGGCCTCTCAGTCTCCAGGATGTAGTATGGTGGTCACTCACTACTTGTTCCTTCTTCCAGTCAATAAAAGCCGATATCTCGCCTTTACATCTCAGAGTGAGTTATTGATGGTGCATCAAGTCTCCACAGTGGGTGTGTGTTGTAAGTGAGGAAACAGATTTGATATTATCAATGCTCCCGAACCTATTCAATGCACAACTCACCAACAGCTTCTCCAGTGCCGCTACGGTTCTTGGCCTGGAATGAAGCAGAACTATCCCTCAGGGATTGCAAAACAAAAGAGAAAGGGTCCAGCACACGTGGATTCCTTTATAGTGCAGCAGGGCTGGAGGGTCCCACCCAGGTAATTCACAGGAAGCCAGTGCCAGCAGAGTTAAGCTGATTACAAAGGCCAATTGCCCAAGACCAAATACAAGGCTAATTAAAGGGGCCAATGGTTAGGTTGCATTGAGGAGGGGTCAAACCCTGATTAGCAGGTGGTGTGCCTTCCAACCAGCTAATGGGCAATGCTGTCATGTGACAGTCATGACCCCTCCAATACAGTGTGTGATACAGTTTTTCTTCTTCGAGAATCGTCACTTTGTCGTGGTGGAAAGACTTGTGAGTTCTTGAGCTCCTAAAAACAATGGCATCTGGACTTTAGTCATCTGGCACTTAGCTCCTTAGTTTAGGTCAAAGGTGAGGTCCCAGACAAACAGTGATCAAACCAAGACATCAACGGTGGCACTGGCACAAGACGATGACACATCACAGTGGCAGTGAAAGCGGAGGAACGATGCAGCAGTGAAGGGTCCCCAAATCATCTTGCGTTCCATGCCACCGGACCCTGACTCCAAACTGTCAAGGATCATCTGGTGGCTGCCAGTATATCGGTCTCTTCACAAAGCCACGCACAAGCATTCTCCATTAAAGGAATTCACCCTGACATCCCAGAGCCAACCCCTTAGGAGAGCGTCATACTCCACTTGAGTGAACACGCCACCATGTGCGTTCGAACTGCAGATACACTTGCCCAAATTGGATAAACTCCGAAGTCCCTGTCACACCTCACTATCTGATGTGGGTAAGTGTGCTTGACGAGGGTCACCAGTTGAAAAAAACAGATGGTAAGCTGTAATAGAGTGTTAGTGCCAGGGACTTTGCTCAGTGCCGGGTGAAAAAAGTGCAAAAGCTGCCGAAAAGTTGTGAAGAAAAAATATTTACTAATAGACAAATGAAAATTAATGTATATGCAAAAATTTGCAAATATACAGAGGCTTTCTAAACGACACATATTGTCTTTAACTTTCCAATATAACTATTCACCAATTGCCAAATCCAACCTCCACACCTCTGGCCTTATCCAGTGCCAGTGGAGTCCCTTGGCAACCCTCCAGCTGGCACAGACCTCCCCGGAACCTCAGTCAATAAGTCTCCAGCGATATGTCGAATTTTGCCAGGAGTGCCTCCTTCAGGTCAGGGTAACAGTTGGACCTTTCCACATCCATGACTGAGTGGGCTTCAAACTCTATCAGTTCGGGGAGGGATGAGTTGACACACCCGTTCCTCCTCGGGCCACCCCCACCCCCCTCTGTTCGAATCACAGGAGGTAGTTCTCGATATCCTTTCCCTTTTGGAAGACTGGCATCTCAGGGTCTGACTGGGAGGCAAAGACTCCACGTCTTGGCTCAGGTGCAGGCACCAGCTTGTTGGGAAGACACCTGTGTTGGCTGTGAGGGTTTGTCCTGCACACCTGGAGGCCCAGATAGCAGAGAGCATTGGGATGCTGATGGTGGAAGCAGCATTCTTGGGCTTCTGGAGGTGACTGGAGACACTATGAACCTGGGAGTCCCTGATATGTTGGGTGCTCCCGGGACAACACTTCTCTCTGCTCAGGCTGGCTTGTAGCTCTCGGAAATCCTGCAGGAGTATTTCTTCCTGGGCCTGCTGCATGGAGATGAACTGGCCAAGAAGAGTTGCCAGCTCCAACATCCCCACAGACTTCCCCGTCTCCTCAGTAGGACCCTGATGTGTCTTGGGATGTGCACCTTACACCACGTACTCTTCAGTCATGTCCCACCATCCGTCCCCTTGAGACTCCATCCCTGGAGCATCTGGCTTAACTCCAGTCTTCCGTGAGCGCAGCCCAGCTCTTTATGATGTCTTCACCCCTTTTTGGCTCACCATCCCATCCCCTGCCACCATCTGTCACACCTCGCCATCAGGGGTGGCTTACCACCCCTTTCCAACTGGTGGCCCTCGTCGGGCACCCTTACCCGCACCTGATAGTCAGGTGTGACAGTCCCACAATCTCAGTGGCCCAGGGTTGAGTAGAGTACTGCATAGGAGTAGCACTGTAGAGTAGCAGTAAGCACAAAGAGTTACAGAACCATCAATTAGATTACAATTCCTGCCTGTCTGTAATGAGTTTGTACATTCTCCCTGTGACAGCACAGATTTCCTCTGGGTGTTCTGGTTTCCTCCCACATTCCAAAGATGTGCAGGTTAGTGTTAGGAAGCTGTGGGCCTGTTACTTTGGCACCAGAAGTGTGGCGACACTTATGGGCTTCCCCCAGTGCAATCCTCGGGCTATGTTGATCGCTGATGCAAAAAGACGCATTTCACTGTACTTTCCGATGTTTCGATGTACAGGTGACAAATAAAGCTAATCTTTAATGTTGTAAATATAGCTAATCTTTAGTATCAAATAATCTTCTGTGTTATAAAGAAATGGCCCCAAGTTATACGTTTGGCAGAGTGTTAGGCATCTAAATGACAAGGTGCCAGACAAGTAGCACAAATCCCGTCTACTAAAACCATAGTGATCGCGCAAATGCTTAGGCTTGCCAATCAGCCAGCTGGCAAACTTACTGAGAAGCTGGCTAAACTATTTCTGCAGTAGCCTCAAATAATACAGTGCCTCTCAGAAAGCAGCTAGGCTTGAAAGCAGTGACTACACATTTATGGACACTACCCACCCTGAAAACTGCCTTTTCCAAAAGCTCCCTTCTGGAAAGTGCTATGGGGATATTAAAACAAAAACTTCATGCCATCTTTAAAGATTCGTCCCTAGCCAGTTAATTTAATCAACCATTTGGGTGCTACTGTAGCTTAGAAGTTGCAATGCTATTACGACTCGGGCAGTTCTGCAGCTTGGAATTTATTTCCAACGCTATTTGTAAGGAGGTTGTACGTTCTCCCAGTGAACTGCATGGGTTTCCTCCGGGCGCTCTGGCATCCACCCAAAATCCAAAGACATTTCGGTTAGTAGGTTAATTGGTCATTGTAAATTGTCCTGTGATTAGGCTAGGGTTAAATTGATGGGTTGCTGGGCAGTGAAGCTCATTGGGCTAGAAGGCCCTGTTCCTCACTGTAATTCTAAATAATTAAATAAGTATTTTAAGCAACACACACAAAATGCTAGAGGAACTCAGCAAGCAGGACTGCCGAAGGGTCTTGACCCAAATCGCTGACTGTACTCTTTTCCATAGATATTGCCTGGCCTGCGAGTCCCTCCAGCATTTTGTGCGTGCTGCTCGGATTTCTAGGATCTGCAGACTTTCTCGTTTGTAAATGAATGTTCTAGCTCACCCATACCCCCCTCGACCTATTAGTTCCGTCGCTCTGCTGTAAAAACTTTAAATCGCTTTTTATAATGCTGTTTTAAGTACATGCTGGCATTTATGTGTTTGTGCACATGTCACTTTATAACCTCTAACATTATTTTTTATATAAACCTTTATAAATGTTGAATGTTTTTTGCTGCATGTCGCACCCTAACCGACACACCACAGCAAATTCCTAATGCATTTCGGTGTATGTGGAGGATAAAGCTGATCCTTGATACACGGGTGCCTCATACAGTGAAGTCTGCCAGTGAACGATTACTTCTAATGCTGGTTACTGCTGGAGAGCCAGTATGCACCAGAATTTAATGTATGTTGCTGAGTGCAGTATGGTGCTGAGCCCCGCAAGGATCAGATTTAACAAATGATACACTTTGGCACGTCTAAGCAACGTCTGCACTGCCAAAAAGCAGGGCCTTGCTTAAACCCCAATCCTGACAGACACTTCCAATTCAGCTCCCACCAGCCAGGGATCTCTCAGCCAGGACTTCTGAAGGAGGATCCCTGTGTCAAATTCTTCCTTGCACCACGAGTAAGCCAGCCCAGCCAACTTGAAGGTAAAGTCTTAAGACATTTGTTCAAAATAGCTTCAGAATACAAAAAAAACAACGTAAAACAAGAAGCCCTAGGGTATACAAGGATCTTATTTTGCTCAGCTGATACTCTTCCTTAACATGTCAAAATTGCATTAATCTGATTGTTATTATTTATAATAATTCCCTCTCTCATGGTTATCTCAGATAAGATGTGCTGACATTAGAGAGGGTTCAAAGGCTTTTCATATGAGGAGCATTTGATGGCTCTGGTCCTGTACTCACTGGAATTCAGGAAAATGAAGGGGATCTCATTGAAACCTATTGAATGTTGAAAGGCCTCGATAGAGTGCATGTGGAGAGGATGTTTCCTATGATGGGGAGTCTAAGACTAAAGGACACAGCCTCAGAATAGAGGGGTGTCCATTTTGAGTGGCAGTGTGGAGGTATTTCTTGTGCTAGAGAGTGGTGAACATGTGGAATTCGTTGTCACAGATGGATTTGGTGGACAAGTCATTGGATATATTTGGCAGGGATTGATAGATTATTGATTAGTCAGGGCAAGAAGGATTACTAGGAGAAGGCAGGGGAATTTGGGCTGAGAGGGAAATTAATCAGCCAAGATGAAATAGCAGAGCAGACTTGATGGGCCAAATAGCCTGATTCAGCTCCTATGCCTTATGGTTTGGATTCTGTTTCTTCTGACCAGAGGTAGCCTTGTTCGATCAAAGTGCTGGATTGGGAAACTACATTCTTCCTTCTCAGTCATAAAAGCAACAACAGACAAGTTTGGAAGGCAACTGAATGGGTCTTTGTTTTAGTCCAAGAGGGACTGCTGCTTTCCTTAGTGGCCTGACCTCAGCTTAGATTAGCAAAAGCAAAAAATAACAAAAATACTTTCATGTTAACGATTAATTAAGTTGTTTTTTTTAAAAAAAGGTAGATAGGTTTCATGACTGGAAACTATCAAACAACTGAAACAAATAAAAAAATCAAATGAAATCTTGAAATAAGTGGCAAAATTCCACTGAGATCACATTGTCAGTATCCTGGCTGCAGGCCTAGCACTGTTAAGGGGATGCAACAAGGATTAAGTTGCATTAATCTCATGTCTGTCTTTAAAACAATAACAGTCTGGTAGAACTGAGCCTCTGCTTCAGTCTTGGCAGCAACCATCAGCACCATACACTGGCCTAATGATAGGAACCTGTCTGATCTCAGGAAGCAAGGTTTGAACAGTAGACTCACTTCACCATGGCTACTCATCACCTCCGCTGATTAATGTCTGATGAAGAATCCACACGTTCATTTTCAGTTTTGCCTGCTGCAGTGTCTCTCAGTTAGGAGATCCTATGTTTCTACTACATTTGACTACATCAGGGCTTGTTGACAAATCAATTCATTTTCTGAAGTGCAGACAGATAATAGGAGAGGATTGTAGAAGGTCGTGGGCTCAAGTGTTTGCCTTGAGCATCAAGCTGCTACTGATTTGACAGAGCAGTACTGAGGGCACACTGCACTGTCTTTTGACCATCAGCTAGAAAGGAGTTTACCTGGTCTTCTGCTCGACAGTTCTGTCTCAAATAACTCAATCAAAATGGATCAAATCACCATAGTTTTAGACCATAAAGCCATAAGACATAGGGGCAGAATTAGGTCTTTTGGCTCATTGAGTCTGATCCACCCTTCCATCATGGCTGATCTATTATCCCTCTCAACCCCATTCCTCTGCCTTCTCCCCATAACCTTTGACACCATTACTATTCATGAACCTATCAACCTCTGCTTTAAATATACCCAGACTTGGCCTTCCACAGCCATCTGTGACAATGTATTCCAAAGATTCGCCATGCTCTGGCTAAAGAAATTCCTCCTCATCCCTGTCCTAAAGGGCAACCTTCTATTCCGAGGTTGCAGCCTCTAGTCCTGGACTATAGCAAACATACTCTCCATGTTGACTCTATCTAGGCCTTTTGATAGGTTTCAATGGAACACCCCTCATTCTTTTGAACTCCAGCAAGCAGAGGCCCAAAGCCAATGCAGGTTCCTCATACATTAACCCTTTCATTCCTGGGATCATTCTTGTGAATCTCCTCTGGAGCCTTTCCTATGTCAGCATCTCCTTTCTTAGATAAGCTCCAAGTGTGGGCCTGACCAATGCCTTATAAAGCCTCAGCATTTTCTTAGCTTTATCAGTGTGGCCAAACAGCAATTCTCTTTATAACTTCAGATGAACATGGATTGTAGTTCAGTGAGTAGTCCTTTGATTATGAAGTGCTTTAGGACTAGAGTCACCATGTCTCCAAGGCAGGAGTTCCAAAAGTTTTTTATGCCATGGACCAATACCATTAAGCAAATAGTCCATGGATCCCAGGGAGGGTCTCCAGAAATGAATCTCCTGGACACTGCTGCAAACAATAACAGCAAGAAAAATCATGAAATGTTTTAAAAAAGTTTTTTCCCTCATATGCGGGTTTGTTGAATGGAAGATATTCATTTAATATATAATATTGGACGTAGAAGTTAATATGACGCTATTACGGTTTGTGATGTTCCAGAGTTCAGAGTTCAATTCCGACACCACTTGTAATGAGTTTGTATGTTCTCCTCTTGACAGTGTGGGTTTCCTCCGGGTGCTCAGGTTTCCTCCCACAGTCCCAAGGTGTACCCATTAGTAGCTTAATTGGCCTTTGTAAATTGTTCCATGACTAGGATTAATGCTGGGAGGGGCAGTTCGTTGTTCCAGAAGGGGCTGTTCTGCACTTTAAATAAATAAATATAAATGCAATTGTTTGAGAGAAGAGTTATGAAAAGCTTCATCACTCTCCAGTTTTAGTGGGAATCTGGGTCTTTCTGAGAATGGATGGATGATAATGACAATAATGGGAGAGTAGGGATGAGTTGGTTGGAGGTCACATGACAAAATCTATCTGGAACCATCAAATGCTGTTGCCATCAACATAACTATTGGTGATCCATAAAGGAGATAAAATGCCACTGGAGTACATTTCTCCCCAGCAGGGTCACATCATTTTAAACACTGATTGATTGATTGATTGATTGCTTGTCTGTCTGTAATTTTGAAACCAGTGTGGGAGAGTTTTGAAAGTGGAAAAGCCATTGCACTGGGGCAGATCCACTCTTTCAACCTCAGAAGTCTGGCTCCAGCATTACGAGTAGTTGTCACAAATGGGGTTGCTGAGGATGATCATGACTTCTTCTATGCCTTGTCCTGCCCTTTGCTCTTCTCAAAGTGTTGCAGAATTGCCTTCCTGGCCATTGGTTCTCACTGCAGATCTCATCTGCCCAGACCACCAGACTTGATTTTGCATGCTGGGACAGGCGTGTCCCTATTGCACCAGGGTACGTCGCCATTGGCCACCCTCGCCAGTCAAAGCATGTGTACTGTGATGTAGACACTGTCACGTGCAAGCAGCTACTTGGAGCCACATTTGAGGGCTGAATGTCTGGTGGAGTCCAAAGGTGAATGAGCTGCCCTGGAATGGACACAACAAGCCCCTTCACCAGATGTGTTACCATTCCCTAGACATGCCATACACTGAAACATAGATCAATAACAAAAGTAATTCTCGTGCCATTGTGATGCGCTTTCCGCCCAATCAATGCAAGTTTTGGAACAATCAAATCACAAAGAGGGTCAAACTGGTGTGAAAGGAGCAACATGTACAATTGAGGGGACACAAGTTTTGGCTGCTGGTAATGAAACTACACCATTCTTGGGGCGGCACGGTAATGTAACATTTAGTGCAACAGTTTACAGTGTGAGTTGTAAGATCGTGGTTCGATTCCCACCGCTGTTTGGAAGGAATTTGTATGTTCCCCCCATGATCAAGTGGATTTCTTCTGGGTTTAACGTACAGGTTAGGGTTAGTGAGTTGTGGGCATGCTATGTTGGCACTTTGCTGATTTGATTTGATTTGATTTGATGCAAACAATGCATTTGACTGTATGTTTTTATGTATATGTGACAAATAAAGCTAATCTTCGCTTTGTCTTCCTAATCAAAAGCAGGTGTTGCCTAAGTTTAGTTCAGGAAGCAAGAAGTCAAGACAGCCAAATGGAACTGGTACTGTGCTTCTTGTTAGCTATATCCTGAGTTGAAAAGCTCTTCAGTTCTATTATTGGATGGTTGCAATTTCAGGATGCATCAACGCACTCATTATAAAACAGAAAACTCTTGCCAGCAAGGATTTCAGGGTAAGGGTGGAGTGTAGCTACAAATTGACTGTGGACTGCACATCAAAGGGTTGGAAGAGTTGACTAAGATCTAAAATGATCCAAGGGAATATTTCTATAAAAGTGAAAAGAGGAAAGCAAAAAAAAAACTTGCATTGCTTTAGCATGATTTACCTCCCTTACAAGACATTCTAAAGCAGTATGCAATGGTGAAGGACTTTTGTAAGTGGGCTGAATGGCCTAATTCTGCTCCTATGTCTTAAGGTCATTGCTGTAACACAGAAAAACAAGAATAGTTTAAAGAAGCACAGAGGTTCTAAAATGGAAATGGTGCTGGTTATCCTGGCCCAGTGTCCTACATTAGTGCCTAGTAAAGAAAATTGTAAGCTTAATTTCTGTCCCAACAAATGGTCCTCTGGATCAGAATCTTTCAGAAATAGTACCCAAAAGGTGATGTCAGAAAATGTATTGAATATAGATTAGAACAGTACTTCTGAAAAACCAGACTCTTATTTATCCACTATAGCAACATAATTTAAACAGATAACTTGTCCATAAGTACACTCAGTTGCCACTTTATTCAGTACACCTCTACACATGCTTGTTAATGCAAATATATAAATCAGCCAATCACGTGGCAGCAGCTCAATGCATAAAAGCATGCAAGCACGATCAAGATGTTCAATTGTTGTTCATACCAAGCATCAGAATAGGGAAGAAATGAGATCATAGTGGTTTGATCATTGAATGATTGCTGGTGTCTGAGGGGGTGGTTTGAGTATCTCAGAAAAGATGATCTCCTGGGATTTTCACACACAACAGTCTCCAGAGTTTACAGAGAATAGCGTGAGAAACACAAAACATCCAGTGAGTGGCAGTTCTGTGGGTGAGAACGTGTTGTTAATGAGAGAGGTCAGAGGAGAATGGCCAGACTGGTTCAAGCTGACAGGATGGCGACAGTAACTTAAACAACCCACACATTACAACAGTGGTGCCCATAAGAGTACCTTTGAATGCACAACATGTCGAACCTTGAAATGGATGGGCTACAGCAGCAGAAGACCATGAACGTATACTCAATGGCCACTTTGTTAGGTACCTCTCAATTAGGTGCATTGCTGTTTGTGTGAACCAGCTGTAGATAAATTGTTTGCTGTATTTCCTGCATTGCAAATGAAGTACCTGCCAGAATGAGATGATTCCCTAAACTTTAAGCAGTCCTATAGAATTTCATTACACATTTAAGCATTCCACCTTTGTCTTGAGGAACCACCTCCAGAAATGGTTGGCTATGGTAAACTGTTCCTCTTCTATTCCAAATCATCACACACAAAATACTTGAGGAACTCAGCAGATTAGGCAGCATCTATGAAAAAGAGTAAACAGTTGACATTTCGAGCTGAGATCCAAGCATGTTTCAACTCCATTGACTGACCACCCAAAGAGTACCAAATGTTTCTGATCCCTCCATGTTTTCACCAAGACTCTTTTCCATCACATTGATACCTTGCATTTGAGATCAAAGTGGTTTAAAAATGTCTGTTCAATGCCTTTTACATTGGAGCAGTCACAATTCTGGCCCATTGGCTTAGCTAGTAAACGTCTTGTACTGCAATGTCGGCAAAGTAAAAATGGTAGCAACCATCCAAGTACGTAACAGTGCATTGATCCTGAGTTTCACGAGAACCCGAAGAGCCAGATTTGCTGGAGAAAATAGAGAAATTTCAAATAAAAAAAAAACATTGGTATGTAGACTCCGTTGAACTCTATTTGAATATCACAATAATAGTGAAATGGAAAGTTGCTGCAAAGTGGGACCAGCTTGGATGGGCCTTTTGGTTTGCATGGACCAGATGGGCCAAAGGGCCTGTTTTCGTGCTGTGTGACTCCATGACTAAGCATGTTTACAGCTCCCAGGAGAGAGGCATCGGTGCTCCACCAGAGGCAGTGTGACAGGCTGGAGTTGGTGCTGCCTCCCAGTGTTCACTCAGCAGAAGATGAGCTATATTGCGATCGACTTGCAGATTTCAGCAGCATTCATGGCTCAGGGCTGGACTATTTTTTTGTGTGACTGTATCTTTATGTGCATATGTGCTATGTGTCTGTTGGTACTCTCTTTTGCACCTTAGCCCCGGAGTAATGCTGTCTCGTTTGGCTGCATTCATGTACGGTTGAATGACAATTGAACTTGAATTGAATGTACAAAACTGGACTCCCTTTATGGACCCTGGTTACACTTCTTGCTGCCTCAGTAAAGCAGCCAGCATTAACCAAAGACCACATCCACCCAGACATTTTCTGAAGGTTCAAAAGCCTGAAAGCACACACCACCTGTTTCAGGGACAGCTTCTATCCCACTGTTATAAGACACTTGAAGAGACCTCTTGCATGATGAGCTGGTCTCACAATCTACCTCGTTATGATCTTGCATTTTATCGTTAACATGCACAGCATTCTGTCAGTAGCTTTTACACTTTATTCTGCATTGTTGCTGTTTTACCTTATTCTAGCTCAATGCACTGTGTAATGATTTGATCCTTAAGTTTGTCATAGCTGGGTGTGATAGTGGGGATAAGCTCCCACTACCTATTAAATGCTCTCAATGGCATGCGACTCAAATAGCCACTGACAACAAAGTCCAGTTCCTGGCCTTCACGTGCGACTTAGCTTCTAAGCCTGGCGGAACCGTTTCTATTGACAGGAGAAGGGGCAAGGTGGATTACAGGCACCTTGAAACCAGCCACTTAGAGCAGATGGGACTCATCAGCCGTGGTTGGCAGCTCAACTAGGAGAAAGAAAATTCTGATCTCAAACCTACGCTGCCTTGAGGCTATACCCACTCATGGGGAAGGCTTTGGGAATAAAACCTAAGAGAAAAATATGGAGTTGGAGTCCCTAAAGCAGTCCTACGTTGAGTTCAACGCTGACTGGCAACTCCTGCGACACTGCTGGAGCCAAACTGAATTGGTCTCTGCCGTTCCTTTGGGTGCATCAAGTGCATGGAGAGGAGGAGCTTGCTACATGGGCAACAGCTTGCTCTCCATATCATATGGTCCTGGCATTTATTTCTAGATAGCTGGGACGCAACATTCATGGTCAACCCTGACCAACAGAGGCCTCTGAATACACTGTAAGACTATTGGTTATGGTTATTATTGTCACACATATCAAGAGGCAGGATTATTTAGAAACGGCTATGGACAAACTTTGAGACATTAGCAGATGTGAAGGTTCAGTCTTTACTTTTGTTCCTAAATATTATTTCCCAAATAATTGAAGAATCAAAAAAGCTATGGGGATAGTGGCAGGAAAGCTATGCAATGGTAGAAAGTTGGCATGACCTTTCTGAATTGTAGAGCAAACGAGGGACTCCTATTTCTTACGCTTATTCTCGTCCATATTTGCAAATCCTCTGAATTGGCCCCTTTCCTTCTTTGTAATCCACTCCAGCCTCACAACCACCTGAGATATATCTCCTACACCACCCCCCCACCAGTTCATGATTCCCTCCCCAAATCCCTTGGTCTCTCTTCTGTTTTGGCACGTATGGTAGATGTCAGAAATCTGATAACCCTCTGTCCGACATTTCTCTCATTGCGCATAATATTTCCTTCAGCCTCAATCTAAATTTATACTTGGTAAGCCTTCTTGTAAAGTGTTGTGGGACATTCTTACCATGTAAAATATGCTGCCACAACTACAGGCTGTTAGTGTTCATGTAAAATGCATTGGCTGGGGCTGACTTCTGGGTCCAACTAATGCTTACTCGATAACATCAGCCCACGACTCAACAGTATATCAAAGTTATTTACTTGAAAACTAATTTAAAGTTCTCTTTCTTAGTTTTTTTCCTTCAAAGTTCTGGTCACTTGAAAGTAATCCAATTACTTAACCACAGCTGGAATTTAACCAACCGCTACTAAACCTTAGAATATTTTGAGCACGAGAACACTACAGCATAGAAATAGACCCTTTGGCCCATCTTGTAAAGAATGATCTGTCTTAAAAAGATGTGAATACAAAGCTTCTGTGGTATATAAACATATTATAGATGAACTGGGCCAACTGGCCTGTATCTGTGTTATTCCTTCGTTTGTTATGTGGCGTGTTGTATGACGTAAGCGATCACGGTCTTTCCATGTCCATGATTGCTCTTGGCAAATTTTTCTACAGAAGTGGTTTGCTGTTGCCTTCTTCTGGGCAGTGTCTACCAGATGGGTGGCCCCAGCAGTTATCAATATTCTTCAGAGATTGACCTCCTGGTTTCAGTGGTCAAACAACCAGGAACTGTGATGTGCACCAACTGCACCCATGGCTTCACGAGGCCTGATCGGGGGGGTGGGGGGAAGACTAAGCAAGTGGGGGGGGGGGGTAGATAAGCAGGTGCTACGCCTTGCACAAGGGTGACCTGCATGCTAGCGGATGGTAGAAGCACCTTACATCACCTTTGGTAGAGATGTATCTCCACCCCGTCACCACTTTATATACTCCAAGTCCTTTGAATGGCTAGTTCCATTAATTTGAGTTACTGTACTTGTACCATGGAGGCAGCGAGTTAAAATGGACAAGCTCCACAATGCTCTCACTAAATACAATGTCACCTACATTGAGGCAATGGTTCTTCAGACTTCAGCTGAATTTGTCCAGGCAATCTGGCTAGATGGCCAACTCTCCACAGCTCAGACAGGTCATACATTCCCAGCCTTATCATGGTCAGAGGTTCTGAGGTACTCAGAGGAAGAGCCACAAATATTTTAAAAAGGTACATCTGAGCAAAGCTGGGAGGAACTTGACACCAACTGACCTGGAGGGATTGAGGGCAGTTTGGGAAGAGGAACAAAAATGGGCAGACCAGAGCATCGGAGTGTGGGTTGGGTGTGAGAAATAGTGTTACGTAAAATTAGAAAGCAATATTTATGGCATTCTTTTATTTAGAGGTACGGGGTGGAACAGGTCCTTTCGGCCCATCGAGCTGTGCTGGCCAGCAAATTAATTCTAGCATAATCACAGGACAATTTACAATGACCAATTAGTCTATTAACCAGTATGTCCTTGGACTCTGGGAAGAAACTAGACTACCCACAGGAAACGCATATAAAGATTACAAGCTGATCTTCCACCATTTTGTGTTGGGCTTCGCCCTGGCAGCAGAGAAGGCCAAGGATGGACAGGGCAGTATGGGAATGAGAAGGGGGGATGAAATGGTGTGCATCTGGGAGGTTGGGATGGCCACTGAAGGCTGTGTTTGGGAGCTCTGTAAAATGGGTGCCCAATCTGTGCTTGGTCTCACCATTGTAGAGCAGGCCACATTGGGAGCAGCAGATGAGGTTGGAGAATGTGACGGGTGATGTTCACATTCTGAGGCCAATGGTTGAGGCTGGAGACTTGACTGCTAACATCTAGTCTTCTATCCCACGACACTGCCTGGAGTTTAAGCTGTGCTATCTTCTAGCTGAGATCTTCCAAGGTCCTTTAGCTCTCTCAGGTGGGCAGGGGAGATCTTTCCATTTCCCAGCCTGAAATCCAATCTTCACTTGACAGTATTAAAACAGAAAACCTGATCAATGTCACCTAAATGTCTGTAAGACTCTGCTGTGGACAAATTGGCGGATTACCGGAACAACACTTCACAAGTACTTCACCGGCTGTAAACCTCTTTGGAATATTACGAAAAAGATTTCTATAAATGAAAATCTGGTTAGCGATGCTACTAGTAATTTGACAGCTGGTTAGAGGGGCCGATTTAAGGTACATTAATCATTTGGAATTACAGGTAGCAGAGAGGATTTGAACACTAGTCTTCTGATTGAAAACACAACATTTACCTCGGGAGATCAGCCAGAAATAAAAAAACAGAGCTTCAATTTAGGGATACCTTCCTCACCTTCTCCTGAAGTGAAAGTGATTAGATCTATGGCTGTGTGGAATGTCTGTTGGACAGATTAGCCTTGACAAGCCAAGTTGCATTTTCTTAGTCCACATTTCTGTTGGATTCTTGCGTCAGGTACAGTTGCCAAAGAGGCAGCATCTGCACTTTGGCTAAATTTTCATGCACTTAATCAGGAGCTGTTTATTACCTCACACTTGCCTGACACTGCCAGGTGGCGTTGCCAAACAAGGCTCTGTGCCGAGACCAACACTAATGAACTTGAGCAATTTATCCTGTTTTTGTGACCCCAAAGTCAGTGCAAGAGTTCACACTTGCCTTCAAACCGTGAATCATGGTGATAGCAGGTGAGGTTTATCTTAGCCTGCTGACTGTGGTTGTGGTTGAATCTTGGGGTGAATCATTTTTCAGTTCAGACTTGCTCTTAGATAGGCAGATGACTGAGAGAAAAATGGATGTTATAAAATTACGCCCTTTCGTAATAGCCATTGCTGAGCGGAGAAAAATGCTCTAGCTGTCCACTCTATCTATACTTCTCATAATCTTATGTACCGCTATCAAGTTGCTTTTCATCCAACTTTGCTCCTAAGAGAAATACCTCAGCTCACTCAACCTATCATCCTAAGACTTGTTCACCAATTCAGACAGCATGCTGGTAAATCTCATCAGTACCTTCTCTAAAGCTTCCACATCCTTCCCATAGTGAGGCGACCAGAACTGATCAAGTATGGTCTAACCAGCATTTTATAGAGCTGCAACATTACCTTCTGGCTCTTGAACTCAGTCCCCAGACTACTGAAAGCTTTTAAACCATGCTACCAACTAGTCACAATTTTGAGGGATCTATGGATTTGGATGGCAAGATTCCTCTGTTCCTCCACACACCATCCTGCCACTAACCTTGTAACCTGCCTTCAAATTTGACCTTCCAGAGTGTATTGCTTCGCACTTTCCAGATTGAACTCCACCTGTCATTTCTCAGCTCAACTCTGCATCCCATCAATGTCCCATTTTGTAACCTACAAAATCCTCTACGTTATCCACAATACCAACCTTCATGTCATCTGCAAACTTACTAACTAACTCACCCTTCCATGTCCTCATCCAAGCCAATTATAAAAATCACAAAGCAGAGCAGTGTTGATCATTAACCTCCAGGCATTTTCATGAGAAAGAATTATTCTTCATGCTGTTACAGAATATCACAGGCATCTCAGATGGAAGAAATGCTTCGCTGATATTGGAAACAACCTTCAAGGGTAATCAAATCTAAGGGAATTAGAACCTGCCAGACATTCAGGAAAACCAACATTTTCCATTTATTGCAGTGAGCTAGCTTTGCTTAGGAAAGTGACGAGCTGCCAAATGTATTTAGCACTTCAGTTCCAATCTGTGGGATTCCCCATATAAGTCAACAATCCATTCACCAGCCTATCGTAGACTTGAAAGATTCAAGACTTAACAATTCAAAGTATTTATTATCAATGTATGTATAAATTATGCAACCTTGAAACTTGTCTGCTTACAGGTAGCCACAAAGCAAGAAACCCGAAGGAACCCAATTTAAAAAAAATCAACAACCAATGCGCAGAGAGAGAGAGAGAGAGAGAAACCAAATTATGCAAACAATAAGAGGAAGCAACATCATTCAGAATGGAAGTGGGTCGAGAGACCTGCTGCCTGGAGCAGACAGAGCAGGTGCCAAGCCTTATCCTTGGTTCATTACACAGCAGGGCCTGTCATTGCGAAGCTTGGAGGCCGAAGCCCGGAGGAGGCTCATAGCCTCAGCGCCGAGGAGAGCAGCGAGAGAGCAGCCTCCGGTCCCAGCACCCTGCCTCTTCAGTCCATCTGGCCTGAACAAACAGCGGGCTTTCGCCACTCTAGGACCCAGCCGTATCAATATGTTTTGGGCGTGGACCCCACTGCTACATTCCAGCCTTTAGGCATAGGTTGAAAGGTTGACCATTTTCACTTACCATTTTTGCCCACTGGCTTCATGCTGCTGAACAGTGTATCCAAACTGTGCTTCTGCAGAGCCCCTGATGATTTTTGGCCATTTTGTGTCAATGTTGAATGAGGCACAAGGACCTGTTGGAGGCAAGAAGAAGCACTATTAGTATTGATCGTCTGAACAGCTGTTAATTGTCCTGGAGAATAACTCACAAGCACGTGAATTGATCAGACAATCTCTTGCCAAGCTCAGAATTGGACAGCATTCAGATGTGATACAGGTGCAAGGCAGTGTAGGGGCTGGGCAGAGAATGGGATAAAGGCAGAGCACATCGAGGGATGTAAACTGAGCACAGAGAACTGCCAGAAGACATGGTACCATCTGGCAACCTGTTGGGATCAGATTCCAAGTTCCAAGAGTTTTCTGCTGTTTTTGAAATCTATGGCCCCACTAAACTGAATCACAGATGTCAATGGGAAAAATGAATGATAAAACCTGGATTGCTACAAATCCCCATGCAGACTGAACACAATAATTCACTTATAGCTATTCCCAGACCTAAATAATTCTGAATGGTGTGTGATTGCCTATGAGTAAAGGAGTTTCAGAAAGAACAGAATACCTGAGCTTCCCATTGCTTTGAAGCTGAATCAGTGATTTGAACTGAAAAGAACTATATTTGATATCCTGCAATTTCTAACAGCATCCAGGTCATCTTCAAGGATTGATGGCTCAAAAAGGCGGCATCCATTAAGGACCCCCATCACCCAGGTCATGCCCTCTTCTCATTGCTACCATCAGGGTGGAGGTACAGGAGCCTGAAGGCACACACTCAATGATTCAGGAACAGCTTCTTCCCCTCTGCCATCCGATTTCTGAATGGACATTGAACCCATGAACACTACCTCAATACTTATTTAATTTAACACACACACACACACATATATATACACACACATACACTTCTTACTGTAATTCATGTATTATTCATATTATTATGTATTGCAATCTACTGCAGATACATAACAACAATTTCATGATATATGCTGGTGACGTTAAACCTGATTCTGGTTATGATCCTGAGCAAAAATTCCCTCACTTATAGCACAAAGTAACTACTTTAGAGTATCGATGGAAATTATTGCACCTGCCATCTCCGAACTTCTCACTTCACTCCCTCTCCCCCCCACCACCACCCACCTTCCCTCTACCTGGTTTCACTCACCACCTACACACAAGATGTTCTGCAGATGCTGGAAATCTAGAGCAATACATACAAAAACCTGGAGGACCCCAACAGGCCAGGCAACATCTGCGGAGAGGGATAAGCAATCGGTATTTCATGCTGAGACCTTTCACCACCTGCCAGCTTGTACTCCTACCCCTCACCCCACCTTCTTATTCTGGTTTCTTTCTCCTCCCTTTCTGGTCATGATAAGGATTTCGTGTGTGTTGCTCTGGATTCCCAGCACCTGGAGAATCTTGTGTCTGAGGTGTCAATGACTCTCTTTCTTCCCTTGTTAGCCCTGGGTGGCAATCTCTTAATGTATCAGCATTTAAACTCATCACCCTCTGCTGGTGTACTGGTAATGGCTGCTTCGGATGAGCTGGAGTTTCCTCCAATTAGAATAGAATAGAACTTTATTGTCATTGCTCAAGACAATAAGATTATGGTGCTACTCTAGTCCGTGCAAAACAGATTTACAATTCATGTGTACAGCTTAATAATAAAAAATAAAAATATTCCCATATTTACATGCAACAAGTGATTTTGAATAATCCATAACACTCAAGGGCATTGGCAAGCCCGGGTGTAGCTTTATTCAGCTGCACAACAGCCCTTGGGAAGAAGCTGTTTTTTATTCTTACTGTCTTGGCTAAGACATTTCTGTATCTCCTACCAGGTGGCAGGAGATTGAACAGACAGTGCCTAGAATGGGATGGGTCTTTAATGATGTTAAAAGTGTGCTGTAGGCATTGAGAGTTGTGAGTGGTCTCCAGGTCCAGTGGTTGAGTCCCAGTGCTGTGCTGAGCCGTCCTAATCACCCGTTGGAGTGCTTTGTGATCTGAATTGCTGCAGCTAGAGTACCACAGTGTCATTCTGTAAGTCAGTATGCTCTCTATCGCACATCGATAAAAGTTGGCCAGCAATTTTTGGGGCAGAGTAGCTCTCCTTAAGCACCTCATGTAGCATAGTCGCTAAAAGCCATCAACTCTGCAGTGTCACAACTGATCACCATTCCTTTAACAACCATCGTCTTATTCAAACAGACCGCTAGGTTGAATCAGACTGAATCGTGTTTTCAAAGCTGAGCTGGGATCCCAATCTCATTATACTTCCCATTAGTAATTCCAGTTGCCTGTCTCTCTGAAAGCACTCCCTACAGATCCTGCATTGCTCTTTATCACCTATAGTTTGGACTGTGTCTTTGTGTCTTCTGTTTGCTCTGCCATTCTTTATACAACTTAACCCTGCCAGATTTGGGTGGACAACCTTAGGTGTTAACTCTGCCTCTCTGTCCACAGAGACTGCACAGCCTGCTGAGGGCTCATCACACTTACTCTTTCTGGAGCTGGAAGACTGTCCGTGTGAGTGGGCGGGAGGGAGGAAAGGGGCTTGCTTTGCTGTTATTTTTTTTGTGCAATGTGTTCCGCTGGGTTGTGCTATGTGTTGTTCTGCCGAACGATGTGGGCATGCTACGTTGGCACCAGAATGTGTGGCAACACTTTCGGGCTGGGTGTGTTGCTTGTTAATGGCCAAGTCATTGGGTATATTTAAGGCAGAGTTTCATAGATTCTTGATTAATCAGGGCATAAAGGGATACGGGGAGAAGGCAAGAGAGTGGGAAATGGATCAGCCATGATGAAATGGCAGAGTAGACTCAATGGGCTTAATTCTGCTCCTATATCTTATGGTCGTGTTGGCACGTGGCCAAGTGGTTAAGGCATTGGTCTAGTGATCTGAGGTTGCTAGTTCGAGCCTCAGCTGAGGCAGCATGTTGTGTCCTTGAGCAAGGCACTTAACCACACATTGCTCTGTGACGACACCGGTGCCAAGCTGTATCGGCCCTTGCCCTTCCCTTGGACAACATTGGTGGCGTGGAGAGGGGAGACTTGCAGCATGGGCAACTCCCATACAACCCTGCCCAGGCCTGCGCCCTGGAAACTTTGCAAGGCGCAAATCTATGGTCTCTCGAGACTAACAGATGCCTATTACTATTACCTTCTGGTCTTAATCAAATAATGCATTCCACTATATGTTTCGACGTACATATGACAAATAAATCTGCATCTAAATCTGCCTAGTTCTGATTTCCAAGATGGACCATGTAGCATGGCAATAGGCCCTTTGGTCCAGCATCTTCATGTTATCAGGTGTCTATCCCTCCTCCATCTGCTTATCATCCTTCCTGGTTTAGATCCACCTTTCGCTTGCCTGCTCTTACTGCTCTGCTTCCTGCCACCTGGATATCTTCTCTAACCTTAGTCCAGATGAAGAGCTTCGACCCAACATGTTGCATGTCCATTTCATTCCACAATTGCTGTCTGACCTACTGAGTTCCTCCATTATTTTGTTTTGTTATTCTAGACTCCAGAGGCTGCAGTTTCTGCTGTTTCCTGCTGTTGCATACTTGGCCTAGAACCTCTGATGTCATGGTGTTTCAAGTTCCAGCTAAATTCTTCTCAAGTGTTGCGAGAGTACCTCCTTCCACCATTGCTTCAGGCAGTGCATTTTTCCACTTCTTTGATTTTACATCCCAGAACAATATGGTCTTTTTTCCTACTTGATCTCGTCACCCGAGTTATTAGTTCTTTGACACTCATCGCTTTAAATTTCAGCTTCTGATCTGTTGTCAGCTGTGGCTTGGCTGGTAGCTATTTCCCTTAGAATCTGAAGGTTGTGAGGTTGAAGCTCCACTTTGGGAGCAAGCACACGGAATGCCTTCTTGCTCGCGGAGCAGTCTTTTGAAAGTCTTTTTAAAGTGAGGTCGAAAGTTGAAAGTTGAGTTTATTGCCATATGCATAAATACATATCTACACAGGAGGAATGAAGAACTTACACACAGTAGCATCGCAGGCACATCAAGCTCAAGTATAATTGTCATTCTGCCATACATGAATATCAATGAATACAGCCATATGAAACAGCATTACTCTGGAGACAGGGTGCAAAACACCATACACACTCATACACAGCACAAGGCACATAAAGCACATATAAGAGAGCAGTAAGCACACAGTCACACAAAAAGGTATACAATACAGCGCAAGTCCCTGAGTCCATGAATGCTGTTGGGAAAAAAAAGCCCACATCTGTTTGTAGATGAACGGAATCAAGTTTGTCTTCCTCCGAGCACACACTGGAGAGCAGCGCCGATGCCAGCATGGATGCCCCGCCACATCACCTTCGGTGTCATCTCTCCAGGCTGGCTGCAGCAGGCGACATAGCAGCATTAGGCCCAGTCCGTACTACAACCAAGGTTGCACAGCTTTCCTGCACTCAGTCCCGCCAATAAACTAGTGAACTGGACTTGCAGCATTCCACATTACCAATGTCCAACAGAGTCTTGCAATCACAAGACGAGTGACTAAGACAATTACTCACTGTCAGACTGCACACCAACTCCGAGGCCTCTGTGCAGCTGGGAGCAACGTGGTCCATATCAGGTCCAGCTCTTCTGTGAACGAGCAACTCGAGGATGGGGTAGACCTGCAGCACCTGAAGTTCTGAATGTCCAGTAGTGTCTTCCGATTGTAAAAACAATGTTTAAAAAAGACAATAACACCTTTGCTTGCCCCTGTAGAAGCTATCTTACATTGCATCATAAAAGCACAAAGATCAAAGGGACTGCTGAAAGAGGTTAGTATGCTAGAGTCATTAAAAATATTTTAAAAATCTAGTATGTTAGAGTCATAGAAAAAGATCAAAGAGGAATGGTTACTGGACCGTTGAGAATTCAATGTCCGTGCTGCCAAATTGAAGCATTCTTTGTTGCTCAAGAATATTCTTCACTCAGAGTGTGGAATGAGCTGCCACCTGACGTGGCAGATGCAGTTTCCGTTGTAACATTTAAGAAAAGTTTGTACATGGATGGGAGGTGTATTGAGGTCTATGGTCCAGATATGGGCCGAGGGGACTTGGCAGAAGATCGGGTCAGCATGGACAAGATGGGATGAGCAGTCTGCTTCTCAATTATTCAGGCAGTCAAAGGTTATGGAGAGAAGGTGGGAGATTGGGGTTGAGAGGTATAATAAATCAGTCATGACTGAATGAACTAATTCTTTCCTATGTCTTGTGGACTTTCTGTGCTATTTATTTATCGAGGTATAGTGCAGAATAGGCCCTTCTGGCCCGCTAAGCCATGCTGCCTAGCAACCACTTCACAGGACAATTAACAAAGACTAATTATCCCATCAGCCCATACATCTTTGGACTGTGGGAGGAAACCCACAGGGTCACAGGGAGAATGTATAAACTCCTTACAGATAGTGGCGGGAATTGAATCTGGGTATCTGGTACTGTAAGGCGTTGTGCTAACCGTTGCAGCCTTGGTTGTAGTATGGACTGGGCCTAATGCTGCTATGTCGCCTGTTGCAGCCAGCCTGGAGAGATGACACCGAAGTTGATGTGGCGGGGCATCCATGCTGGCATCGGCGCTGCTCTCCAGTGTGTGCTCGGAGGAAGACAAACTTGATTCCGTTCATCTACAAACAGATGTGGGCTTTTTTTTCCCAACAGCATTCATGGACTCAGGGACTTGTGCTAACCGTTGCTAACCCACTCTCAGGTGGGTTCATCTGGGCTTGTGCTGTAACACTTTATGATAATGACTCTAACTACTTTCAGCAAGCTGTTGGACCTTAGTTGAAGTTTTCTCCCCACAAAAGAACAGGCAGCATCCGCAGAGGGAATTGGAGAGCTGATGTTCTGAGTCAAAGTCCTTCATCTGGACTTCTAACTTGGAGCAGGATTAGAGTAAAGAATGGGTGCTTGATGCTCTGCTCAGACTTGGTCCAAGGCTCCCTTTGACCCCATTCACTTATTCAGATTCAGATTCAGTTTATTGTCATTTAGAAACCACAAATGCAATGCAGTTAAAAAATGAGACAACGTTCCTCCGGAGTGATATCACAAAAGCACATGACAAAACAGACTACACCAGAAAATCCACATAACGTTTGGCAATCCCCAATCCAGAGTCCGGACAGGCTGCTGCGTATTAATATCACGCTATCGTCTTAGCACGTTCCCCGGAAAGGAGCTCCAAATCCACCAGACAAACAAGACCAAAAACTAAAGCTACAAGACCTGCACAAAATCACATAGTTACAACATATAGTTACAACTGTGCATAAATAGCATAATTGATAAAAAAAAAACAGACTATGGGCACATTAAAAATAGTCCAAAGATGTTAAAGGACTATAAGTTCAGAAGAAATCACTACACAGTTTCCAGAAGTCCCCAGGGTCCCAACAGACTCACCATCCCACGCCAGCGGCAGAAGGGAATACCCCCGCTATGGACTTCCACGGCGCCACCCGACTCAGCCTCGCAGACGCAGCACACAACCAAAGCTCTGTCGAACCCAGACAACTGAAAGCGACCTGACCGCAGCAGACTCCGAGTCTGTCGAACCTCCGAGCCTACGACCATCCCCTCCGGCACAGCTTCTCCGAGCACCATCCTCTGCCGGGCATATTAAGACTGCCCCGCCAACGGCCATCGGCAACGGGACCCCGAGGACTGGAGGCCTGTTCTTCCCAGCAGAGTCAATCCTCATAGAATTGCAGAATGCCAAGCACAGAAAGAGGCATGTTGGCCCACCTCATTTTTCCTCCCATTGCTGTACTCTGCCATTGGCAGGCACACAACATCCAGAGCCACACTGTCCTCAGCCTTCTTCAACTTCTGTCTATGCTTCTCATTGCCTCAGTACAACAGCCAGTACACTCAAAGACCCCACCGACCCCGGACATTCTCCCTTCTCCCATAGGACAGAAGATACAGAAGCCTGAAAGCATATACATCCAGCCCTGTCCCACTGTCATCAGTCTCTTGAACGGACCTCTTGTACAATAAGGTGTGCTCTTGGCCTCACGATCTTCCTAGATATAACCTTGCACTTTGTTGTTTACCTGCACTGCACTCTTTCAGTAGCTGTTATACTTTATGCTGCATTCCCTTTCATTTTGGGGGGACCAAGAATATAAAAGCAAATATGGAAGGCTGAGGCTTTATAAGATATTGGTTACACGACATTCAGAGCATGGCTATAGAGATAGATATGTAAATAAATAATACTGAGAACATGTGTTGCAGAGTCCTTCAAAGTGAGTCCATAGATTGTGGAATCGGTTCAGAGTTGAGGTATTTGAAGTTATCCATGGTGGTTCAGGAGCCTGATTGTTTCTGAACCTGGTTGTGTGGGACCTACAGCTCCTGTACCTCTTGGTCATTGCAGCAATGAGAAGAGAGAATGGCCTGGATGGTGGAGGACCTTGATGATGGACGCTGCTTTCTTGTGGTAGCGCTCCTTGTTGATATGGTCAATGGTGGGGCTGCCCCCCAGCAAATCCTTTGGATATGTTGGTTGCTAAAGCATATATTTCAATCGATGTGTGTCAATGAATCTGAATCTGAAGGCAGGACAGAGAGACTGAAAGGAATATTAGAATCAGGACCTGAACCCCATTTCAGTGCATTCATTGGAATAGACAAAGAAAGAAGGGAGGTAGTGAATCTCTGGGTTTCCAGACTGTGGCTCTTCAGTAGCAGAAAGGAATGCAGCCTCATTGAGTTGGCAAGCATGCATCACTGAGCAAGTCCTGACTTCCACCATTTATCCATCTCTTGGCTCCTTGCCTTCCCTTCGCGTCCATTAAGAAGATGTCAATCCAGTTAAAGTGAAAAGACGGCTTGTGTGAATGCTTTTCCCTTCCTCCTCAATGGTATGCTTGTTGATTTGGCTTGACAGGGTTAAGGTAAAACTATTTTCTCTTTTCTTTTGGGAGAGGCAGCCAGATCACCACAAATGTGTGAGTTAACTGAATTAGTGACTTGGTGACTGGAGTCTGGCCAAAAAGACAGCACTTCAGTCCAAACCTAAGCTAGGAAAAATAAACCTCTATTCTGCACCACAGTGCCCAGCCAGCTTTACTTCATAGCTCAGTGCTCTTAATTTTCCTGAAGCTGACAATTCATTTCTCAGTCTCTCCTGTTTCCCTTGTTCAATGAATTAGAGTCACAGAACATCACAGCACAGAAACAGGCCCTTTGGCCCATCAGGTCTTCTGCCTAGTCCAGTTTACCTTCGCTTGGACTACGGATCTCTATATCCCTCTCATCCATGTACCTACTCAAACTTTTCTTATAGGTTACACTTGAACCTTCATCTACCAATTTTCCTAGCAGCTTGTTCCATACTTGCACCACCCTCCGAGTGAAGAAGCTCCCTCTCAGATTCACCTCAAATATTTCATCTTTCACTCTGAACCTATGACTTCCATTTCTAGTTTCTCCAGCCTCAGTGGAAAAAGCCTTCTTGCATTTACCCTATCTGTACCTCTATCAAATCTCCCCCCATTCTCCTACACTCCAGGGAAAATTCTTACAGGGCTTGTCAGATTGACGCAGGCAGAGGGTATCCAGCAACAGATGTCATGGTTCCAAAATAAGCAGTTGGTAATTCAGGGCTAATATACTTATTAATTATATGCTATTTCCCTTTTTACTTGTATTTTCCAAATTGAATGTTGCCCTCCCCCCAACCTCTGATTCTAAGGATACGTTAGGGTGGTTGCCATGGATGATGGGTTATTCATCAAAGCTCCCTCCAAGGCAAAGTCAGTCCTTCAGAGTCAATGTCATGCCCTCCCCCAATTTGGCTGGGTGAATGTGTTTAAAACAGAGAGTGAGGGGTTCCTCACTATCCATGACTGTTCTCCAGCCTCCGGTCTCTGATCCGCACTGGAAGTGAAGGAACACGGCATTGTCCAGGAGAAAGGATCGCCAGAGAGCAGAGAGTTAAGGTGCCAGGAAAAGGACCAGCTGCAAGCTAAGGGAAAACTGCTGGAGGAATCGTGAAATGGTTGAAAAACACAAAGAGAACTGGATTATTACTTGGAAAGCAGACTTACAAAATAGGAGTGGGAATGGGGCTGACTGGATTGCTCTTGAAAAGAATTGGCATAGCCTCAGTTCGCTAAGTGGCCTCATTCTGCACTGAACGATTCACTTGTTCCATGGAACCTCTCACAGTCAGTCCCAGTTAAGGATAGTTCCAGACATGAGGAACGGGAATACAAAACGAAAGGTCTTTATCCCAATCGACACAGAGATACAAAAGGCCAGTTTTGCTTGCAATATACAGCACTATGCAAAAGTCAGAGGCACATATATATACAATACTGTGCAAAAGGTGCCTAAGATTTTTGCACAGTACTATGGTAATTTTATGCATTACTCTGTGCAGCTACCACAAACAAAAAACAAATTTCATGACATATATGTGAGTGATGGTAAAACCAATTCTCATATGGGTCTCTGTTAAGGACTGAGAGTGGGAAGGGAGCAGGGAGAGGGGAATCATGGTTGGGAAAAGGGGAAGGGAAGGGGGGAGGGAGCAGGAAGCACCAGAGAGACATTTTGTAATGATCAATAAACCTATCATTTGGGATCAAATAACCTTGCCTGGTGTCTTAGGGTTGGGTGTGTCTGCACCCATGCCACCATCCCTCCCACCCACCCTGGCAGTCCTTCCTTGGCCACCTGTTCCATACCCCTCCCACAGCACTGCACCCTTGACATTCCCAACATCTTTTGCCCCTGCCAGATTTACAAATGTGCTCTCCTCTCTACATTGGCAAATACAGTACTGTGCAAGTTTTAGGTACTTTAGCTATATATATATATATATATATATATACACACACACCTAAGCCTTTTGCACAGTACTGTATTCCTACTCATCGAGATAGCATGAACGTTGACACTTTTAGCAAAATACATAAAGGCCATATACCAGCCACATATCCAGTGGCTAATTACCAAGATGTCACAGACTGAGCGGGAAGATTAACAGCCAGACTCAACTTTCTGCTCAAGTTAAGTGTAAATTGAGCTTTCTGTTGCACAGACATGGCGGTGGAACAAACCCAAGTGCAGAACACAGCCATGGAGGCTGAGGCAGAGTCAGAATGTGTTATTAACATAGCAAGTGTGGAGTCGGTATCCAGGAACGATGCTTGACCTAGAACTGGCAATCCTAGGAACCATGAAACAAGGTTACTCACACCAGAGTCCACCAACAAACTGGCAGCTCCTTCTTGTGCTTGCAGGATTTTTATGCTGATGGAAAGCAGGTGTTTGTAGTTAGTGGAACCTGGGAAAGATTGGAACTAAACGAGGTGATTGAGGCCCAATTCCTGAGGTAAATAGCCAGGTGGGCGCTTGCAGAAGGGACCATGACACTTTCAATCTCACATAGTGTTTAAAAAGGTAAAGATTAGCTTTATCTGCCACATGTGCATTGAGACATACAGCAAAATGTCTTGGTTTTGCATTAACAACCAACACAGTCCGATGATGTGCTGGGGGCAGCCCACAAGTGTCACTATGCTTCCAACATCATCACAGCACGTCCACACTTTACTAATCCTAACGTGTACGTCTTTGAAATGTGGGAGCAAACCAGAACAGACAGAAGAAACCCATGTGATCATGGGGAGCATCTGGAAACTCCTCACATCAGCAGTGGGAATTTAACCCTGACTGTTGGCACTGTAAAGCGATATGTTAACTACTGCACTGTTGTGTCATCCCTAGTGTTCAATGAAATGTAAACACAATCAAAAAGGGTGTTAGGGGAGGAATGCAATCAAATGACGAATCAAAAGCCTCGGTCATACCTTCGTATTCCCACTACCCAGAATCCACTCATTTGCTGATAGTTCATTACGAACTCCTCAGATGGTCATCTCTGATCAATGGAGAGAAATTATCCCATGTACCTCAAACACACACACACACACACACACACACACACACACACACACACACACACACACACACACACACACACACACACACACACACACACACACACACGTTAAGATCAGATTGACACCCCATTCTACCACTGTTTTATTCAATTTGAACCAGGTTGCACAGGCAAAAGAATACAGACCACTTGCCTCCATATGAAATGGCAGGAGCCAGCAGCATCAGGTCATGTAATGAAAACAGTCTCGTTACCCAAGCAGCCGGCAGAATCTTAGAGAAACAGAATTGCAGAGAAGAGGAATTGCAGGGTAATACATCACCTCCAGGAGGGAGGGAAATAGATGGAAAATATTAATTTTATGACTTAGAATCATGAAGCCCTTAACAATCAAGTTTGAAACATAGCTTTCATTTTGAAATGTAACTTCCATCAACTATCATGTGGGATCTTGAAACGTTGCCATCATATAACACCATAATACATAGGAGCAGAATTAGGCCATTCAGGCATTGAATTATGGCTAATTTATTATTCTTCTGAACCACATTTGTCTGCCTTCTCCCCGTAACCTTTTATGACCTTATTAATCAAGAAACTATCATTCTTCACTTTATATATACCCAATGACTTGTCCTCCACAGCCGTTAGTGGCAATGAATTCCATAGATTCACCACCCTCTGGCTAAAGAATTTCCTCCTCATTTCTGTTCTAAAGATCAATATTTGTATTCTGAAGCTGTGCCATCTGGTCCTTGCCTCCCCCACTACTGGAAACATCCTTTTCTCATCCACTCCATCAAGGCCTTTCAACATTTGATAGGTTTCAATGAGATACCCCCTCATTCTTCCAAACTCCAGCGAGTACTGGGCCCAGAGCCATCAAACACTCCTCATGCAACGTGCAGGAAATGTTGCAGCCTACTTATGCACAGCAAGCTCCCACAAATATACCTGAGTTTTGACCAAGTAACCAGACTTAACCATTTGAGAGATAAATATTGGTCTGGACACTGAGGAGATCTCCCCTATCTCTTCAAGGTAATGCCACATATTTTTCACATTGGAAAGCAGATAGGACTTTTAATAAAGAGGCAGTATGGTAACACTGGAGTAGCGTAACGATTAGTGTAATGCCATTACAACGCCAGTGAACTGGGATCAATACCTGCCCCTGTTTGTAAGAAGTTTACATGTTCACCCTGTAACCACGTGGGTTTCCTCCAGGTACTCTGGTTTCCTCCCACAGTCCAAAGGCATACAGGTTAGCAGGTTAATTTATTAGCAAAATTGGCCAGCATGGTGTCATTGGTCTTAAATGGCCTGTTACCATGCTGTATCTCTGCATAAGTAAATAAATATCAAAAGGAGACCTTTCAACCGTGTACCTCTCCCTCAATACTGCAAAGTAGGATCAATGTGGATTTTCTGTTGCTGTCTCAAGATTGGGGTTTGGTTCTGAGGGAATCATAAACACAAGAAAATCTGCAGATGCTGGGAGTCCAAAGCAAACCACACAAAATGCTGGAAGAATTCAGCAGGTCGGGCATCACCTATGGGAATGAATAGATAGTTGACCTTGGCCCGAAACGTCGACTATCTATTAATTTCCATAGATGCTGCCTAACCATAGATCTGTAGTTCCAATCTTGCCAAACCTCAATGAAAAAAGCCCGCTTGCATTTACCCTATTTATATCCCTCATAATTTTATATACCTCTATCAAATCTCCTGTCATTCTCCTAAGCTCCAGGGAGTAAAGTCCTAAGCTATTCAACTTTTCCCTATAACTCAGGTCCTCAAGTCCAGGCAAAATTCTTATACATTTTCGCTGCACTCTTTCAATCTTATTGATATCTTTCCTGTGGATATGCATCCAGAACTGCGCACAATACTCCAAATTAGGTCTCACCTACATCCTATACAACTTCAACATAACATCCCAACTCCTGCACTCCTCCTGTGTGCTGCTCTGTCTGTCCTCACTTAATGGCATTAGGATTGTTTGCAGGTTCTCAACAGGCCAGGAATGGACGTAGTGCAGTGTAACACATTGAAAAATATTAAATATAACAACGTAATGAAGTTAGCCACTCAGCTCCTCCAGTTGACAATCTGCCTCAGACCTCATCTCTGCTTCTGTACCAATTCCTCACAATCCTCAGCTCCCTGAACTTCCCAAAATTCATCTACATCCTTTTTCCAGCCTCCACAAACCTCAGAGGCAGACAATTTCAGAAAATGTCCCTCGGTTTTAAATGGCTGCCTCTTAATCCATGGTGCCCTCTTGTTCCAGACAGCCCCACTAGTGGAACCATCTCACCATTTACCCATTTAATGAGGCGGCCTTAGTATAATGCTATTACAGCACCAGCGATCACCATCTACTGCCTATAAGAAGCTTGTATGTTCTGTAACCGCATCGGTTTCTTCTGAGTCCTCTTTTATGTTCCCCATTCTGTTGGCGCCAGTAACGTGGTGACACTTGCGGCTGCCTCTAGCACAGTGCTCATTGATTTGCTTTGATGCAAACAGTGTGCTTCACTGCACGTTTCAAAGTTCAAAGTGAATTTATTATCAAAGTACAATACTGTATGTCACCAGACACTACTCTGAGATTCATTTCTTGATCTGTCAGAAATTCATTTACTTCCTCAGAGCAAATGAGCAGAAAAAGTGTACAGGTCTTCTGAGCTGTTTACTGGGACAGCTGCGCCCAACTGGTGCATACTGGATCTCTTACAAGCAATGGCAATATATCAATAACTGGACATAAGGTGAAAAAACCGTGCGACAAATATAAGTTTTGAAAGCAGCAATGGTTCATTGAATGTGAGGTCCATACAAATAAGTAAAAAACTTTTTACTTCAAAGGCAGATTGGGCTGAAGTTTCTGACACCCTGCCCATGAGGCAAATCATAAAGCATACCAACAGCAAGCTCACCGATAAGACCCGGGAAGATCTGATGAGGGAAATAAGGCAGCAAGACACCTTTTTGATTAGTGCAATGCATTGGAGCATCACTGATCAGAATTCAATTCCCCCCTTACTGTCTGTAAGGAGCTTGTATGGCGACATGCATTTCCTCTGGGTGGTCCTGTTTCCACCCACATTCCAAAGACATACGGATTAGGACGAGTAAGTTGTGAGCAAGCTACGTTGGCACCAGAAGCGTGGTGACTCTGTGTTGGTCATTAACACAAACAATGTATCTCACTGTATATGTGACAAATAATCTTTAAATCTTTTAAAAATATGCCCTTAGGTACAGTGAAAAAGCTTTTGTTTTATGTGCCATCCATACAGATAATTTCATCACATCAGTGCACTGAAGCACTGCAAGGGAAAAGCAATAACAGAATGCAGAATAAAGCACATAGTTTAGAGAAAGTGCAACACAGGCAGAGAACAATAATAGTTAGAGCGAGCAGGGGCTTTTCTCCTTGAAGCAAAGGAAGATGAGAGGTAGATCATAAACAGGAGAAAGTCTGCAGATGTTGGAAATCCAAAGCAACACGCACAAAAAGCTAGAGGAACTCAGCAGGCCAGGCAGCATCTCTGGAAATGAATAAACAGTCGATGTTTTGAGCTGAGACACCCTCTTCAGGATGAAAAAGGAAGGTGGAAGATGCCTGAATAAAAAGGTAGGGGGAGGGAGAAGGAGGCTAACAAGAAAGTGATAGAAGGTGGTACTAACAAGTAAAAATCTGCATGTGCTGGAAATTCAAACCAACACACATAAAATGCTAGAGGAACTCAGCAGGCCAGGCAGCATCTATGGAAAAAAGCACAGTCAATGTCTCGGGCTGAAACCCTTCAGCAGGACTGGAGAAAAAAAAGCTGAGGAGTAAATTTGAAAGGTGGGGAGAGGGGAGAAAGAAACACCAGGCAATAGGTGAAACTTGGAGAGGAAGGGATGAAGCAAAGAGCTAGGAAGTTGATTGATGAAAGAGACAGAAATCCAAGGAAGAAAGAAAAAAGGGAGGAGCACCAGAGGGAAGCGATGGGCGGGCAAGGAGATAACATAAGAGAGGGAAAGGGATAGAAAATGATGAAGTGGGGTGGAGTCATTACTGGAAGTTTGAGAAATCGATGTTCATGCCATCAGGTTGGAGGCATGCAACATAAGGTGTTGTTCCTCCAACTAAGTGTGGCTTCATCACAACAGTGAAGGAGGCCATGGATGGACATATTGGAATGGGAAACAGATGGAGCATAGATGCTCAGTAAAGCTATCTCCTTATCTACGTTGGGTCTTACCGATATACAGGAGACCACACCAAACACAGTATAAGACCCCTTCAGATTCATAGATGAAGTGTTGCCTCACCTGGAAGGACTGTTTGTGGCCCTGAATGGTAGTGAGGGAAGAGGTGTAGGAGCAGGTGTAGCATTTGTTCCGCTTGCAAGGATAAGTGCCAGGAAGGAGGTCAATGGGAAAGGATGAATGGACAAGGGAATTGCGCAGGGAGTGATCCGTATGGAAAGCGGAAAGTGGGGCAGGGAGGGGGAGGGAAAGATGTGGTGGGATCCAGTTGATGGTGGCAGAAGTTTCGGAGAATTATGTACTGGATGCGAAGGCTGGTGGGGTGGTAGGTGAGGACAAGAGGAACCCTATCTCTGGTAGGGTGGCGGGAGGATGGGTCAAGAGCAGACGTGTGTGAAATGGAAGAGATCCGATTGATGGCAGCATTGATGGTGGAGGAAGGGAAGCCTTTTTCTTTGAAAAAGGAGGACATCTCCTTCATTCTTGAATGAAAAGCCTCATCTGAGAGCAGATGCAGTGGAGATGGAGGAATTGAGAGAAAGGGAAGGTATTTTTACAAGCACAGGGTGGGATGAGCCATAGTCCAGGTAGAGCGGTTGAGGGCAGTGTTGAGGGTGGATACAATCAGTGTGCAAAATACAACAAACTGTGCAAATACAATGAAAAAAAAATAATAATAATAATAAATAAGGAAAAAAAACATCGCGAATATGAGATGAAGAGTCCTTTAAAGTGAGTCCATAGTTGTGGGAACAATTCAGTGATGGAAGAAGTGAAGTTGAGTGAAGTTATCTCCACTGGTTCAAGATTCTGATGGATGAGGGACAATAGCTGTTCTTAAACCTGGCAGTGCGGACCCTGATGCTCCCAATAGCTTTTCCTGATGGCAACAGCACAAGAGAGCATGTCTGGGTCGTGGGAGTCCTTTAGGATGGATCCATCTTTCCTGAGACAATGGTCCCTGTAGATGTGCTCAATGGCCTTTACATGTGATAGACTAGACTGTATCCACTACTTTTTATAAGATTTTCTGTTCCAAGGCATTGGTGGTTTCATACCAGGCTGAGATGCAACCAGTCAATACACTCTCCAAAGTTTGTCAAAAGTTTTAGGTGTCATGCTGAAACTTCACAAACTTCTAAGGAATTAGAAGCTTCCTTCATAATTGCACCTATGTGCTGGGCTCAGGGCAGGTCCTCTGACATTATAACACCGAGAAGTTTGAAGTGCGAACTCTCTCCACGTCTGATCCCCATAGTGTTACAACAGTGGGATGGAAGCTATCCATGAGTCTGGTGGTACATACTATCTCATGGATCTTTAAATAGAACTATTCATGAGCATGAGCATGGATGGTGAGGCCAGGATTTATTGCTCAATCAGAATTTCTCTTAAGAGAGTGGCGGTGAGCTGCCTTCATGAATTACTGCAGTCCCCATGGTGAAGGCACTCCTACAGGGGGGAGAATTCCAGAGTTTAGTGCTAGTGAATACTACCTCAGTTTATGATCAGTGTTGCACAACGAGATCCTTTTATTACCTCTCTGTATATTACTAGACCTTTCCTGGTTTAAAATTACTGTGTGCGTTAAATTCTTTAATGGGTGCAATAAACTTTCGGGTGTAGTGGAACATAGAACATTACAGCACACTACAGGCCCTTCAGCCCTCAAAGTTGTGCCAATCATTTATCCTACTCTAAGATCGGTCTAGCCCTTCCCTCCCACATAACCCTCCATATTGCTCTCATCCTTGTGCCTATCTAAGACTGTGTATAATGTGTTCTGGGACCATGAGAGGTGGTCTATGATGTGCACTCCCAGGATTTTAAAGCTGCTCGCAGTCTCCACTGCTGTACCGCCAATGTAAAGGGGTGTGTGAGTGATGCAAATTCTCCTGAAGTTGATAACCATCTCCTTTGTCTAGTTGACATTAAGGATGAGGTTATTTGCCTTGCACCAGGCCTCGAAGTCTTCCACCTCCACTCTGTAGGCTGTCTCATTGTTGTTAGGGACAGTGCCCCAGCTCTGTAGTGTCCTCGGCAAAATTGATGACATGATTGCTCGGGTGTTTGGCCGTGCAGTCATGGACAGCAACAAGCTTGGCACACATCTCTGGGGTGGAAGCATCAATGTTGAGGATTATGGGGAAGGAGGAATGGTTGTGCATCCTGACTATCTGAGGTCTGTTGGTTAGGAAGTCCAACAGCCAGTTGCACAGTGGTGTATTTAGACCAAGGACTAGGAGTTTGTTCACCAAAGTCTGTAGGTCACTAGTATTGAATACTGAAATGAAATCCAGAAACAGCATTCTGACATGAGTCGCCTTGTTTTCTGGGTGTATTAAGGCCAGACGCCTGGCAGATACTATAGCATCTGTCGAAGAGCTGTTCTGTCAGTAAGCATATTGGTGAGTATACAGTGTGGTAGAAATAGAGTTTTTGATATGTGTCATAATCAGCCAGACAAAGCACTTCATGACAATTGATATCAGTGCAAATGGGTGGTAGTAATTTAGCTCTGAAGGTGTAGAGTTCTTTGGTACTGAGATAATGTGGCTGATTTGAAGCATGTGGGGACAGCTGGCTGGATGAGTGAAGTGCTGAAGACATCAGTGAGCTGGTATGCACCTTCCTCAAGTACTAGGTCTGGGATGTTGTCTGGACTGGCTGTCTTACATAGACCTTCTCACATCTGCTGCATTATAGACAGTGACAGCTCACCGGGCAGAGGGGTAGCTTTCATGTCCAGCATTGTTTTGGATGCCTCAAAGTGTGCATAAACTTTGTTTTGAGCATCAAGGAGGGAGGCATCCCTGGTGCAGTCAATGCTGTTTTCCCTTGCGTAGTCAGTGATGTCATTGATGCCAGCCACGTATACTGGGATAGTTATCAGACAGGGGTTCCTGAACTTTTTGTGCATAGGTGGCCTTTGCCCTCTTGATGCCTAAGATAAGATTTCTCCTGGCTGCTTTGAGAGCTGTTCTGTCACCAGGTTGCCTCATTAGGCCGTACAGTGATGGTCCTTTTGAACGGTTTCTCCATTTCCAGCCGCAGTCGGAATACTAGGATTAACGTTATGGAAGCGTAGTCAGAAAAGCCAAGATGAAGGCATGAGATGGCTTTGTAAGTACCGCGACTACTTGTATAAACACAGTAGAGTCTGTTTGTCCTCCTAGTGATCATGGTGACATATTGGTGGAATTTGGGTAGAATCTCCTGCAGGTTATCATGATTTCTGCCTTGGAAAATGTCTCTGGCTGTCCATCGATCGATGCCTCTTATCTTGTACAGGGTAAAAATGGAAGATCTTCCTTTTAGTCCTTTCCAACAATATAACCTCAACTCATCAGTCTTTGAAAAATTCTTCCCCAAAATCTCCACAAGTTTCAACTAGAGTCCAACCTATTTCCTTTCATCTCCAGTTGGTAGGCCTCTCATCTTCTCTCACAGCTAGTATCAAGTCAGAACATGAGATAAGATTACAGCTTCCTGTGAAATTGGCAGGTGACATCTTTCTGATGGGATGTCAAACCAAGGCCGTGCATCAGGACTCTAGGAAAACATTCAAGAAAAAACAGGGAAACTCTCCTGGTATCCTGAACACCATTTATCTCCAAAAACGCATTCCTAATTACATGTTTTGTAACTCCAAAACATTAAACTAATTAGAATATAAATAAAAGAGCCAGAAAAGCGATTCTGACTCTGCTCTTTAAGTGAGGCGCACACGAATCACATAGTAGTGTCACAATGGATGCAATTCACTTCTGGCGTAAGCCATTTTGCTTGTCTATTGTTAGTTTTCACATTGTAAATCTCAAGGGTACCCTGTCCTGTGTCACTCATCATTATCTGATTTTTCATTAACAGCATGCAGATTAGTGCTCTTCTTGAAACTGCAACTTGATTTTAATCTTTTTCTCTTTCCTGTACTGTCCATTTGTTTTTGTAACCGCTACACTACCATACCATAGATAAAGTTAGAATGAGTCATACTTAGTGGCTGACAGCACTTTTAGTGAAAACCCCAGTCACAATCCCAGCAACACATCATCACAACCCATTCTCATTAAACAAAATAATTTTGAACTGTTGTAAAGCTATTTAACATCTCATTCTATCTCCTACCTGGCATGTTCAGTGTTTATAGGCAAGAATTTCACCTAATTACACTCATTTTGGCAAACTTCAACATCAAGAGCTTGGTGCTTCTGGGCAGTAGCCCAAACTTGGGGTGGGGAAATGGTGAGCCAATGGGGTTCACAACTGTTCAGAATTGCATGAACTTTAAATGTAGAAATTCATTTTTTATACCAAACTAATTGTCGAGATTATGACCTGATCACTGAACACAGCCTAAAGACTCTACAACTCATGTTCTCAGTATTATTTATCTACTTATTTCTTTATTACTATTATATAGTTATTTTATATTTGCACAGTTTGCCTTTTTTTGCACATTGGTTGTTTGTCAGTCTTTGTGTCTAGCTTTTCATTGATTCTATTGTATTTCTTTGTTCTACTGTGAATGTCTGCAAGCAAATGAATTTCAGGATAGTACGTGATGACATATATGTTTTTTGATAATACATTTACATTGAACTTTGAAAAGACAAGGGGCATGTTAAAGGAGGATGAAGTATTTTGGGGGGAAAGGCAAGTTTCCACAGCTCATATAACATATAACAATCACAGCATGGAAACAGGCCATCTCGGCCCTCCTAGTCCATGCCGAACTCTTAATCTCACCTAGTCCCACCTACCCGCACTCAGCCCATAACCCTCCACTCCTTTCCTGTCCATATACCTATCCAATTTTACCTTAAATGACACAACTGAACTGGCTTCTACTACTTCTACAGGAAGCTCATTCCACACAGCTATCACTCTCTGAGTAAAGAAATACCCCCTCGTGTTTCCCTTAAACTTCTGCCCCCTAACTCTCAAATCATGTCCTCTCGTTTGAATCTCCCCTACTCTCAATGGAAATAGCCTATTCACGTCAACTCTATCTATCCCTCTCAAAAATTTAAATACCTCGATCAAATCCCCCCTCAACCTTCTACGCTCCAATGAATAGAGACCTAACTTGTTCAACCTTTCTCTGTAACTTAATTGCTGAAACCCAGGTAACATCCTAGTAAATCGTCTCTGCACTCTCTCTAATTTATTGATATCTTTCCTATAATTCGGTGACCAGAACTGCACACAATATTCCAAATTTGGCCTTACCAATGCCTTGTACAATTTTAACATTACATTCCAACTTCTGTACTCAATGCTTTGATTTATAAAGGCCAGCGTTCCAAAAGCCTTCTTCACCACCCTATCTACATGAGACTCCACCTTCAGGGAACTATGCACTGTTATTCCTAGATCTCTCTGTTCCACTGCATTCCTCAATGCCCTACCATTTACCATGTATGTTCTATTTGGATATTCCTGCCAAAATGTAGAACCTCACACTTCTCAGCATTAAACTCCATCTGCCAACATTCAGCCCATTCTTCTAACCGGCATAAATCTCCCTGCAAGCTTTGAAAACCCACCTCATTATCCACAACACCTCCTACCTTAGTATCATCGGCATACTTACTAATCCAATTTACCACCCCATCATCCAGATCATTTATGTATATTACAAACAACATTTGGCCCAAAACAGATCCCTGAGGCACCCCACTAGTCACCGGCCTCCATCCCGATAAATAATTATCCACCACTACTCTCTGGCATCTCCCATCTAGCCACTGTTGAATCCATTTTATTACTCCAGCATTAAAACCTAACGACTGAACCTTCTTAACTAACCTTCCATGTGGAACTTTGTCAAAGGCTTTGCTGAAGTCCATATAGACTACATCCACTGCCTTACCCTCGTTAACATTCCTCGTAACTTCTTCAAAAAATTCAATAAGGTTTGTCAAACATGACCTTCCACGCAGAAATCCATGCTGGCTACTCCTAATCATATCCTGTCTATCCAGATAATTATTAATACTATCTCTAAGAATACTTTCCATTAATTTACCCACCACTGATGTCAAACTGACAGGTCTATAATTGCTAGGCTTACTTCTAGAACCCTTTCTAAACAATGGAACCACATGAGCAATACGCCAATCCTCTGACACAATCCCCGTTTCTAATGACATCTTAAAGATCTCCGTCAGAACTCCTGCTATTTCTACACAAACTTCCCTCAAGGTTCCGGGGAATATCCTGTCAGGACCCAGAGATCTATCCACTTTTAACTTTCTTAAAAGCCCCAGTACTTCCACCTCTTTAATTGTCATAGATTCCATGACTTCCTTACTTGTTTCCCACACCTTACACAATTCAATATCCTTCTCCTTAGTGAATATCGAAGAGAAGAAATCGTTCAAAATCTCTCCCATCTCCCTCGGCTCCACACATAGCTGACCACTCTGATTCTCTAAGGGGCCAATTTTATCCCTCACTATCCTCTTGCTTTTAATATAACTGTAGAAACCTTTCAGATTTACTTTCACCTTATTTGCCAAACCAACCTTGTATCTTCTTTTAGCTTTTCTAATCTCTTTCTTAAGATTCCTTTTACATTCTTTATATTCCTCGAGCAATTCCTTTACTCCATGCTGCCTATATCTATTGTAGACATCCCTCTTTTTCCGAACCAAATTTCTAATATCCCTTGAAAAGCATGGTGCTTTCAAACCTTTAACCTTTCCTTTCAACCTAACAGGAACATAAAGATTCTGTACCCTCATAATTTCACCCTTAAATAACCTCCATTTCTCTATTACATCCTTCCCATAAAACAACTTGACCCAATCCACTCTCTCTAAATCCCTTTGCATCTCCTCAAAGTTAGCCTTTCTCCAATCAAAAATCTCAACTCTAGGTCCTGTCCTGTCCTTCTCCATAATTACATTGAAGCTAATGCTATTGTGATCACTGGACCCGAAGTGCTCCCCAACACATACATCTGTCAGCTGACCTATCGCATTCCCTAACAGGAGATCCAACACTGCCCCATCCCCATTTCTATGTATTGTTGCAAAAAACTATCCTGCACACATTTCACAAACTCTAAACCATCCAGCCCTTTTACAGAATGAGCTTCCCAGTCTACGTGTGGAAAATTAAAATCTCCCAATTAAAATGCTCCTAGCATTAAAATAGATACATTTAAGATACTCTCCATCCCCTCCTCTCTTTTCATCCCTAACAATGCATTCAAATTTATTATCCTTTTCTTTCTCCTCCCCTACATCTTCGGGCTGAGCGCATCCCTTCTCCATCACCTGCCTTTCCTCCCTCACACACTGTCTATTTACTTGCTCTACTGGTGAACTAACCTGCTCTCCCATGGTTTCCTCAAATTGATTCCCGCCCCCCCATCTTACTAGTTTAAAGTCTGCCTTGTAGCCCTAGCAAACCTCCCCGCTAGGATATTGGTCCCCCCAGGATTCAAGTGTAACCTGTCCTTCTTGAACAGGTCACGCCTGCCCCAGAAGAGGTCCCAATGATCCAGAAACTTGAATCCCTGCCCCCTGCTCCAATCCCACAGCCACGCATTCATCCTCCACCTAATTCCATTTCTACTCTCACTGTCGCGTGGCACAGGCAGTAATCCCGAGATTACTACCTTTGCGGTCCTTCTTCTTAACTGCCTTCCTAACTCCCTATACTCTCGTTTCAGGACCTCTTCCCCTTTCCTACCTATGTCATTGGTACCTACATGTACCACGACCTCTGGCTCCTCACCCTCCCACTTCAGGATATCTTGGACGCGATCAGAAACGTCCTGAACCCTGGCACCAGGGAGGCAAATTACCATCCGGGACTCCCGATCACCTCCACAGAACCGCCTGTCTGAACCCCTGACTATCGAGTCCCCTATTACTATGGTCCTCTTTCTTCTATCCCTACCCTTCTGAGCTACAGGGCTGTCTGTGCCGGAGGCCCGGCCACTGTCACTTCCACCAGGAAGGCTGTCCCCCCCAACAGTACTCAAACATGAGTACTTATTGTCAAGGGGTACAGCCACCGGGGTACTCTCTAGTACCTGTCTCTTCCCCTTCCTGACTATGACCCATCTGTCTGCCTCCCGTGGCCCCGGTGTGACCACCTGCCTGTATCTTCTCTCTATCACCTCCTCACTCTCCCTGACCAGGCGAAGGTCATCGAGCTGCAGCTCCAGTTCCCTAACTCGGTCCCTCAGGAGCTGCAGTTCGGTGCACCTGGCGCAGATGTGGACGTCAGGGAGGCTTGGAGACTCCAGGACCTCCCACATCCGACACCGAGAACAATAAGCTGCCCTCACACTCATACTTCCCGAATAACTGAAAATAACAAGAACTAAAAGATAAGCCTACTGTGCCCTCTTCCGCCTAAGCCCCCTGAGCCCAAGCCCTACACTCTGCTCCCGGCGCACTCCGCTGCCCGCAAACGAAACTGCCCGTTTCTTAAGGCTGCGTTCTTTTTATAGCTTCCCTCCTTCCCTGGCCTCCTCACGTGCCTGCGCAGTCCCGCCTCTCAGAACTCCAATCTGAGACGCAATTGGACAATTTGAAAATGGCCGCCGCTGCACTTCCTCTCAAAGCCTCGCTGTCCTCTTCCAAAAGAGAACTACCTCATTCAGTCTCTCCTTTTTTATATCTTCCCTCCTTCCCAGGCCTCCTCACGCGCCTGCGCAGTCCCGCCTCTCAGAACTCCGATCTGAGACGCAATTGGACAATTTGAAAATGGCCGCCGCCGCACTTCCTCTCAAAGCCTCGCTGTCCTCTTCCAAAAGAGAACTCATGGCCACAGTATGTGGACCAATAGCTGAGTAATTAAATTTGGAGATGGTTCTTTTGAGACTTGAGGAGGCATGCTGCCTCACATCTCCCTTGGACTGTGTTCATTCTCAACGTCCAGTGCTATCCATGTGGAGTTTGCACGTTCACCCTGAGACCGAGAACGATTCCTCCAGGTGCTCCAGTTTTCTATCACACCCCAATGATACAGGCATGTTGGATGTTGTAGATGACCTTGAGTGTGCAAATTTATGGAGGATGGAAGTGGAAGGGAATGGATGGGAATGTGGAGGAATTAAAACTGGGTTAGTGTAGGATGGGTGCTTCATGGATTATCAGGACAAATCTTATTATTGCACTGGCCTGGAGACAGATAAAAGCAGAAAATTCTGGAAATACTTAGCAGATCAGGCTGTATAAGTAGACAGAAAAACAAAGTTTATATTCTGGTCAAAAATCTGCTGGGGATTTCAATCAGTTCTTGTATTAACTTCAGACTTCCAGCACCTCAAAGTTGCCATGTAAGTTGTTAAGGTGGTTAACAAGGCATATGGTGTGAGTTCATTTGTGAGTTCAAGAGACGCTAAGTAATGTTGATGCTCTATAAAACTCTGGTTAGACCACTCTAGGGTGGTGGAGTGAAGATACTTTTCTACCAAAGAAGGTGTAAGGTGCTTCTTTCCTACGCTAGCTGGCAGATCACCCTTGGGTAAGGTGTATCACCTGCTTAGCCCCCTTGATCAAGGTCATGTGGAGTCACGGGAGCAGGTAGTAGATGGTCGTATGAGCAGCTGGTGCATATCAATATCACAAGTCCTGGTTATGTGACCACTGACACCAGGAAATGGCAAATAACAGGGGGTATAATTTTAAATTGATTGGAGGAAAGTATTGGGGGAATGTTAGAAGCATGTTTTTTTTTTACACAGAGAGTGGTAGAGGGAGATGCATTGAAGACTTTTAAGAAATTCTTAGGTAGGCACATGGATAATGGAGAAATGGAGGGCTATAAAGGAGGGAAGGGTTAGATCGATCTTAGAGTAGGTTAAAATTTCGGCACAACATTGTGGGCCAAAGGGCCTATCCTGTGCTGAAATGTTCTGCGTTCCATCTGAATTTTATTTTGATTTGCCAGACTTTTGAATATTGTAGATAGCCTGTGCCAATGTGAAGTCAAACATGTCTGCTACTGAAGTGCATCCTTGGCTTTGAAGATTGGAGTCTTTAACACAAGGTCCACTCAAGGTGCCAAAAAGCTCAATTGCTTCATAACAGAGTAAACTGAGTTCAAATTCTTTATTTGGGTATAAAATTACCCAAACATTCTGGCTCTGATTTTAACTGGCGTGGTATGACGTACACCATCGGGGCAGTGAGGAACACTTAAGTCATTTATTTCTATGTTACAGTTTGGCAAGATAACAAGTAGGACTTTGACAGGGAATGCTAGTGTCCTGGAGAGTGTTGTAGAGCAGAGGGCCACAGGAGAATATTGTCACAGCCAGATAGAGTGGCTTTTGACACACTGGCCTTCATTTGTCAGGGAATTGAGTACTGGAGTTGGGATGTTATGTTGCAGTTGCATGAAATATTGGAGAGGCTGCATTTGGAATATTTTACTTTATTTTTATTTAGAGATGCAGCACTGTACTAGACCCTTTCGGCCCAACGAGCCTCTAGCGACCGATTAATCCTCTAAAGTGTGCGTGTAAGGAAACCAAAGCACCCGGAGAAAGCCCACACGGTCACAGGGCACATGTACAAACTCCTTAAAGATGGCGGCAGAATTGAACCCGGGTCGCTAACCACTACCCCACCCCAAATTGCGTTCAATATTAACAATATTGTGTTCAGTGTTGGTCACTCTGCTAGAAAGAGTGCAGAAGAGATTTACAAGGAAGTCACCAGGACTTGAAGGACTGAGTCTTGGAGAAAGGTTGAGCAGATTGGGACTTTATTTATTAGAGCAGAGGAGAACAAGAGCAGGGATGTATACAATCACAAGGGGCATAGATATGATCAACACACAGAGTCTTTTTCCCAGGGTTGGACAATCAATAACTAGAGGGCAGGTACATGGATAAGAAAGGTTTAAAGGGATGTGGGAAAAACCGGGCAAATGGGACCAGCTTAGATGGGAATCGTGGTGAATCATGTTACTGTGTTGTAGGCCTCTATGACTCAATGATGCTAATGACTCACTGCCACAGCCTGATATTCACCAAGCGAGTAGGTATTCAGGGAGGATTTGAAGATGGGAGGCCTGAGGAGGAGAGGGAAGGGGTAGAGTGACTAGCGAGAGAACAGAGGGTGGAACAGAGAGAGGGACAGATCTTGGCTAAAGTCTGGAAGGAATCAAAAAAGGAGATGTAGGCATATTTGTTAAAACAATTTCTCCTGGAGTGGTGCTGAGGTGATGCTACACAGTCAAAGTCAGTCAAAATGTATTATCAAAGTATGTTTATGCTGCCATGTGCTGTGCTTCCTTGAGATTAATTTTCTTGCAGGCATTTATACAACAGGATGTGAATATACATAAATAAAGACTGACAAAGAAAACAATGTGTAAAAGAAGGCATGTTGTTCAAATAAAAAAAGTAAGCAATACTGAGAACATGAGTTGAAATTCTTGAAAGGGAGTCTGTAGGTTGTGGAATCAGTTCAGTGTTGAGGTGAGTGAAGTTATTCACTCTGGTTCAGGAGCCTGATGGTTGTAGGGTAATAACAGTTCCTGAACGTGATGTGTGGGACCTAAGGCTCCTGTGATACAAGAGGTACTGCAGACACTGGAAACCTAGAGCAAAACAGACAGGTCAGCCCATCAGGCATTGTTTATGGATGGGAATAAACAGTTGATGTCTCGGTCCGAAACCTTTCATCAGGACTTGGCCCGAAAAGTCGACTGTTTATTCCCTTTTATAGATGCCGCCTGACCTGCTGAGCTCCTCCAGCACATTGTGTGTCTAAGGCTGCACCTCCTGTCAGATGGTAGTAGTGTGTTTGTATCTACTGCCCAAGGGTAGCATTCAGAGGTCGGGTTTTCACCCTCAGGGTGATCCTGCTGCGCTAAAGAACAGAGTCACCCACTATTTTTCTGGTCAATAGGTACTGAATGCTGTTCATTATCGTGGGTTGTTTGTGGCAAAATGTACATTGTTACGAAGATCCTTATGTTAGATCTGCGACACATCACTGACTAATACCCATTGCAATGTAGAGAGGCCAATCACAAAATTCAAATCCAGTTTTGCCTGTGTGGGCAGCTCCAGATTTCAGCTGGTCACCATCCCTGGCGCAGAAGAAAAGAAAACTTACTCTTCAGGGGCATTGTGGTGTGTAACTATGGCAACCTTGGCATTAATACCTATAGCCTCACTGTAAACAGAACAGCCTGGAAGGACCTAAATCAATTCAAGTGGGTAAGTGCAGCAACAACACACCACATAATTGGGAACCGTGATATCGTCAAAATAGAGGCACACATCTGGCCAGCTGTGGTCAGTACTGGGGGTAGATTCTGGGACAGAGCTTGGAAATGGGCTGGTTAAAGCATTTTGTATATAGTGGCATGCAGCCTAGTAACTAAATGCACCTCAGACTTCGAAATTTTACACAAAGGACTGCTCTACATTCCTATGTGTTTGTAGGAAGTTACCTAGGGGCCTGGAACCAATGTGTAAATGTTTTCAGATGTAACATATGAGTTCAGTAATTCAGAAGCTCAGGGGGAGCGTGCATGTGTTGGACATTGTTCAACAGCTGCTGGTTAGAGAGCTGAGGTGAGTACTGCTGGCACACTGGGCTCACTCACTACTCCCTCTGCCTACACCCAGCGGATGCGCGGAGCATCCACAGGCAGCGGACAGTGTAGGGGTCTCCTGGTTTGCACCGCGTGCCTATGGCAGTTCTTGTTCTTCACATTTCATAGCTCATAGAACATAGAAGAGCACAGGAGCAGGCCATTCGGCCCACAATGTTGTGCCAAATCAGCTGAAAAGCAAATCAAAATCACCCAAACACTAATCTCTTCTACCTACACCACGTCTCTATCCCTCCATCTTCCTTACATCCAAATGTCTCTCACAAGCCTCTAATGTACTTGCCTTTACCACCGTACCAGGCAACGCATTCCGGACATCCATGACTCTCTGAGTAAAAAACTACACCTCACATCCCCCTTGAACCTACTCCATCTCTCTTTCAAGCATGCCCTTTGATATTGGACATTTCAACCCTGGGAAACAAGTTCTCTCTGTCCACTCTATCTATGCCTCTCATAATCTTGTAATCCTCTATCAGATCTCCCCTCAGCCTGCAGTGCTTCAGAGAAAACAACCCAAGTTTATCCAGTCTCTCATGATGAAAGAACAACCAGAATGCAAAAGACAACAAACTGTGCAAATGCAAATATAAATAAATAGCAATAAATAACGATAACATGAAATAATGAGAGTAAGAGTCCTTAAAGTGAGAACTTTGTCTATAGGAACATCTCAATGATGGAGCAAGTGAGTGTAATTATCCCCTTTTATTCAAGAGCCTGATGGTTGAGGGATAGTAGCTGTTCTTGAACCTGGTCCTGATGTTTGAGGGGTATTAACTCTACCTGAACCCTGTCCTGAGTCTCTTGTACTTTCTACCTGATGGCAGCAGCAAGAAGAGAGCATGTCCTGAGTGGTGGGGATCTCTGATGATGGGTACTGCTTTCATGTAGATGTGAGGACAATGTGATGAGAGTGTCTTTTCAGCATTGTCTTTTCTCAGAGGGCTGGCAGAGTGTAAAATGCTTGGCTATTGGCAGCAAAAGTTACTTATGTTTGTAGAGTTACAAGACATGGAGGCTGGCCCTTTGGCCCAACTCTTCTGTACTGACCAATCTACACTAATCCCACTTGCCTGCATTTGGTCCAAAGCCTCCTAAACTTTTCCAATCTTTGTACCTGTCAAAATGTCCTTTAATTGTAATTATACCTGCCTCTTCCACTTTCTCTGGCAGCTCGTTCCACCATCCGCCACCCTCATTGTGAAAACCTGCTCCTTAGATCCTCTTGAAATCATTCCTCTCGTACCTTATGCCCTTTGTCTTTAGACTCTCCTACCCTGAGAAAATGTCCGTGACTTCCCTATAACGATCTTATACCTAATCCTTACCTGGAACCATCACCCCCTGTACCCCTCCCATCCATGTACGGTACTTATCCAAACTTCTCTTAAATCTTGCAGTCAAACCGGTGTTCACCACTTCCACTGGAAGCTCGTTCCATACTCACCATCAACTGAGTGAAGAAGTTCCCCTTCAGGTTCCCCCTAAATATTTTGTACCTTTCACCCTTAACCTATAGCATCTAGTTCTAATCTCTCCCAATCTCAGTGGTCATTATCATTAGGCTCTTTGTGGGGGCTTGCTATGTATGGCTTCTACATTTTGGCAGGAATAATCCAAATAGAACATACAGAGTAAATGGTAGGGCATTGAGGAATGCAGAGGAACAGAGAGATCTAGGAATAACTGTGCATAGTTCCCTGAAAGTGGAGTCTCATGTAGATAGGGTGGTGAAGAGGGCTTTTGGAATGCTGGCCTTTATAAATCAAAGCATTGAGTACAGAAGTTGGGATGTAATGCTAAAGTTGTACAAGGCATTGGTAAGGCCAAATTTGGAATATTGTGTGCAGTTCTGGTCACCGAATTATAGGAAAGATATCAATAAATTAGAGAGAGTGCAGAGACGATTTACTAGGATGTTACCTGGGTTTCAGCAATTAAGTTACAGAGAAAGGTTGAACAAGTTAGGTCTCTATTCATTGGAGCGTAGAAGGTTGAGGGGGGATTTGATCGAGGTATTTAAAATTTTGAGAGGGATAGATAGAGTTGACGTGAACAGGCTGTTTCCATTGAGAGTAGGGGAGATTCAAACTAGAGGACATGATTTGAGAGTTAGGGGGCAGAAGTTTAAGGGAAACACGAGGGGGTATTTCTTTACTCAAAGAGTGACAGCTGTGTGGAATGAGCTTCCTGTAGAAGAAGTAGAGGCCAGTTCAGTTGTGTCATTTAAGGTAAAAATGGATAGGTATATGGACAGGAAAGGAGTGGAGGGTTATGGGCTGAGTGCGGGTAGGTGGGACTAGGTGAGATTAAGAGTTCGGCACGGACTAGGAGGGCCGAGATGGCCTGTTTCCGTGCTGTGATTGTTATATGGTTATATGCACAGGTGGCTGCGGTGTTTCCTTCATTGTGACTATGATGGCACTTAAAAGAAATGTTTCACAGAGAGTCTGCCACTATTCGGCCACAGGAGGCATGACCTCCTTGGTGGGTGGATTGTAAGCTAAGTCCAAACTTCGGCTGTTTTGACCTTTGTGACCGGAGGATGACTGGCAGTTGGGATCTGCAGGGTCAGCCTGAGACAGAGATAACAAGAACCTAGCTAATTCAGCGTACCCTGCGTGGGATTGCAACATCTCTGGGACTTCAGCTCACTCTAACATTGAAGAATACTCTTACTGAACAATTTCTTTTCCTTGGAACATAGGAGACTGAGAATATCTTAAGGGGGTGTATGAAATCATCACAGCATAGAGAGTGTGAATGCACACTGTCCTTTCCCGTGGCTGGGGAATTAAAGTCAAAGTTAGCAGAGTACATATATATGTCCATACATTACCCCGAGATATACTTTTTGCAGGCATTTACAAAGAACTAAGAAATACAATAGAATAAATGAAAAACTACACCCAAAACAGCTGATAAAAACTTGTCTGCAAAAGAAGAAAATCTGTGCAAATTCATAAACTCATAATAAATAATGTTGAGAACATGATTTGTAGTGTCCTTGATATGAATCTCAGGGTTGTATATAGTGTACATTCATTGATAATAAATGTTCTTTGAACTTTGAAGTTTGAAGTGAGTCCGTAGGTTGTGGAATCAGTTCAGAGTTGAGGTGTGTGAAGTTATCTATGTTGGTTCAATTGCCTGATGGTTATAGGCAAATAATTGTTCCCGGTGGTGTGGGACCTAAGGTTTATTGATCATTATAAAATGCCTCTCTGGTGCTTCCCATTCACTCCTCCCTTCCTTTCCTTTCCCAACCATAATTTCCCTCTCCCAGCCACCTTTCCACTCTCAGTCCAGAAATAGAGACCCATATCAGAATCAGATTTATTATCATTCACACATGTCTTGAAATTTGTTTTCTTTTATGTTGTACCAGTAGAGTGCAATACATAAAATAACTACAGTCTTAGGCTAGAGTGTCTAAGGCTTTTGTAAAGTACTTATATGTTGCCACATACTACTGTACCTTAAAATTCATTTTCTTGCAGGCACTTACAGGAAAATAAAGAAATGCAATAGAAAGTATGTAAAACTACACATAAAAATACTGACGAAGAATCAATGTGTAAAAGAAGAGGTTGTGCAAAAAAATAAGAACATGAGTTACAAAAAATTTTACAACATGAGTTGTAAAAATCAGTTATAAAAACTAGAGGGCATAGGTTTAAGGTGAGAGGAGAGAGATTTAATATACACCTGAGAGGCATCTTTTTACTTTTAAAGAATAAACTGGCAAAGGAAGTGGTTGAGGCAGGCACATTAACAACGTTTCAAAGATTCTAAGTACATATATTATCAAAGAACGTATAAACTATATAACCTTGAGACTTGTTTGCTCATAGGTAGCCACAAAGCAGGAAACCCGAGAGAATAAAAGTAAACGAATAAAAATAAAGATAAAAGACCAACACTCAATGCGCAAGAGAAAGAAAAAAAAGCATAAATCATGCAAACAGTTGAAACAAACAACAACATTCCGAACCAAAATTGAGTCCTCAGATCCGAACCCTGGAGCAGCCTGGAGTAGAGCCAAAGCCTTGCTTATCAGTTCATCATAATGGCAGGCATGGAGCATGGCAGCCGGGCAGTCTTCATAGCCTCAACGCCATGGAGAGAGGAGTGAACATCACGGAGAACACGTGGACAGGTACATGGATAGAAAAGGTTTGGAGGGATATGGCACAAATATAGCCAACTGCACAGAGTTCAAGGCAGGTATGTTCCAGTCAGTAGGAAGACAAAGACTATAAGGTAATAGAACCCTGGATGTCAAGGGATGTGATAAATTTAGTCAAGAAGGAAAAGGTAAAGTATGTAAAGCTTTGGAAGGTAGAGTCAAACAGAGCTCATGTGAAGCCAGAAAAGAATGCAAGAAGGGAATTTGGAAAGCCAGGAGGGGCTATGAAAAGTCATTGGCAAGAAGGATTAAAGAGAATGCCAAGGCATTCTATACATACATCAAGTGCAAGAGGATAACGAGGGAGAGGGTAGAAGCACTCAAGAATAAAGGGTGGGGTGGAGATTTGCTTGGATGTGGAGGATTTCGGCGATGTTCTAAATGAGTATTTTACATCAGTATTTGCTAAAGAGAAGGATGTAGATGACAGGGAGATCAGTGCCAAGCATATTAATACCAATTATCTTCCAATAAGATCATGGATTAAGTTATCAATCCATTATCAGATCACTGTTTGTTGTAACCTATTCTACTCAAAATGATTGGATTTATTAAACACCATTAAGGATAATAAGTCCCCAGGGCCTGATGTGATATGGCACAGGTTATTGAGCGAGACAAGAGAAGAGATTGCTGAGATCTTGACCAATACCTTTTGTCCTCTCTGGCCATAGGCAAGCTCCCAGGAAACTGCCAGGTAGCTAATGTTTTTCTATCATTCAAGAAGGGAACCAGGGACTATCTTGACTCTCACATCAGTGGTAGGGAAGTTGCTGGAGAAAATTCTTAGAGACAGGATTCATGAGCATTTGGAAAACCATGGCCTGATTAGGGAAGCCAGCATGGCTTTGTATGGGGCAAGTCAAGTCTTACTAACTTGAATGAGTTCTTTGGCAAGGTGAAAAGGGTGATTGATGAAGGTAGAGTTGTGGATGTTGTCTACGTGGATTTGTAAACCATTCCTCATGACAGGCTCATCCAGATAATTAAGATGCTTGGGTACCATCATGAATTGTCTGTTTGAAATCAGAACTGGCTTGTCCTTAGAAGACAGTGAGTAGTGGTTGAAGGGACTTATTCTAGCTGGAGGTCTGTGATTAGTGATGTTCCACAGGGATCTATACTAGGACCACTGCTGTTTGTGATGTATATAAATGACCTGGATGAAAATGGGTGGGTTAGTAAGTTTGCAGATGATACAAAGATTGGTGGTGTGGTGGATGGTGTAGATGACTGGCAAAGACAACAGCAGGTTACAGATCGTGTGCAGACATGGATGGAGAAATGGCAGATGGAGTTTAACCCGGCCAAATGTGAAGTGTTACACATTGGTAGGTCAAATGTAAAGAGTCAGTACACTGTTTAGGGCAAAACCCTTTTAACATGTTGATGTACAGAGGGATCCTGGGGGTCCAAGCTCATAGTTCCCTGAAAGTAGGTATGCAGGTTGATAGGGTAGTTAAGAAGGCATATTGCATGCTTGCTTCAGGAAGTGACGTTGCAACTTTGTAAAACTCTAGTTAAGCTGCATCTGGAATATTGGCATACAGTTCTGGTCGCCCATCATAGGAAGGATGTTGAGGCTTTGGAGAGAGGGTGGAGCAGAGGTTTACCAGGATGCTGCCTGGATTGGAGGGTTTGAGGTTAGACAAACTTGGGTTGTTTTCTCTGAAGTGGCAGAGGCTGAGGAGAGATCTGATCAAGGTTTATATGTCTGGATGTCTGGAATGCTTTGCCTGGGGTGGTGGTAGAGGCAGAAATGTTAGGGACTTTTAAGAGATGTTTAGATAGACACATTAATGTGAGGAAAGTGAAAGGATATAGACATTGTGTAGATGGAATGTCTAGTTGGCCATTTGATTACTAATTTAATCAGTTCAGCACAACATTGTGGGGCGAAGGGCCTGTTCCTGTGCTGTACTATTCTGTGTTCTATCGATGTTCTATATGGTACTAACTTAGATGAACATCTTGGCTGGAACAGGTGAATTGGGCAGAAAGTCCTGTTTCTAAGCTATGTGACTCCATGACTCCAGAGGATATTTCAGTGTGGTCTGCTGCATGGAGTCCAATAGCAGAGCAGAGTTTATGTGTTTCCCCAATGCTCGTGCTGGAGATTTAGCTCTTGGATTCTGCTCCATTATAAGACCCAACACAAGATCCACAACCCCATTGAATTCCACGGGAAATACAGGACTGCAGGGAACAAAGGCAAGTGGGAAAGAAAAGCTTGGCTTGGCTTCATGTTTACAATAAACTATGTATTTTAAAGTGTCATTTAAAGCACCAGGCAAAGTTTAACGTTTGGCAACGCTGGAATGGGGCTATGCTAACTGTCAAATAGTTTCAGGGATATTTTGAGGTGGGGCTGCTTCAATGTTTCTGTTGACACTAATGACCGGTGTCTGTTCAGATACTTCCACCCAGTGAGGTAAGGTATCTAAGACTTTTGCAACACAGAGCGGCAGAGTGGAGAGCGTGTTTGTAAATCTGGCGTGATCAAAGGATGCTGGGAATGATGAGAGTGAAGTGCCGTAGGAGGGGTGTGGGACAGGTGGTAGAGAAGGAGAGCCAAGTGGGGGGGTGGGGTGAGGGGGTGGTGCAGATGCAGACACTCCCTGCCCTGAGACACGAGGCTAGGTCATTTGATTCCAAACAATTGGTTTATTGATCATGACAGAATCTCTCTCTGGTGCTTCCCACTCCCTCCCCACTCCCTTTCACTTTTCCCAAAATGATTCCCCTCTCCCTGCTCCCTTCCCACTCTCAGTCCACCATAGAGACCCACATCACAATCAGGTTTATCATCACTTACCATGTCGTGCTGTAGCAGTGCAGTGCAATACATAAAATTACTACAGTACCATGCAGAAGACTTAGGCACTATAGCTATATGCATGTGCCTAATCCTTTTGCACTGTACTGCAGATCAGGATGGTTCTTGTGTAGGTGAACAGGAAGGGGTGAGCTCTCAGCCTATAAGTGGTGATCCCATACCATTGTCTTCCCTAACCACAGCGACTTCTCAATTACTTCTGATCACAACCCGGACGCTAGAATTCGGTTTCATCACTCAAAGACTTCATTTGTGGCTCAGAGAGTGACAACCTTGCCTTTGAGTCTAAGTAACGTCAAAGGCAAACACAAGAACTCAGCCTTCTATTGCAATTCAGAAGAGAGAGAGTGCTGCCTTGTCAGAGATACTGTTCTGCATGCATTAAACTGAAATTAAACAAGTAGACCTCTAAAGAAGATCAGCAGTGTTTTGTTGGTGACTTGGCCAATAATTAATTTTTTAGTTCACATTGATCAATTATCTTCCAATAATGTGATTAAGTTATCAATCCATTATTACACAGAATGATTGTCAAGCTTTCTACATAGCAACAATGACATCACTTCAAATGTTATCCTTTAGCGGCAAAATATTTTGCAATTTCTCCAAATTCACTCTATAAATACAAGCCTTATTTTTCTGTTTTATCAAAAAGAATATAACTAGTGTTCAGCCAGTGAGTTTCACACACTGTTTATGTAGCAACAGGAAACCTGAATAAAAATATAACAGTGGTGGTTTTATGAGTCAAGAACAGTTTGAAATCCAAACTCAAAAATGAAGGGACTGTTGCTTTAAAGAGGTCCAACCAAACCCTACATTATATCAACACAACCCAGCCTCTTTGAAGCGTCTTCCAGTAGCCACATATGCAAATCCCTGCAAAGTGACAGGAGACACACCACATCTTCTGGTGTTCCCTGCTAACATCATGAGTTAATTTGTTGAAGTTAATTCCTACAACACTTCAAGGTTGCTAAATAAACAGAGTATTGTCAAGAGATTAATACAGAGAACCAGAGAGACAGACAGACACACACACACACACAAATGCAAAGTTTCACATTATATAACTTCAGAGACCTCCTACTTGTTGATTTATACTTTTTCTTAATTTCCTCTTCAATGTGTAACTTGGCTGAATTATTTTAAGTTCCCCTATAGGAAACCGAGTTAATCAGAACCTTGTGTGTCTCTCTCTCTCTCTCTCTCTCTCTCTCTCTCTCTGTCTCTCTCTCTGTCTCTCTGTCTCTCTGTCTGTCTGCCTGCCTGTCTGTCTCTGTCTCTGTCTCTCTACTCTCTCTATCTCCGTCTCTGTCCCTTTCTCACTCTCTTCCTCCCTCTCTCTTTCTCTCACATATATATGTATCCACTAGCAAGTTCCTCCCATCATAGAGCAACACACTCAAAATGCTGGAGGAACTCAGCAGGTCAGACAGCATCTAGCCATAGGTCCCATTCCTCAGTGATCTATCATTAATAAAACAGTGGCTTTGCAGAGAGACTGTCCCCGTCTCTCCACCAAGCAAACCTTCCCACAACTTCTCCCAGTTACTCACCTGCCAGCAGAGTGAAGAGCCATCCAACAAAGGTGCATCTGTATAGATCCATGTGTGTAGAAATACTCACAGTATAGAAGTCTGTGTTACTGCTCTGGTCACTGATCTATATTTCATGAGACTTCTTTTTCCCTCCCTCTCCCTCTCTCTCTCTCTCTCTCTCTCTCTCACATCCACTCTCCCACCTTCAAGCCACTGTCACAGAAGGCAGAAGGAGGCAGGAAGATCTCCTGGATTAAGAAGTCTGGAGCCTGCCAGACATACGTTTCCTCCTCTCACCCAGCCTTCCCACATCCAACGGGAGCTTGGTGCCTGCATTCATCAGCCAGAGGCAGGGACTAACAGGGAATGCAACAAGCACTTTCTGCCTGCCTGTGATGTCAAAGAAATGAAGAGGAGGGGAAACCAGGCATTGCACTTACTTTCTGAAGGGATTAACTTTATTCCCTGTATTCTATCTCAGAGTCACTCTCTAACGTTGCCATTTGGAGGAAATCATTAAAGCAGAAAGGAAGTAATAAACATTGGCTATAAGTTGTTAAAAGCACACAGTCCTCAGACGCCAGCACATTAGCATTATTGTACTGACAAAATTGGACTGAGAAATGATCCCTTCAAAAAATGTGCAGTAAATATGAATTTCCAAAAGGGCCACTTTCTTACTTCGATGGAAAATGTGATTTTACACAGTTCAGAACTTCTGAAGTGTTTTCTTGTTAACAAAGCCCCTTTGCATGTAGACTAATGTTCCACAGTAAGTGCCTAGAAACAATGTGATAATGATCCAGCAATCTGTTTTAGTGACCATTTGATAGGATTTGCCAGGACGCTCCGCAGAGTTCCAAGATAGTCCCATGGGATCTCTGCTGAGCAGACGGGAACAACTCGCCTGAAGGATACAGCTCTCCAAGAATCACAGTAGATTTACACCACAGTGGGAGGACATTCTGCCCATTGTGTTTGTGCTGGTCAGAGGAGAACTACCTCGCCTAAACCCACCTGTCTCACTGACTGGGTCTATAGCCCCACAGGTGCGGGCAAGGTCAGGCACAAACTACAGGTGCGGACAGACAGTACAGCGCCCGTCAGGCTCTGCAATTCAGACCTTAGCCTAGGTTTCAATTTAAGTTCTGGGTGGTTCTGAAATCCATTACCTTGTCACACGTGTAAAATTGCTACCAATTGGACCAGACTAGACACCTAATGTTGGAGGAGCAAGTGAAGTATTCACACAGGAGTACTGCAAAGATAACTTCCTCTTCAAATTAAACCACATTCACCATTTCTTTCTAACACCTCTGCGACCATGCACCACCCTTGTCTATCTAGCACAACGCTGCTGACTTTGACCCAATTTTTGACATCACATGTTAAACTACATTTTCTCCAAATAAAATCTACATGCCATCTTAAAGTTTTCTACTCCAGGCAGTTAATTTGATCAACCATTCTAGTTATCTCCCCATCTCCCCATTTGCAGTATCTCAGTTACTGCACTGCATTGTAGAAAATTTAAATCACCGTTTATAATGCTGTTTACATTGTAAATACACAAGATCATAAGACCATAAGACATAGGAGCAGAATTGGGCTATTTGGCCCATTGAGTCTGCTCCACCATTTCACCATGGCTGATCCATTTTCCCTCTCAGCCCCAATCTCCTGCCTTCTCCCTGTATCCCTTTGTGCCTTGACCAATCAAGAATCTATCAACTCGGCCTCCATAGCTGCCTGCGGCAATGAATTCCACAGATTCACTACTCGCTGGGTAAAGAAATTCTTCCTCATATCTGTTCTAAAAGGAGGCCTCTCTATTCTGAGATTCTGTCCTCTGGTCTTAGACTCTCCTATAACATGAACCACTCTCTCCACATCCACTCTATCAAGGACTTTGACCATTCAATAGGTCTCAATGAAGTCACCGAAGTGCCAACAGGAGCTCCAAAGACTAAATCTCTGGGAGAGGAAGGACCTTTGCGTAGAAGACACATGAAGTTGTGTGGTAAAAGCAGAAGCCATAGGAAACCTTTGACCCAGGACTGAGGACTCTGGGGAGCTGCTGTCAGTAGCCTATACTCTAGGAGGGGTGGGTGATGGGCTTAAGAAGAAGGGGAAGAAGCTTCACTGAAGCAGATACTCACATTATTAATTGGAATTGGAACTGGTTTATTAATGTCATGCACTGAGATACACTGGAAAATTTGTCCTGCATCCTGTTCATACAGATCAAATCATTATAGAGAAAGTGCAGAGGAGGTAAATGATAAAGTGTAAGATCATAATGAGCTACAGTACTGTGCAAATTTGGCCAAGTGGTGTAATAACAACAACCTCTCACTCAATGTGAAGGACCAAGGAACTGGTTGTATAGTTGAGGAATGGGAAGCTAGAGGCCCATGAGCAAGTACTCATTGGAGGATCAGAGGTGGCGAGGGTTAGCAACTTCAAATTCCTGGATGTCACTATCCCTGGACCCATCAAATAAATGTAATTGCAAAGAAAGCACGACAGCGCCTCTACTTCCATTGGAGTCTGTGGTGATTCCATCAAAAGCCTTGATAAACCTCTATAGATGTGTGGTGGAAAGTGTGCTGACCGGCTGCATTGCAGCCTGGTATGGGAACACCAATGCCCTTGAGTGGAAAATTCGACAAAAGTTAGTAGATTTGGCCCAGTATATCACAGTTAAAGCCCTCCCAACCACTGAGTACATGAAATGTTGGTGTAAAAAAGGAGCATCCAACATCAAAGATCCTCACCACCCAGGCCATACTCTTTTCTCGCTGCTGCTATCACATAGAAGATATGAGTGTCTCAGGCCTCACACAACCAAGTTCAAGAACAGTTACTACCCCTCAACCATCAGGCTCTTGAACTAAAGAGGATAACTACACTCATTCTATTTCTGGTGTTCCACCACGGATGGTCTCACTTTAAGCACTCTTTATCTAGTTATTTCATGCTGGTTATCTATTGCTATTTATATTTGCTTTGCACAGCTTGTTGTCCATTGATCCTGTTTACAGTTACTATTCTACAGGTTTGCTAAGTATGCCCACAGAAAAAGTATCTCAGGGTTGTATGTGGTGACATGTATGTACTCTGATAATAAATTTTACTTTGAACTTTGAAAAGTCTTAGCCACATATGTACATAGCTAGGGTGCCTAAGACTTTTGCACAGTACTGCAGTAATTTAATATATTTCACTGTACTGCTGCCACAAAAAAAAGAATTTCATGACATATGTGACTGACGATAAACCCGAATCTGATACTGGTCACTTTTGCGGACTGAGAGTGGGAATGGGACAGGGAGAGGGAATCATGGTTGCAAAAAGGCGAAGGGAGTGAGGAGGGAGCAGGAAGCATCAGAGAGAGAGACATTCTGTAATGATCAATAAACCAATTGTTTGGAATCAAATAACCTTGCCTGGTGTCTCAGGGCTGGGCGTGCCTCCTTCTCTGCCACCTGTCCCACACCCCTCCCACGGGGCTCCATCCTCACCACTCCTAACGTCTTTTGCTCCCACCAAATTTACAAACTTGCTTTCTGCTCCACGCTGACAAATAAAGTACTGTGCAAAAGTTTTAGGCACCCTAACTATCTGTATGTGCCAAAGACTTTTGCACAGTACTGTAGAATGTGATGTCAAGAGTCCAGCTTATCGCACAAGGGAACTATTTAATCATCTAACAACAGTGGTGTGGAAGTTGTCCTTGAGCCTAAGGGGCTAGATCTGCTTCTTCTTCTTTTATTCTAAAGATTGAAAAGCCTTCTTGGCCAACCTCTCAGACCATTCTTCCAGTTGGCCAGCCTCTCCGACCAGTCTTCTTGGCCAACGTCCCTGACCAGTCTTCCAGTTTCTCCTCTCGGCTTCCCTCAGCTGCTTCCTTTTGTATCTCCCTTTTCCCGCTAGGGTGCTCCTGATAAATCCCACATTATAGTTGCTTCATAAATGCAAGTTGTTGTTAAAACTGATGCATGTCTCTTATTGAACTCAGAACTGTAGCATTACGTGAGCATCTTAGGACAGTTAAAAAAAGATGGGATAAGATTCAATGAAGTGATTTTATTAGCATTGAGATTACAAATATTTAGATGTTTTAATAAAAACAATCCCATGAAGTACTTTCCTTTGCTCCTTGCCCAAGGGAACTTCTGACTCATGCTTTCCCAGCTACTGGCTTGACACAATCCATTAAGGTACCAGTAGTTACTGCAACTGCTGGTACCACTTTGCCCAAATAAGAGCCAGCATGTTCCCACATGTAGAATTGTAAGATAACTAATTCGGTGATGTTGGCATGTAACATTCACCACAAAAGTAGTTCCTCTGCTTTCTTAGAATCTTGTCTAGTTCGTCATGTCACCAAAAACTTTGACAAACTTCTAAGATGCATGCTGAAGAGTATCCTAAATGGTTACATCATGGCCTGGTATGGAAACACCAGTGCTCACAGTTGGAAAAGGCTACAGAAAATAGTCAATACAAAGCAGCACACACAAAATGCTGGAGGCACTCAGCAGGTCAGGCAGTATATCTCTGGATTTTCTCATGTTTACAATGGTGTATACAGCCCAGTCTATCACACCATTGAGTTGTGCTCTGCCACAAGAAAGCAGCAACCATCATCAAAGTCCACCCTCATCCAGATGTACTCTCTTCTCACTACTATCATCAGGCAGGAGATACAGGAGCCTTAGGTCCCACACCAGATTCAGGAATCAGTTGTTCTCCTTCAACCATCAGGCTACTGAGCTAGCGTCAATAACTTCACTCCCCTTAACTCTGAACTAATTCCATGACCTACAGTCTCAATTTCAAGGACTCTTTATAACTCACGTTCTCAGTGGGTTTTTTTGATGTGCAGGTCAAGGTTTTTTTTACAGGGAAGGTGGTGGAGGGAGATACTAGAGAGATGTTTAAGAGAATCTTGGATAGGTACACGGATATGCAGAGAATGGAGGGATGTAGACTATCTGGAGGCAGAAGGGAGGTGTTATTAGCTTAATTATTTCAGCACAACATCCAACAAACTAATCTTCTAGTTTGGCATTACCATGGTCCCAAAGATGGAAGAGCATAGGAGATATTGGCACCTAATGGTGACTCCTTTGCTTTCATTTTTGGAACAACTCTATTTCTATCTATAATATCTCTATTTTTCCCTTCCTGGGTTCTTTTGAAGACCCTGACCTGGAGTTATATGCTGACTCCAGTTCATTGCGGGAATGGGACCCGCTCTTGGGGTCTCACGACTGGCTGTTATTCGATATACCAAGGACATGGCCTAAAAGATTATCACGCCTTTGGAATTTTGAGATTTCGTGGCTCTGAAGGTGGGTGGGCTTGAGGTCAGTGCCTCTGCAGGAAATCAGTGTGCCGTGGGAGATGGAAGATCAAAGGCAACGAGCTGGCTGTTGGCTGTGTGCCGAGAGACATGAGTTCTTTGGGCGCAGAGCTCAGAAAAAGCAATGCAATGTACATTTAACATCATAAATCAGTAAGTTGTTTGCTATGTCTCCCCTCTCACTGAGAAACAGGGGCACCTCTTTTTTCCCTTTTCAGGGACAGAGAGAGCCTGTGGTATGTTGAATTACCGGGTGAACGAGTAGCATTTGGGGTACTGTAAGTCTGTGTCTTTATTGATGCTGTGCTGCATGCTTGAGTGCTCGGTGGGGGGGGGGGGCTGAATCTTTTTTTGCTGGTGAGGGAGGGGGATTATTGCTTCGCTGCTGCTTACACATTGGAGGGGGGAGCTGGGGTTCTAACATTTAACTGCCATTCATTTTGTTCTCGTGGATGGTTGCGAAGAAAAAGAATTTCAGGATGTATATTGTATACATTTCTCTGACATTAAATGTACCTTTGAAACCTTTGAATATTGGGGTCTCGCTACGGCAGTTTTGGATGAGGGGTTAAATGAAAGCTCTGCCTACTCTATCAGGTGGGAATAATGGAAACACTGGCACCCTTTCAAAGAATTGCGTGATATCTTTTTCTAGAAAGCGGAACAATGTTTATCTCTCGGCAAATGGCATTAAACAGATTCCAGCACTGCTGTTTACAGAAGCCCGTGGTGGTCAAATTTACAGGTTTCTCCAGCAAAACTGCATGCATATGTATAAAGTACAGAAATGTATGGCTGGACAAGCACCTGGTGGAATGGTCCCAGAGCTTGGAATGTTCGCTTGTTCGTTATGTGCCATGTTGTATGTTGTGGGCGATCATGGTCTTTCCGTGACTGTGATTGTCCTTAGCAAACTTTTCTGCAGAAGTGGTTTGCCATTGCCTTCTTCTGGGCAGTGTCTTTACAAGACAGGTGAGCCCAGCCATTATCAATACTCATCAGAGATTGTCTACCTGGTGTCAGTGGTTGCATAACAAGGACTTGGGATAAGTACTGGCTGCTCAAACGACCATCCACCACCTGCTCCCATGGCTTCACGTGACCCTGATTCGGGGGGGTGGGGGAAGGGGGTGACCTAAGCAGGTGCCACTCCTTGCCCAAGGGTGACCTGCAGGCTAGTGGAGGGAAGGAGCACCTTACACCTCCTTTGGTAGAGACGTATCTCCACCCTGCTTGGGAAATAGGAAAGGTAAATCATTGATAGAGAGATCTTCTGGGCTTTGTAATAAGCACTATATAAATGAATGAGACTCACTATTGCAGTGCAGATCCACCCTTTCCCCACCTACTTACACCAATTGTCTCCCTTCCATCTTTAACAGCAGCATAACGGTTAGCTCAGCTATAAGATCGGCGTTCGATTTCTGCTGCTGTCTGTTGAGTTTGTACATTCTCCCGGTGAAAGTGTGGGTTTGCTCCAGGTGCTCAGGTAAACTCCTACATTCCACAGATGTCTGTTTAGGGTTATTGGGTGTAGGAATGACACTTACGGGCTGCCCCCAGCATAATCCTCGCTGACTTGATGTGACACAAGATGATGCGCTTTCCTGTATATTTTGACGCTCATTTGACAAATAAAACTAATTTCTCTCTCTTTAAAAATCTATTTTATCATTCAGTACAGATGAAGGGTCTCAACTGATAACACTGACTATCCATTTCCTTCTGTAGATGCTGCCTTTGAACTCGGTGTGAAAGACCCTGTGGCTTTCTTGGAGGAGACTTTGGGAAGCCTCCCTTTGTCGTACCCAGTTTTAATTCATCAACCAACAGCTCTAAACATAAATTAATTTAATCATAGTTATAGAATCACAGAAAACTACAGCTCAGAAACAGGCCCTCCAGTGTATCTGGTCCATGCCAAACTATTATTCTGCCAAGTCTCATCGACCTGCACATTGACCATAGCCCTCCATACCCCTCCCATTCATGCACTTACCCAGACTTCTCTTAAATGTTCAAAACAAACCTGGTTCACCACTTGTGCTGGCAGCTTGGTACACACTCTCTTCACTCTCTGAGTGAAGAAGATCTCCCTCATTTTCCTCTTAAACATTTCACCTTTCACGCATAAATCCATGACCTCTGGTTCTAGTCTCACCCAAACTCAGCGGAAAAATGCCTGCTTGCATTTACCCTATCTAAAACCCCCATAACTTTTATACCTCTATCAAATCTCCCCTCATTCTGCTATGCTCCTATTCAACCTTTCCATATAACTCAGGACCTCAGCAACATCTGTGTCAATCTTATCTGCATTCTTTCAAGCAACACACACAAAACGCTGGAGGAACTCAGCCGGCCAGGCAGCATCTATGAAAAAGAATACAGTCAATGTTTCAGGCTGAGACCCTTCATTAGAACCCATTCAACCTTATTTATACCTTTCCTGTGGGTACAGTAGGTGACCAGGACTCCATAGAATACTCCAAATTCACCCTCACCAATGTCTTATACAGTACACCTTCAATATAGCTTCCCAATTTATGAAGGCCAATGTGCCAAAAAGCTCTCTTTACCACCCTATCTACACGTCATGCCATCATATGGAGCATCTTGTGCAGGAATTAGCGGTTAGGTGGCTTACATTAAGAGACATAATATGGAGTAATTCACCATTTTGGGGAGCTGGACATAGAATCAATCAGAAGGCACTTGAAAGGAATCATTGGGAAAATTTTGTGGACAGAATGGAAGAATGGGATTGTAGGAGCCATCATGGGCTTGATAGGGCAAATGATCTCTAAGGATTAGTATTATTTATCACGTGCACATTGAACCATTGAAGCATGCAGTGAAATTCATCATTTGCTTCAATGACCAACACAATCCGAGGATTGCTCTGGGGGCAAACCACGAGTGCCACAATGCTTCCCATGCCAACATAGCATGCCCACCATAACTTACTAACCCTAACATTAAGTCTTTGGAATGTGGGAAGAAACCGGAACAGCGGGGGAAACTCACATGGTCCTAGGGACAATGTACAAACTCCTTACAGACAGTGGTGGTACTTGACCTCTGATCAATGACTGCTGGCATTGTAAAGCCTTATACTAGTCACTACACTATCATAGTACCCCCATCCCCTCCTGTAGCACAACAACTCTATGCTTCTATCACATGTTGACAGAAAACTCAAAATTTTTTTCACCACTTGCATCTACTCCATCCAGTAAGATCGTCAATGAACCAATCCTACATCTTCATCTCCATCAGGGCCTAAAAATCTACCCTCAACATCAGTATTACTCAATCTCCAATATTATTAAGTGATAATTCTAAAGCTTCACCACGTCTGAGGGGGCAAATAGCTCCCGGTCTCATCCTAATCCATGACATTAACTTGAGGACCCACAGTCAGGGGAAGCAACCCCTCATCACCTAATCCATCAAGCCCTCTAAGAACTTATTGTACTTCAAGAGATCACTTCTCGCTTTTTGAAACTCCAGAGATAATAGGCCATTTCAGAGACTACACGTCAAAAGTACTTAACTTGTGATTTGTTTTTGGACGCAACAAAGTCATTCAGGGCCCCTTGGAAGCCAAGGGCTTTATTTCGATGCTTTGAGGTTCTAGAGGTCAACAGTAGCTCCCCCTAGCGTTAGAAATAATTTAAAGCTGAAAGCAGGAACTGCTATAAGTTTGTGGGCCAATATGGATTTGTTACTGAACTAGTTACAGCTCCCACTTAAATAGTAGAACATTTGGAAATGATATAAACTTTGTCTACCATCTGTGATGCACAAATAATTTATTTTAGGCAGACTTTTGCATGAAATCAATTTAAGGGATTTCTGGTCAATGTGCAATTTCTTATCAAAGCTGCAGCAGTAATTAGGCTGGGCAATTTACAGAAGATGAAGGGGAGAGAACGCATTACAAAAAAAAAGGCGAGAGCCAGAGAGCAACAGCTGGACGTAATCCGAGGTTGATGGAATGCTTCAGTATGTTTAGCAAAACCCAGTTTACTGGGTAAGGAGAAGCAAGGTTCTCTTACCATTATTAAAGGAACAACTTTGTGGAATGTACCAATAAAAAAGCATGCTGGTATTGTTTACTGAATGCTTTCAGATCTCCACCAGGCACGCTGAGGTCAGCTAACAGACAACAAGCCACAGACCGAAGCTTGCTTGTCTGTCGAGATGTATGGAGACACAGCAGCGCCCATCTGCTCTGTGAGGTATGAAGGGGAGCGCACCCCACCTCATGACCGTCAAGTCAATGGAAGTGTCGAGGCGGGGGGAAAGGGGAAGAAAAGACAGCACTTATGTGGAAGAAATTAGTAAACACAAGAGATTCTGTACATGCTGGAAATCCAGAGCAACACACACAAAATACTGGAGGAACACATCCATGGAGGGGACTAAATAGTCAATGTTTCATGCTGAGATTTTGAAAGGTAGGGGAGCACAAGCTAGAATAATGGGGAAGGGAAGGAGTACAAGCAGGCAGGTGATAGGTAGAAGAGGTAAAGGGTTGATGAAAAAAGACATTGAGAAAGAGGATGTGCTAGAGCTTTTGGAAAGCATCAAGTTGGATAAGTCACTGAGACTGGATGAGATGTACCCCAGGCTACTGTGAGAAGTGAGGGAGGAGATTGCTGAGTCTCTGGCAATGATCTTTGCATCATCAATGGAGACGTGAGAGGTTCCAGAGGATTGGAGGGTTGCAGATATTGTTCCTTTATTCAAGAACCATAGAACCATAAAACATTACAGCACAGAAAGGGAGTAGAGATAGTCCAGGAAATTATAGACTAGCGAGCCTTACTTCAGTGGTTGGTAAATTGATGGAGAAGATCCTGAGAGGCGGGATTTATGAACATTTGGAGAGGCATAATATGATTAGGAACAGTCAGCATGGCTTTGTCAAAGGCAGGTTGTGCCTTACGAGCCTGATTGAATTTTTTTAGAATGTGACTGAACACATTGATGGAAGAGCAGTAGATGTAGTGTATATGGATTTCAGCAAGCCATTTGATAAGTACCCCATGCAAGGATTATTGAGAAAGTAAGGAGGCATGGGATCCAAGGGGTCATTGCCTTGTGGGTCCAGAATTGGCTTGCCCACAGAAGGCAAAGAGTGGGTGTAGATAGTTCATATTCTGCATAGAAGTCGGTGACCAGTGGTGTGTCTCAGGGATCTGTTCTGGGACCCCTTTGCACCGTGATTTTTATAATGACCTGGATGAGGAAGTGGAGGGATGGGTTGGTAAATTTGCTGATGACACAAAAGTAGGTGGTGTTGTGGATAGTGTGGGGGGCTGTCAGAGGTTATAGCAGGACATTGATAGGAGATGGAGTTCAACCCAGATAACAGTGAGGTGGTTCATTTTGGTAGGTCAAATATGATGGCAGAATATAGTATTAATGGTAAGGCACATGTCAGTGTGGAAGATCAGAGGGATCTTGGGGTCCGAGTCCATAGGACACTCAAAGCAGCTGCACAGCTTGACTCTGTGGTTAAGAAGGCATATGGTGCATTGGCTTTCATTAACCGTGTGATTGAGTTTAAGAGCAGAGAGTTAATGTTACTGCTATACAGGACCCTGGTCAGACCCCATTTTGAGTATTGTACTCAGTTCTGGTCACCTCACTACAGGATGGATGTGGAAGGTATAGAAAGGGTGCAGAGGAGATTTACAAGGATGTTGCCTGGATTTGGAAGCATGCCTTATGAGAATAGGTTGAGTGAACTTCACCTTTTCTCCTTGGAGTGACGGAGGATGAGAAGTGACCTGATAGAGGTGTACAAGGTGATCAGAGGCATTGACCGTGTGGATAGTCAGTGGCTTTTTCCTAGGGCTGAAATGACAAACACAAGAGGGCATGGTTTTAAGGTGCTTGGAAGTAGGTACAGTGCGTGGAATGTGCTGCTAACAACGGTGGTGGAGGTGGATATGATAGGGTCTTTTAAGAGACTTCTGGATGGGTACATGAAGCTTAGAAAAATAAAGGGCTATGGGTTACCCTAGGTAATTTCTAAAGTAAGTACATGTTCAGCATAGCGGTGTGGGCCAAAGGGCCTGTATTGTGCTGTAGGTTTTCTATGTTTCTAAGAAGGAATCTGATAGGAGAGGAGAGGAGTATGTTCACATTCTACATACATATCCAGGTATGACCTTGTTAAGTTGCATCATTAAGGACACCCCACCACCCAGGGCATGCCTTCTTCCCATTACTACTGTCAGGAAGGAGGTAAAGGAGTCTGAAGACACTATCTCAATGGTTTGAAGCAAGCTTCTTGCCCTCTGCCATCAGATTTATAAATGGACTATATATATGGACAGTAATGTGCAAAAGTCTATTGCTATGGTGCCTAAGACATTAACACAGCACTGCAGTAATTTTACATATTGCACTGTACTACTACCACTAAAAAGAACAAACTTCATGATGTATGTGAGTGATGATAATCCTGATTCTGATCTGGGTCTCTATTGTGGACTGAGAGTGGGAGGGGACAGGGGAGGGGAGTCATGATTGGGAAAAGGGGAAGGAAGAGGGGAGGGAGTGGGAAGCACCAGAGAGACATTCTGTAATGATCAATAAACTAATTGTTTAGAATCAAATGACTTTGTTTGGTATCTCAGGGCTGGATGTGTCTGCACCCACACCATGCCCCTGGCATTCCTTCTCTGCCACTTGTCTTGCACCCTTCCCACAGCACTCCACCCTCACCATTCACAACATCCTTTGCTCCTGTCAGATTTACAAACTTGTTCTCTGCTCCACGTTGACAAATACAGTACTGTGCATAAGCCTTAGGCACCCTAGCTGTATATCTGTGCCCAAGATTTTTGCATAGTACTGTAGCTGTCTAAGTGTCTTTTAAACGTTATGCCTGTATGAATAAACTCTTCTTGGGCTTCCAGCCAGATACAGGTATCAACTACAACCGACGTTTCGACGACAAATTCTGCCATTTTCATCAGGGACCTTCATCATTATACCTGTACCTATCTCTGCAGCTTTCTCTGGCAACTTGTTCCACTTACCTACCACCCTCTGTGTGAAAAACCTGCCCCTTAAATCCCCCTTAAATTTTCCTGTCTCACTTTAAACCTATGTCCTCTAGTTTTAGAGACCCCTACCATGGAAATAAGACTGAGACCATCCATAAATAACTGCAACACCACAAAGATGTCACATAATGAGGAAATATTTCATTAACTTCTACTGTTCCTACTATATTATCAAATGACTTCTTAATGCTGCTTTTGTTCAACCTGCTCCCGGATACTTGTAAGCTGACTATAACAATCTCTGGGCATCTCCTCACAGGTTTCTGTCAGGTATTGGGAGTTCCTGTCCAGCGATCACACTATGGGGAAGATATTCCAGTCTTGGAGGCAGCATGGGTTAAAGGAAAGATTAGCCTTAATTTCCATTGCATACAGTGAATGTTTCCCACAAGTATCACCATGCTTCTAGTGCCAACACAGCATGGCCACAACTCCCTAACCTGAACCGCATGCCATTGGAACGAGGCAGGAAGCCGAGGCACCTGAAGGAATCCCACAATGTCACGGGGAGACAGACAGTGGTGGGAATTGAACCCTGACCCTACACCTGGTGCTGTGAAGTGCTGCTTTAGCCACTATGCTACCGAGCAGACCCAGTGCAGAGAGATCAATTAAATTCATGCATAACTACCTACTTTCAGAGTTAAAATAAACGTATTAATTTAAGGATGAGGAACTACCAAGGCCTGGAATGCAGAGAGGGTGGGGAGTCTCAGTGAGCAATTGGCTAACAACGAAGATGCAAGCACAACACGTACACTTCATGGCCACTGTATTAGGTGCACCTGTACACCTGCTCGTTAATGCAAATCTCTAATCAGCCAATCATGTGGCAGCAACTCAACACATAAAAGCATGCGGGCAAGGCCAAAAGTTTCAGTTGTCGCTCAGACCGAGCATCAGAATGGGGAAGAAATGTGATGTAGGTGACTTTGACCGCGGAATGATTGTTGGTGCCAGGCGGGGTGGTTGGGATTTTCACGCATAATAGTCCCTGGATTCTACAGAAAATGGTGAGATAAACAAAAAAAATCTAGTGAGTGGCAGTTCTGCGGATGAAAATGCTTTGTTAATGAGGGTCAGGGGAGAATGACTTTCTGCTTTGAGCTGTCAGGAAGGTAACAGTAACTTGGATAACCACACGTTACAACAGTGGTGTGCAGAAGAGCATTTCTGAATGCACAACATGTCTAACCTTGAAGTCGATGGGCTACAGTTGCAGAAGACCACACTCAGTGGCCACTTTATTAGATAACTGCTGTACCCAATAAAGTGGTCACTAAGTGTAGTTCAGAAAGGCAGCTGAGTGTTATGGCTTCTTGCTTGGGGAATTGAGTAGTAAAGTAGGAAGGTTATGCTTCATTTATATTGAGGACATTGATGAGACCACATCTGGAGAACTGTACAGTTTTGGTCTCCTTATTTAAAGAAGGATAGGAGAATGTTGGAAGCAATTCAGTAAAGTTTCTCTGAACTGTTTCTTTGAACGGGGTTATGATGAAAGGTTGGACAGGCTAGGGTTCCATCTGTTAGAGTTCCGGAGGCATGACTGAAGCATGCAAGATCCTGGCAGGTTTTGTCAGTGTGGATGTGGAGTGGATGTTTCCTTTTATAGGAAGATTGAGAACTATTGGTCACTGTTTAAGAAGAGATTCACTTCTACTCAATGTTCCTCATTATCTCAGAGATGAAAAGAAGGAGCTTATAGGTGTGGGAGCAGGCCATTGAAACCTTTAAGCTCATTCTGAAACTCATGAGGGATCTTAACTCCATTTCATTTGTATCCCTTTATCCTCCTGGACGACAGGCCTGTCAATCTCAGGCTTGGTTTGACAGATTCCCAGAAAATTTCATTGACTTCCTTTAACAAGATAAAGTATCAAATCTAGCATGGTGCGTTCTTGCATGCTAAACATTCAAGATTCAAGGTTGTTTCATGTCATTTCCAATATGCAGATGTAAATGGAATGAAGTAATTGTTACTCCAGATCCAATGCAAAGCAGGATAAGATAAAGAACACAATAATAATAAAAAATGCAATAAATATAAATACAGAAGATAACTTGTATATATAGATTGATTATGTGTCCATAAATTGACATCAGGCACAGGACTGTCTGTACATAAGGTGATGGACAGGAAATTATAAAGTAGTAGTGGTTGTGGGGGTGTGGTGGGATGAGTTAGTGGATGAAGCTGTTGATTAGCCTTACTGCTTTTACGGTAAGTAACTGTTTTTGAGTCTGGTAGTTCTGGTGTGGATGCTACGTAGCCTCTTCCCTAATGGGGTAGGACAACCAGTCAATGAGCAGAGTGAGTGGGATCCTTCATGATGTTACTGGTCCTTTTCTGACATCTTTCTCTTTATACGTCCTTGATGGCAGGAAGGCTGGTGGTGGTAATGACTGCCTGTGGTGGAGCCTTCCTATCTGCCACAGTGCATTGTTTGTACCAGGCAGTGATGCAGCTCATTAGGAAGCTCCCTACTATGCATTGGTAGAATGACGTGAGTATGGACGTGTAAAATCCAGCTTGCTTTAGCCTCCTCAGCCTTGGTGAACTTTCCTGTTTGTGTAGAATGTGCTCTGGGGCCGTGAGAGGTTTATGTGATGCGCTCTTCCAGGAGTTTAAAACTGCTCGCAGATTCCACTGCTGTGCCACTGATATAAAAGGGGGTGTGAGTGGTACAAGTTCTCCTGAAGTCGATAACCATCTCCTTTGATTTGTTGACATTGAGGAAGAGGATATTTGCCTGGCATCAGGCCTCGAGCTCCTTTTATTTATTTATTGATATCTTCTTCTTCTTCAGCTGCCCATCGATTTTGATGTTGACTGAGGCCTGGGCAAGGTTGTATGGAAGACTGGCAGTTGCCCATGCTGCAAAATCTCCCCTCTCCACGCCACTGATGTTGTCCAAGGAAAGGGCAGTAGGTCGATACAGCTTGGCACTGGTATTGTCACAGAGCAACATGTAGTTAAGTGCCTTGCTGAAGGACACAACGTGCTGCCTTAGCTGACGCTTGAACTAGTGACCTTCAGATCACTAGACCAACACCTTAACCACTTGGCCACGCGCCATCACAGCATGGAATAAGCCCTTCCGGCATTTCATATTGGGCTACCCTGCCATCCCCTGATTTAACCCTAGCCTAATCATGGGACAATTTACAATGACCAATATACCTATCCTACCCACTGGTATATCAGTGGGGGGAAACCGGAGCACCCAGTGGAAGCTCACACGATCACAGGGAGAATGTACAAGCTCCTTACAGGCAGCGGTATGAACTGGTACTGCAAAGCGTTGTGCTAACACTACATTGTGCAGCCCTTCCCTTCTACCTCCTTTATGTAGATCGTCTCAAGTAAGGGGAGACTGAGGTTCCATTCAGTCATAACATGAAAGCAGGGTCTTCAGCCAAGATCGAAGAAACGGTGCAATCCCATGCAATAAATATCTTTCTTGCAGCATAGTGAGGTCGCAGGGGTTGGTGACTGGTGTTGAGGGTTGGAGGATTATTTATAAACAGCATCTGGACATCACAGGGTTAATAGTTTATTGTTGTCACATGAACTGAGGTACAGTGAAAAGCCATTATCCACGCAGACCAAACCAGACAGAAGAACAACAACTTGGTACCAAAGGAAGATAATAAAAGATTGCTGAATAAAGTGTTGCGATTATAGAGAAAGTGCAGTGTAGGCGCACAAAGAAGGTGCAAGGCTTATGATAAGCTAGACTGAGAGATGACGAGTCCAATGTTATAGATGCGGGTTTGATGCTGGAAGTCTGAGCAACACACATAAAATGCTGGAGGAACTCAGCAGGCCAGGCTATGGAAAAGAGTAAACATTCCACGTTTCAGGCCGAGACCCTTCATCAGGATCGGAGAAAGATGGATGAGGTTAGAGCAAGGTGGTGGGTGAAACCAGGAGAGGGGGAGGGGGTGAAGTAAACGGCTGGGAAGTCAATTGGTGAAAAAGATAAAAGGCTAGTGATGGGGAATCTGACAGGAGAGGACAGAAGACCACAGAAGAAGGGGAAGAAGGTTGTGATGGAAAGGTAAACAGATAATGTGAGAGAAAGAAGTAGGAATGGGGGATGGTGAAGTGGGGGTGGGGGAAAAATCAATGTCCATGCCATCAGGTTGGAGGCTACCCAGACAGAATAAAAGGAGTTGCTCCTCCGACCTGAGAGTGGCCTCACCTTGGCAGTGGAGGAGGCCATTGACCGACATGTCATGTATTCCATCAGGTTGGAGGCTACTGTGGTAAACTGTGTATACCTGTCTGGACACGCCCCTCTGCTGACTGCTCCTGTGGCTCCTCCCACAGACCCCTGTATAAAGGCGATTGGGGCACTGCTCCTCCCTCAGTCTCTGAGATGTCGTGCTCCCTTTTGCTGCTAATAAAAGCTGAGCATTCACTTCTCATCTCTGAGAGTTATTGATGGTGCATCAGCTACCCAGATGGATTCCACCTGCCAGACTGAGGAGGGACGCCAGGTTTATATCTAGAACCAGACATAGTAAGCTATCCGCATGAAGATACAGTGGCTTCATGGTGTGCGACTTGTGTGTGATCACTCGAGTCATGTGTGACGATCCACTTAGGGGTTGTCTATTCCCTTAATGGAGAATGCTTGTGTGTGACTTATTTAACATGGGGAGGCTGATGCATGAGCAGCCACCACACCGTCCTTGACAGTTAATTTGTCAGTAAGGTAGAAAATGCACGAAAAAAAACACTGCACATAATAATGAAAAGCTTCAAATGCAATGTTAAGAAAGAACAATTACTAGAAGTAGAGGGAGAGAAAGGGAAGAAACTATTTCTGCTGTCTGTACAGACAATACTTATATTGAAATTTATTTAGAGATACAGCACAGTAACAGGTCCTTCCAGCCCAATGAGCCTACACCGCTCAATTACACCCATATGACCAATTATTCGGGAATAGCTTCTTCCCCTCTGCCATCACAATTTCTGAATGGACCTTGAAACCATGAACACTACCTCACTACTTTTTTTTGCATCATTTATTTAATTTAACTTTTTTAAAAAATGCATATACTTTTTACAGTTTCTATTATGTATTGGAATGCACTGCTGCCGCATAACAACAAATTTCACAGCATATGCCAGTGACATTAAACCTGATTCTGATCTTTGGAATGTGGAAGGAAACAGGAGCACCTGGAGGCACTGTATATGGTCACAGGGAGAACATACAAACTATAAATCAAGTCTACCTGTACATTCAATGAGGTGGACCTCATTGTATATAGTTTATGATTATTTGCACTATTGTTTTTGTTTGCTTTTAATTCTGTACAGAGAGAGCTCAGGGAAACCGGCATCAAATTCCCTGTATGTGTCCTCATACTTGGCGATAATAAAGGATTCTGATTCCTTGTGGGCAGCGATGGAACAGAACCTGGGTCACAGTGGTATATAAGAGTATTACGCTAATCACTATGAATGCACATCAGACTGCAATAGCATTATGCTAAATGCTACGTATAGCTGGCTGGTAGTGTAGTGGCGTTTGCACTGGACTTTGAGGCGAGTGGTCCTGAGTTCAAATCTGGCCGGCTCCTTGCATGCTTTCCGTCCCTGCTGAGTTGAACGTCGAGCCAGCAACTCAGCCGTGTAAAAAAACAGGCAAAACAAAAGCTAAAAGAATGGCAAAATTGCTGCCCGATGCACCACATGGTGCAGGAAAAAACAACTGCTATGTATGTACATTTGTCAGCAACTAATCAAAAATAACTGTTGCTGTATTAAATTCATGGTTCCAGAGCATTAACTAAGGCAACTGTAGTCAAGGCAACATGAACAATACACTTAGCATGTCCCAGATGGTCTGTGGATGTTCATTCAATAGTCAGATTTTTGGAGGATGCAACAGATTATCTTTAATTTCCTAACTGCTGCTAAATTTCAAGGTTAAGATTTCACTGGCATTGCAAGACCTTAAGATCAAGAGACAGGGGAGCAGAATTAGGCCAGTTGGCCCATCAAGTCTGCTCCACCATTCTATTATGGCTGATTTATTATCCCTCTCAACCCCATTCTCCTGCCTTCTCTCTATAACCTTTGACACCCTTACTAATCAAGAACCTCTCAATCACCGCTTTAAATATCCACAGCTGTGTGCGGCAATGAATTCCACCAGTTTCACCACAGTTTGGCTAAAGAAATTCCTTCTCATCTCTGTTCTAAAGGAATGTCCTTCTATTCTGAGGCTGTGCCCTCTGGTCCTAGACTGTCCCACCAATGGAAACATCCTCTTCACATCCACTCTATCTAGGACTTGCAATATCCAATAGGTTTCAGTGAGATCCTCCTTCATTCTCCTAACCCATCAGTCAGATTTGGTACCACCAGGTAAGACGAGATTGTAACTCTGTCTGGAGGCACCATTTCTCAATGCCACAACAGAAGCAGAACAGGAATTTTATTTTATTATCTTATTGAGATTCAGTATGGAGTAGACCCTACTGGCCCTTTGAGCCATGCCACCCAGAAATTCCCCGATTTAATCCCAACCTAATCATGGGACAATTTACAATGACCAATGCTGCCCCAACAATTCTAATTGTTGGAAGCTTTTCAAGACCTCCCAAAGCACATCCAAAACATTGTAGAAGATTTAAGTAATTTTGAACTGGTTTTTAATATCAAATAAACTTTATCATAAAAATATAATAAAGTGTGCAATCCCTTTTCATTCTTATGTGTGGCTCCAAGGGGTGGTACAATACTACAATAATTGAGGAGCTTCCTCACTGAATCCAATCATCTCCAATTGCAGAAGAACCCTATACTGTGGTTCGGTGTGTCCCTCACCACATAACCCTGCAGCCTGGAATGTACTGAGGAACAGATCAGATTCCTCATCTATTCTCCAGCTAAACAGACCAAAGGGTGCCTTTTATCGAGTTGGTGATCATCCAGCGTACTTCATGTGTGTCCCTGGGAACAGCGCATAGATCAGAGAGTCCACTGTCGCACAGCTGCTCAGGATGAACCATGACACATGCCCTTGCACCGTTCTCCAGATCCTCTTTGCAAACCCACAGTCCCCAAAGAGATGAAGAACCATCTTGTCCCCATTACAGTAGCCTGTGGGTGGGAAACATGGCTGCTGATTAGAGCACGAGCTCCCTTAAGTGGCAACGGTCTGAGTGACAAGGTAGCCTGTTTTAGCGAGGCTGGTTAAGGTATAAATATAGGCCAGCACACTGGGTAAAGCTGCCCTAATCTTCTTCGAAAGCTGCTGTGGGATCTTCTGCTGAGAGACAGAGCCTCAGATTAACCTCTTATCCCAAAGGACGGACCTAGGATAGAGCTGTTCTCCTCAGCACTACCGTGAGGCCCCAGTCTGTAGGAGACAAAGTTGCAGAGCGAGGTTTAACATCACATCTGTCAGTGAGAGTGTTGGTGCCAAACCAAGCCTGACCCCTTGAGGAAAATGTAGGACGTAGATAAAACACAGATCCCTCAGTTTCAGAATCAGCACTGACTTAGATTACATGGTCATTATCCATTCAAGAAGGCTCCAGCAAATGCTTCCTCAGGTAACATCTTGCAGATATTCCACAAAACTGTCTATTTCACTTTTTCTGTGTCCTCTTTTTATCTTCATTGTGTTTCTGGAACTGTTGGACCCTGTGATTTACAGTTTGGAGATCAATTGAGTGATCTAGCTCCTTGCTCTTCCCCAGAAGATTCCAGGAGACAAGCACAAGTGCACGCGTGAGTGGCCTCAAGGCGAAGAAGCTCAGAGACGGGGCGCGAGCTCAGGATCGGCTACATTGGACTGTGGATTCTTTCAGTTTTATGGCTTTTATATTCAGTGTTTACTGCCCGTTCTTCCTTGTGGCTGTTTAGCGTGATTTGTTTTTTTTTGTGCGAGGGGAGTGGGGTTTGGGGGTCGATGTTCTTGTTGCCATTTGGTGCAATTTGTTAGTTTTTTGTGTGGGGGGGGCGTGGGTTTAACGTTTTTCTTTGAACGCCTTCCATGGTTTTCTTTGTTTCGTGGCTGTCTGGAGAAGATGAATCTCAGAGTTGTATACTGCGTATATACTTTGATAATAAATGAACCTTTGAACCGTTTGGTGAAAGTTATTGTTTTGTGACAGGAGTCAGTGAAAACGTGCGGAGAACATTGAGGTGGTATTTATGGGCTTATGGACCTCTCAGTGATCTGATGGCTGTTTCTGAATCATTGAGTGAGAGTACTCAGGCTCCTGCACCTTCTCCCCAGTGACTGTAATGAGAAGAGGAAATGTCCTGGATGGTGAGGGTACTTAGTGTTGCATGCCGCCTTCTCGAGACACCTCCTCTTGAAGATGTCCTCGATGGTGGGGAGACTGGTGCTTTGATGGATTTTGAACCAGCTGTAGACACAGTTCTGATAAGCCTCATCCACAATACATAATTCCTTTCAACACTAACATATTCCAGGCTTGGCTTCATACAAATACTCCAAATTTCCAGTTCACACCTTTTCTGCCCCGGGCACTAAACAGGGTCTTAAAGAGCAAATCCCGGAGTCTGCAGTGAGCAATAAAGTCACACTGCACCCTGTGTTGGCACGCTCAAACTTGGAAAGATCAGAATAAGAAAACACAATCCATTTTATCCTTTGCGGAGTCTGGAAAAAAGTCCAAATTTATTTGGAGGAATGTTGGTTAATACTTCGGCAAGTCATAGCAGCTCTGAGGCAAGCCACAATGTTATCATTGATAATTCAACCCTCTAACACACCCATCCCATCAAAACTGCAAGCACGTCACTGGCAACTTGGCTCCATCTACTACCTCGGAATGGCAGCAAACCCAGAGGAAGCTTTGTCACTTCCCAGAACCATCATCCACAAATATTTGAGTCTGCATTTCCCATAAACAGCGAGGCTTACCAAGAGTGTGATGCCAGATTCTTGTCAAGTTCGCTGTACAGGTATTTCTATTTCCATTGAACAAATGTTATTGATGTTAATCTCAGATAAAGTGCAAAAAAGTAAGATGCTACAGTACTGTGCAAAAGTATTTGGCACATATGCATATGCTAAGACCTTTGCACAGTTCTGTATCTGTCAACGTGGAGTGGAGAGCGAGTTTGTAAAATAGTGGGACAGGCGGTAGAGAAGGAGTGCCAGGGAGGGCTAGACACACCCAGCCTTGAGACACCAGGCAGGTCATTTGATTCCAAACAATAGGTTTATTGATCAGTACAGAATGTCGCTGGTGCTTCCCACTCCCTTCTCCTTGCCCACTTCTTGCTCTCAGTCCACAATAGAGACCGATATCAGAATCAGGTTTATCATCACTCACAGGTGTCATGAAATTGATTTTTTTTGCTGGCATTAGTACAGTGCAATACATAAAATTACTGCAGTACTGTGCAAAAGTCCTAGGCACCCTAGCTATACGTACATGTGTGTCTAAGAGTTTTGTACAGTACTGTATATTTTTTCTCGAGGGAGCTTGGTTTATTTTTAGTGTTAGATTAATTGGGCACATTGGTTTAGTAACAGAAGAGTTTTAAGTTCAGCTCAAGTATGCATATGAACAGAAAATCACACAGCCCTGTGCATTATATTTAGCTTTCAGTTCATTTTTGGATGATTTGGTCTAATTTCGCAGTTCGAATTTCTGAAGCACCCAGACTATCAAGTGCAAAGACTTCCAGGATTTAGAAGCAGCAATGATATATGAGTGGTGATATCCACTCAGTGGCCACTTCATTAGGTTCAGGAGGTATGTAATGAAGTGGCCACTGAGTGTATGTTTGTGGTCTGCTGCTGTAGGCCATCCACTTCAGTATTTGACACGTTGTGCATTCAGAGTTGCTCTTCCACACACCACTGTTGGTATATATGGTTATTTGAATTACTGTCGCCTTCCTGTCAGAGTGAACCAGTCCGGCCAGTCTCCTCTGACCTCTCTCACTAACAAGGCATTTTCACCCACAGAAATGTTTTTTTGTTTACTTTTTCACACCATTCTCCGTAAACTCTAGAAACTGTCGTGTGTGAAAATCTCAGCAGATGAGCAGTTTCTGAGATACTCAAGCCTCTCTTTGGCCCCTGCAAGCATGGTCAAGTGACTTGGATCACACTTCTTCCCCATTCTGATGTGTGGTCAGAACAACAACTGAACCTCTTGACCATGCTGGTATGCCTTTATGCATTGAGTTGCTGCCACTTCATTGGCTGATTAGGGTAACATAGGTGCATAGGTGTACCTAATAAAGTGGCCAGTGAGTGTATTTCCATGATGATGTGCAATTTGGAGGGGAACATGGAGGTAATAGTGATCCTATATACAGTATCTACTATCATTGATCTTCTTGGATGTAAAAGCCTCTGGTTTGGGCAGTGCTGTGAGGTTAACCGGGCCGAGTACCAGTGATACCCTGTTCATAAACACCACAGATCCTTAGTAGGGATCATTGCGTTAAACCAGAGAGTCAGTGACAGGGCAGAATAAAAGGGATGGTGTAGTGTAATCTGATGTCCATTTTACATTCTGTGTGTTGTCCATACCCACGAGCCTATGATTTCGCTGCATGTTTTTCATTGTATCTGTACCTCACCGTCCTTGTGCAATGACAACAAACTCAACTTGACTTAACTACTTCAAAGCTACACTGCACAACAAAGATTTTACTTCCTGAACACCTTTGGTTGTATCTTATGGGCTACCAATCTTGAAAATCGCCATGAGATTTCCCTATTTCACACCATTTTTTTGAAGTCACCTATATTTGTTATTTCAATTCATAATTCAAGTCAGAATAACTGATGCCATGATTAAGGAAGGCATTTTTATTGGTTCACAAATCCAACGGGTCATCAATGACAGGCAATTTTAAGACCTTCTAGTGGGACAGGGGAAAATCACATGGAAGGCATTGAAGGATGTTGCTGAAAATTTTCTCAGCAACTACAGCTCCATCAGACTACATGCAGCTGGTGACACACAATTAAGCACACAAAATCATGAAGTTCAACTTGTCACTAATGATTTATTTTCCGTATTTCCATTTGGATTTCTTCCCTGCTAATCTTGGTGCACGGTGAAATTTGCAATCACGGAGAGACGGTATCAGGGCAACTGGAATCCATCAATGGTGGCTGACTATTGTTGGACACTTAAGTCTCAGACACAGAGTACAAACAAAAATCATCAACAAGACACTTTTAGCTTAGTTGAACTACTGTAAAGAGTCAGCACCATAATGCAATTAAACATGTAATATTCAAATAAAGTTAATTTCTCATTTCCCCAAATTCCTACATGTACAAGGAATCTGAAATTATATTCGTGTTCAGCTTCAAGCATAAACAAAAAAAATTCTGAGGAAGCAACACTTCAAAAAAATTTGTTGTCCAGTGCTATCAACGTAGTGAAAGGAGTTTCTCCACCACTGAATCTGTCCCAATGCATTCTTAATGTTGATTTTAAGGAAGATCCAAACACTTTAGACCATGAGCACTCAGTTAAACACCTGATATTTGTTTAATATCTCTATACAAAAGTTCTGTATCTGCTCTTTAAGTTGATAACTTCATTTACCTTAACTCTGAACCGATTCCACAACCTACAGTGTCACCTTCAAGTACCCTACAACTCATGTTCTCAGTATTATTTATTTTATTTTAACTTGCAAGAGTCCTGGAGCGGCTCGTTCCTGTTAGAGTAACTTGCTCACTGCCCATCACACTGCTGGCATTTAGGGCAGAATTGAAGGTCATCCATCTCTGATAGTGTTCAGGGCTTCCTTTATTGTGTCAGTAGCTTGGTTTTCACTACTGTCAGTCATGCAAGTCCCGGGTGGAGGCTCAAGACTACTATCACACTCAGATATAGAATGATCCTTCATTGCTGCTTCAGTAAAAATCTTGTTTTACCAGTCAGTTGTTAGCTCTGAGCTGAAACCCTGAACCTGGAGGAGCAGTGGACCACTCTTAGTCTGACCTCTACCCTTTGACCTGTTTGGCACAGGTGACCTTACCAAGAGCCAAAGCACAAAGCCCTGACTCCAGCCAGCATAGCTCTCTGGGTCATTGAGGCATGCTTACCTTCAAACCCTATGACAAGGTGGTTTACTCCCATTAGAGAAAGGGTAGACGTCCCAAGCTCAGGTGACCCTGACCAATGAGAGATAATTGGGGCCCTGATGAAAAGTAAGGAAGGCTTTTACATTTAGGCAGCTGGGTAAGAATGAATCCAGTGATAAATATGAAATGTTTAAGACCAGGCTTATGAAGAAACTCACAGGACAAAAAGAGAATATGGGGTGCATTTTGCCAGCAGGGTTAAAGATAATCACAATAAGTTCTTCAGTTATTTTAACAGTAAAAGAGTGACTAGGGAGAGAATGGTTCAGTTAAACTTATCAGGACTGATTATGTGTGGAGCTGTAAGGGATGGCTGAGATTATTAATGTCCATTTCTCTTCAGTGTTTACTAATGAGAATATCATATAATCTAAAGGAATGAGGATAATAACTGGCAAGGGCTTGGATTAGATGCTTATTATGAGCAAGGAGGCGTATTAAGGTGGGTAGATCCACAGAGCCTGACCAAGATCACACTCTTCAGTCCCATTTCACCACTTTGTACACCTGCCAATTTTATATCTTCAAATACTGTATCTATCCAATTCCCCTTTGAAAGCCATAGCTAAATGTTCATTCCTGCCCAATTCTCAGACACAACTTTTCATAACTACTCACTTTATAAAATGTGTGTTCACACACACTCCAATCCTTTGCCCATCATTTACAGAAGAGCAGATGCTTAGATAATAGATTGTCTAGGGCTGCTTATCTTAGCACCGGTTGACAGGAATTTGTGCTGAAATGTGACGTTAACCATTTCCAGATCATTCAGCATCACAGCAGAAGCTTGACCGGGACTTACTGACATGTTGCTGTTGCTCATTTGACAGGACTTTTCTTTAGATGAACATCAAATTACATGTGATGCTTCTCATAAACACAAGAGATTCTGCAGATGCTGGAAATTTTGAGTACACACACAAAAAACTAGAGTAACTCAACAAGTTAGGCAGCATCTATGGAGGGTAATAAACAGTCGATGCTTTGGGCTAAGACCCTTCATCACTACTTGACAGGAAGGGGGCAGAAGGCAGGGAGAAGGGGAAAAGTACAAGCTAGCAGGTGATAGGTGAGTCCACGTGAGGGGTAGGTGGATGGCTGGGGGGAGGGGGGATGAAGTAAGAAGATGGAAGAGGTAGAAGGATGAAGAAGAAGGAATCTGATAAGATAGAAGGGAAAGAGGAGGGGCACCAGAGGGAGGTGATGGGAGAGTGAGGAGAAGTGAAGAGGTGAAAGGGGTCCAAATGGAGAATGGGAAAAGAGAGAAGGAGGGAATGGGGAGAAATTACGGGAAGGCAGTATGCATCACTAATGTTAATGCTATCAGGTTGGAGGCTACCCAGATGGAATATGAGGTTTTGCTCCTCCAACCTAAGAATGGCCTCATCATGGTAGTACAGGAGACCATGGACAGACATGGCAGAATGGGAATGAGAAGTCAAATTGAAGTGGGTAGCCTCTGGGCCACTCTTCCTTTGGTGCTTTCTCTCCTTTTACAAGATGTCCTGGGAGGGTCCATCAGAAGACAATTCCACTATTGGTGTAATGGTGGGCAGGGATCCCAGAGGCATCTCCATACATTTTTTCGATTTGTTCAGCCTCCAGCCACAGCACAGATTTTCCCCACCCAACTCCACCGTCAAGATCTTCACACAATCTACTGCTGCTCTCCCCAACACTCAGAGTGGCTCAATCACCACACTCCCTCCCACCCCACTCCTATCCTTCAATCTTCTCTGGACACAAGCTTCTGACGAGTTGATTGACTGTGGTATATGTATTATAGGGCAACACCAGCATGATTGACTAACCTGCCCTCATTCAAGGTTATTGGAAGGACACAGGTGAGGTCCAGGGAAATTAACCTCTGCCTCTAACTTAACCAAAGAAGGAAAGCTATACATTTAAAATATAATACATCTTTTTCCAAAGAAACAATAAAAGATTAATATCGCACAATGTGCTCCCTTGGGACTACCGTCATCGCTATGGATTTTTGATTAGCCTGCCCGCTGTGCTCTGGCACCAGTTCACAAGGAAATTCACTTTACTTTCTTGGAGTATGCATTTTAATCGGTACTCATTTTCAATCTTTCTTAGCCATATTTGCTATAATTAAGAGCAACCCTAACCCAGGAATGTTGAGGCTTGTGTTAATTACTGAAAATAATTTTGGTCAAAAGAAAATGCAGATTCCCTAATCTTGGGACATTGCTCAGGTCAAATGGACTGAAAAAAAGATTGACTTTGGAAAAAATATTTTATATAAGGGAGGGAGCAGAATTTGGGGAAAAGCATGTTCATTTTGAATCATTTCAGTAGTTTATTTTGACATTTATTTAACCATAACTTGTTGATTCATATTCAGAGATTGGGAAAGAGCTCAGATGAGATCTGTAGATCTAAAAAATTGCCACATTTTTTTTACTTATTAACATTGGCTTTGTCCAGACAAAATAGATAGATAATATCATTGTTGGATTCATACCAGAAAAGCAATTGTTTACCCCTCCCTTTCATTCCATCTAGTTTTCAGTGGGATATTTATGTTTCAGTCATTTGCACTGAAATTAAGGTATGTATTACTTTCTTCTAGCCTATCACTAAGTTTTCCATGATCTCAACACTGTGGATCTCCCATCCTCTGTCTCTCTTCCCCATCATCTAAAGTGTTTCCAAATCAAAGCCAGTACAAATAGATCTAAATGACATGAGGACATCCCGAGATCATGAGTGATTGATGGAGGCAGGTACTCTCACAGCATTAAAGAAATATGTAGATGAACAGTTAAAGAACCAAATCATCGAAGACTGGTAATTTGGATGAACGTACTTGAGTATTTGATAGTTGGCATGGACATGCAGACCAAGGAGACTCTTCCTGCTTTTCTCCAGAACTGATAAAGGGTCTTGGCCTGAAACGTCAACTCTTTATTCCTCTGCATCGATGCTGCCTGACCTGCTGAGTTTCTCCAACTAGCAGGTGTTGTACAACCTCCAAGAGGTCCACAACCTTGTCATTGGGTTTGGAGGCTTGTGTGCCTCAATGACCCAGAGCTATGTTGGCTGGAGTCAGGGCTTTATGCTTTGACTCCTGTTAGGGTTGCTCATGTCAAACAGGTCAAAGAGTAAAGGTCAGACTAAGAGTGGTGCACAGGTCCTTCAGGTTCAGGGGTCAAACTCAGGGCTAACAACCCTGGCTGATAAAACAAAATTGTTACAGAAACAATGAAGGATCCTTCTACATCTGAGTGTGATGGTATTCCTATGTTTCCACCTGGGACTTGCATGACGAACAGTAGTGAAAGCCGAGAGGAAGTTACTGACACTATGAAGGAAGCCCTGAACACTGACAGAGATGGAGGACCTTCATTGCTGCCCCAAAGGCCAGCAGCGTATTGGGAAGTAAGTAAGATGTTGTACAAGGCCAGTTATTTGGCATGACTTTAATAACAAGCAGGGCTATGGCAAAGAAGCAGTTGAATGGCAACGTGTAGATCTCTTGTCTGAGCCAGCATGCAGTTGATGAGCCAAATGTGCCAAACAGAAGGTACAATAGGGCTCTTCGGATTGCTGCTTCTGGTGGATCATAACCTGACTGTCAGAATCAGAATCAGGCTATTATCACCAACGTACACACAATGTACTTCCTGTACCTAATAAAGTGACCATTGAGTGTATGCTCATGGTCTTCTGCTGCGGTAGAAACATTAAGGTTTGACATGTCGTGCATTCAGAGGTGCTGTTCTGCACACCACTATTTGCGTAAGTATTTGTCTTCCTGTCAGCTTGAACCAGTTTGGCCATTCTCCTGTGATCTCTCTCCTTAACAAGATGTGTTTACCCACAGAGCTGCTGCTCACTGAATTTCTTTTTTTGGTTTTCGCACAATTCTCTGTAAAATCTAGAGACTGGTGTGTGTGAAAATAAGATACTTAAACCACCTTGTCAGGCACCAACAATCATTCCAAAGTCAAAGTCACTTAAATCACATTTCTTCCCCATTCTGACATTTGATCTGAACAACAACTGAACCTCTTGATCTTGTCCGCATGCTTTTATGCATTGAGTTGCTGTCATGTGATTAGCTGATTAGATATTCATTAACGAGCAGGTGTACAGGCGAACCTAATAAAGTGGTCACTGAGTGTGTGTTGTGAAATTTATTGTTTTAACACTGCCTTCTTCCGCCTTGAAACCCTGGCTGCACCCGTTATCACCAGCCTTGACCACTTCAATGTACTCCCTCATTTTATCTTTCATACGCTGGAGGACTTGGGCAGCATGATAGTGTGGTGGTTAGCATTTTGCTTTACGGTGCCTGTGATCTGAGTTAATTTCTCGTCGTTGTCCATAAGGAGTTTGCATGTTCCCCTATGACCAAGTGGGTTTCCTTTGGGTGCTCCAGTTTCTTCACACAGTTCAAAGACGTAGCAGTTAGTAAGTTGTGACATTTGCAGGCTGCCCCCAGCATATCCTCAGACTCTATCAGTTGCTGGCGCAAATGACATAATTCACTCTAATGTTTGGACATACATGTGACAAATAAAGTTAATCTTTAATCATCCATGACCAATTGAAAAGCAAATACTAGAAAGCCCCAGTATTTTTCTCCCAGTCATTAGAGGAGGGTAGCTAATTATTTGAATTAACAAGGTGCACCATTAAACAAAAGAATCATTTCTACTATGTCCCCGCTACCACACAAGCATGGAGTCTTCCACTGACCGAGAGGTCTCTGAACCCCAGGTTGGGATCCTGTGCTCTAGATGGTTCTATCCTCACAAAGCATCAGTAACACTGAAAGTATCTGGTCATGTGCTACAATTCTTAAAGTGGTCCATGCCCAACATGACAAAAAGAAAATTCCGTAACAAGTCAGGTATGTCATGCTTCGATAGCTTCGATTTAGATGCCACCAAATTTCCAGATATAAACTCTGACAGGTTAGAAAGGAAACAGTTCTGTCTGTATTGGAGCTGCTTCAGATATGGATAACAAGAAGCTGCCCGCTGTCTATCCAGGATGGCACTTGACTATGGTGAGTCCCAAGGCAGTAGAAGATGCAGAGTGATTTTTCTCATCCACAAGAGATTCTGCAGTTGTTGGAAATCTTGAGCAACACACACAAAATGCTGGGGGATAGGTTAGCATGGCAGCATAGTGGGTAACACAACACTTTACAGTATAGACAAACCAGTTACAATTCCTGCCGCTGCCTGTGAGGCATTCTTATGTTCTCCCCGTGACCACATGGGTTTCCTCCGGATGCTCTAGCTTTCTCTCACAGTCCAAAGACGTACCTGTTGGTAGGTTAATTGATCATTTTAAAATGTCCTGTGGTTAGGCTAGGGTTAAATTGGGGGATCTAGGTAGCACGGCTCGAAGGGCCAGAAGGGCCTGTTCTGCACTACATCTCAATAAATAAACTCACCAAGTCAGGGAGCATCTATAGAGAGAACAGAATGGGAGGGGGATCGTTATTCTTCCTTTATTTTTTCGAAGTGCAAATCTCAGTGGTGTCTGAGACTAACAGGATGACTCTATGAATACCCTGTGAAATGAACCTGCTTTCTGCCTCACTAATAAATGAGTTCCTAAATGCCCAAAAGCCATTCAACTTACAACTCAAGAGATTCTGGAAATGCAGAGTAATGCACACAAAATGCTGGAGGAACTCAGAAGGTCAGGCAGTATCTATAGAGAGGAATGAAGAGTCAACATATTGGGCTGAGACCCTTCATCAGGACTGTCGACATTTTGAGCTAATCAGTCCTGATGAAGAGTCTCAGCCTGAAACGTCGACTCTTTATTTCTCTCCATGCAGTCTGCCTGACCTGCTGAGTTCCTCCATCATTTTGTGCATATGCTACCTATATAATTTGAATAATTTTCGACCAGGCATCAGTAGTGAAATCTTCGACTCACAACTCAATGAAAAGCGAAAAATGAGTGTTGAGGGAGCAGCTCCAGGCCTCTCACTTGGCTCAGATTTGCTGACTTCTCACATTAATTCCCCTAATCAGTCAGCTAGTGCATGGCAAAGCAATTCTATTGGAGAAATGTACTGCCGCTGCCCATAAATGCAGACAGTAGCTTGGACTGCACCCAGCAACAACTTCTAACAGCTCTAGGGATTGCTGGCAGCTGTGGAATGCTTCTGTCTGGTTTGTACATTCTGACCAGCAGAGGGAAATCAACAAGTGCCCAATATTAGATGAGAAAACTGATGGAAACAGTTCTAATCATGGTTCAACAGCTATCAGCCTCCAACCCATCCTGGAACCTATATCCATAAGACCATAAGATATAGGAGCAGAATTAGGCCATTTGGACCATCATGTCTGCTCCACCATTTTATCATGGTTGATCTGTTTTTCCTCTCAGGCCCAGTCCCCTGCCTTGTTTCCTTATCCCTTCAACCCTTGACCAACCAAGAATCTATCAACTTCTGCCTTAAATATACATAAAGACTTGGTTTCCACAGCTGCCTGTGGCAACGGATTCCACAGATTCACCAACATTTGGCTAAAGAAATTCCTCCTCATCTCCATACTAAAAGGACATCTTTCTATTCCAAGGCTGTGTCTTCTGGTCCTAGACTCTCCCACTGTAGGAAACATCCTCTCCATATCCACTCTATCAAGGCCTTTCACCATATCCAAAGCTGGACTCTTAAGTAAGTCCCAGGAAACAGATCACACTGAATAAATCTTTTTTGCACTAACTATTTTAAGAGCTTCTGTTAATTATTTTTAATAATTTGGAGGCTGGAGGGAAAAGGCAGGTTACAGCTTAATGTCACAAATCACCAGACCTTGACATTCGTGCTTTTGTCATGTTGAGCATACACCACTTTAAGAATTGGAGCACATCACCAGATGCTTTCAGAATCAGAATCAGGTTTAATATCACCGGCATATGTCGTGAAATTCATTATCCCTGCAGCATCAGCACCACAATGCAATACATGATAATAATACAGGGGAAAGAAAGTTCAGTGTTGCTGACACTTTTTTAGGAAACCCCTGACCCAGAGCCAGTTTGCCTGCATGGTAACAGGCACAGAGTAGAACTGTTGTTTGCCTCTATAAATTCTTTAGTTTTATAGAGCACACAATTCAAGATTCAAGTTTATTAATCACGTGTACATCAAAACACACAGTGAAATGAGTCATTTCAATTAACAACCAACACAACCAAGGATGTGCTGGGGCAGACCACAAGAGTCACCACGCATTCCAGAGCCAATATGGCACAGCAACAGACCCCGTTCTTCCCTCCCACTCACACACATACATAGCCCTCTAACCTCAAGGCAGGCCATGTTCTCCAGCCTGTAGCCTCCAGCGGACTCGATTTGGACTCAGATGTGCAGACGTTGGGCCCTGGGCCTGCAGAGACTGTCTTGTAAACACTTTCCAGTGTCAGCATAGCATGCCCACAATGCTTTGGCAGAACAACACAGAGCACAACAAACCTTGTTCTTCCCTCCTGCCCACGCACAAACACAATCTTCTCCAGCAGCCTCAGATTTGGACTCAGTTATACAGACATTGGGCCTTTGACTTGGATTTGGACTCAGCCACGCAGAATCTGAGCCTTTGACTTGCAGAGGCTCGCAGACCAGGGGCTCTGGCCAACAGGCCTTGTTAATTCAGATAACTGATTGCCCTGTAAATTGTGAGTGATTTTGAGAAAAATACCACCACAATCAGAAGACAAAGACTTCTTTGCCTTGCCATTGTACACAGAAGATGAGACATCCAGCATACTCAAAGACACCACCTGCCCAGACATTCTCTCTTCTCCCCTCTCCCACCGGCCAGAAGATGCAAACCGTAAAAGCACCTAACACCAGGCTCAAGGATAGCTTCTATCCCACTGTTATCAGACTCTTGAATGGATCTATTGTATGATAAGATGGACACTTGGCCTCAGAATCTACCTCAATATGATCTTACACTTTATTGTGTACCTGCAGTGCATATTTTTGGGTATGCTTTACACTTTATTCTGCATTGTTATTGGTTTACCTTATTCTAGCTCGATGCACTGAGTAATAATAGGATCTGTACAAACAGCGAGCAAGACAATATTTCACTGTATCTTAGTGCATGCTCGTTGCTCTGTGACAGCTCTGGCTTGAACTGAGGCAAGGCAGTGGCCTTCTCTGGCTGCTCCAGGCTCTGCAACATTTACTTGGCTCTCGCCTGAACTGAGGTGAGGCTGTGGCCCGCCATGGCTGCTCTGGACTCTGCGTCTGAGGGCTCTGTAGGCCTCGCTTGGAGTATTGTGAGCAGTTTTAGCCCCTTATATAAGAAAGAATGTGCTGACATAGGAGAGAGTTTGAAGGAGTTTCACAAAACTGTTTCCAAGATTGAAAGATTTGTCATTGATGGCTCTGGGCTTGTACTCACTGGAATTCCGAAGAATGAGGGGTTATCTCATTGAAACCTGTCGAATGTTGAAAGGCCTTGATAGAGTGGATGTGGAGAGGAGGTTACCTATGGTGGGGAAGTCTATGACCAGAAGACACAGCCTCAAAATAGATGACCGTTTTAGAATGGAGATGAGGAGGATCCTCTTTAGCCAGAGTGTGGTGAATCTGTGGAATTCGTAGCCACAGGCCAAGTCATTGGCTATACTTAAGACAGAGGTTGATAGATTCTTAATTAGTCAGTGGACTAAAGGATACGGGGGGAAGGTAGGAGGTTGGGGCTGAGAGGGGAAATGGATCAGCCATGATGAAATGGTGGAGCAGACTCGATGGGCCAAATGGCCTAATTCTGCTCCTATATCTTTAGGTCTTATGAAACAAACATGTGGAGGAGGCTTATGCGGAGTATAAATATCAACATGGAACTGTTAGACCAAACAGCCTGATTCTGGGATGTGGGTTTAGTTGGATGAGCCAGGAGGAAGCTCTGAGTACATTCTTCAGGAAGTAATTGAACATGGAAACCTACAGCACATTACAGGCCCTTTGGCCCACAATGTTGTGCCGACCATGTAACCTACTCTAGAAACTGCCTAGAATTTCCTTACCGCATAGCCCTCTAATTCTTTAAGCTCCATGTTCCTATCTAAGAGGCTCCTAAAAGATCCTATTGTATCCGTCTCTACCACCGTCACTGGCAGTACATTCCACATACCCACCACTCTCCGTGTAAAAAACTTAATTCTGACATCCCCCTTCTACCTACTTCCAAGCACTTTAAAACTATGCCCCTTTGTGTTAGTCATTTCAGCCCTGGGAAAAATCTTCTGGCTATCCACACAATCAATACCTCTCATCATCTTATACACTTCTATCAGGTCACCTCTCATCCTCTGTCGCTCCAAGAAGAAAAGGCCAAGTTCACTCAACCTATTCTCATAAGGTACGCCTTCCACTCCAGGCAACGTCCTTGTAAATCGCCTCTGCACGCTCTCTATAATATCTACATCCTTTCTGTAGTGAGGTGACTGGAACTGAACACAGTCTTCCAAGTGGGGTCTAACTAAGGTCTTATATAGCTTTAACATTACCTCACAGCTCTTGAACTCAAAAAAACACACCATTGCTCCAGTGGAAAGAGTGAACATCTTCAAGTTTCTGGATGTTAGCATCTTTGAGGATCTAACCTGGCCCAAAGACACTAGCAAATTTCTACAGATGTACCGTGGAGAGTATTCAAGCTGGTAGCATCACTATCTGATATGGAGGCACCAACGCACAGAATTGGAAAGAGCAGCAGAAGGTTGTAGACTCAGCCAGCTTCATCATCGGCACTAGCTTCTCCTCCACCGAGGATGTCTTCAAAAGCTGACGCCTCAAGAAGATGACATCCATCATTAAAGACTCCCGACATCCAGGATATGCCCTCTTCACTTTACTATACCAGGGTGGAGGTACAGGAGCCTGAAGTCACATACTCAATGTCTTAGGAACAACTTCCCCCCTTCTGGCATCTAGTAATATCTCCTCCCTCACCCTTCTCTCTTTTTCCATTCCCCATTCTGGCTTACTCTCACCCCTTCTCTTCTTCTCACCTGTCCATCTCCTTCCACTGGTGCCCCTCCTCCTACCCTTTCTCCTATGGTCCACTCTCTCCTCCTATGTGATTCTTTCTTCTCCAGCCCTTTACCTTTTCTTTCTTTCTTTCACCTTTCTGCTTTTACTTCCTCATCCCCCCCTCCCACCACACCTACCTGGTTTCACCTATCACCTGCCAGTTTGTATTCCTGCCCCTCTCCCACCTTTATATTCTAGCTTCTTCCCACTTCCTTTCCAGTCCTGATGTGGTGTCTTGGCCCAAAAGGTTGTCTGTTCATTCCTCTCTATAGATGCTACCCAACCTTCTGTGTTCCTCTAGCATTTTGTGTGTGTGTGTTGCTCTGGATTTCCAGCATCTGCAGAATCTCTTGTGGTTACGTCAGTGATAATAATTCTGTTTCTGAACTTGAAGATGCAGTCTGCCGGCAAAGTGAGAGGGGGGATCTGGATTGCTTCAATGGTTGAAGGAAAACTCACACCTTTGGGAAGATTAGTGTCCTTATGGGCAACATTTGGTCAACGTTATCTCATGGGAGAATTCAGTTTCTCTTATTGCTTCTGTGAATGCTATTGATTGAAGGACCGCATATTTAATAATTAAAGCACTGAAGGTATAGGAAGATCATTTCCTGGCACTAGTAAAGCCGATGGGTAAACCATTATTGCATTTTAATAAAGCACTTTTTCTCTAACTTATTCTTCTGCAGCTGAAGTCCTGACAATAATAGATTAACATCTACTGCTACTTAAGCATGTAAACTGAGAACAGGTTGACACTATTCATTACAGTGAGCACTGGAATCGTTCAAGGAAAATATTACATCTCGAGTCAGGATTACGTTTGCAAGTGTTACATCTGGATTCAAAATGATGTGTCAGTCAATGGAAAATGACTTGGCCTGATGGAATTCAAGTCTCAGATTACAGTCCACTCTCATGTTAAGTCAAGAGCACTTGCAAATACTTTTAACAATTGGAGAGCTAATTTTCTGAAATCGCCTGTTAGAAAGCTTTTTCCTCTATGAATATGCAATTGTGTATTTTATTAGCAATGATATAAGATTAGTTTGATGACTGGTCCAAGAGGCCCTAAGGTCTCAGTATGTGTTTCTTACAAATTCAGACTTATTATAGATGCTTTCTCTGTTTGACAGAACCAATTGCTTCTGATGTAATTTTTCTTATGTGTACTTATTTTTATGAAAAATGACTCCTGCCTACATATCTGCTTCTGTGGGACTCGAATTATAGCAGAAAACCTCTCATGATCTGACCCAGACATTGTCGTAGGCCGAATTAAAAGTGGTGATGAATCAGCATATAGGAGGGAGGTTGAAAATCTGGCTGAGGGGTGCCACAACAACAACCTATTACTCAGAGTCAGCAAAACCAAGGAGCTGATTATTGACTTCAGGAGGAGAAAACCAGAGGACCATGCACCAGTCCTCATCGGAGGATCAGAGCTGGAGAAGGTCAGTAATTTAAAATTCCTCGGTATTATCATTTTGGAGGACCTGCTCTGGGCTCAGTGCGTAAATGCAATTGCGAAGAAAGCCTGGCAGCACCTCCACTTGCTTCAGAGCTTGTTGAGATTTGGCATGACATCTAAAACATTGACAACCTTCGAGAAATGTGTAGTGGAGAGTATATTGACTGGCTGCATCAAAGCCTGGATGGAAACACCAATGCCTATGAATGGAAAATCCTACAAAACATAGTGGATACGGCCAGTCCGTCAGAGATAAATCCCTCCCCACTATTGAGCACACCTACTTGAAGCATTGTCACAGGAAAGCAGCATCCATCATCAGGGACCCACGCCACCCAGGTCATTCTCTCTGCCCACTGCAGCCATCAGGGAGAAGGTACAGGAGCCACAGGGCTCACACCACCAGGTTCAAGAACAGTTGTCACCCCTCAGTCATCAAGTCCTTGAACCAAATGGGCTAACTTCACTCAACTTCATTTGCCCCATCATTGAAATGTTCCCACAACCTATGGACTCACTTTCAAGGACTCTTCATCTCATGTTATTGATATTTTTTATTATTTCTTTCTTTTTGTATTTCCATTTTGTTTTGTTTTGCATACTAGTTGAAAGCCCAGTCATCCATTGATTCTATTATGGATTTATTGATTATGCCCTCAAGAAAATGAATCTCAGGGTTATATATGGTGACACGTATGTACTTTGATAATAAATTTACTTTGAAATTTTGAACTTTGAATATTGGGTGGATTAGCATGTTGGTTATATTAATGCACCAGTAATGCAGAGACCTCAACCATGCACTGAGACACAACTTTGTTTATTTATTTTGAGATGCAGTGTGGAATAGGCTTGAATCGAATAAGCCATGTCAGCCAGCAGTCCACCAATTTAACAGAACCACCTACAATGACTAATTAACCTATTAACTAGTACGTCTTTAGACTGTGGGAGGAAACTGGAACACCTTGAGGAAACCCTCGTGGTCACGAGGAGAACGTACAACCTCCTGACAGACAGTGGCAGAATTAAGCTCCAAGCTCCAACTCCCTGAGCTGTAATAACATCGTGCTAACCCCTACCCTACTGTGGTGCCCCTCTTCTGTGACCTAATGAGTTCCCTGAATCTGTCAATCTCAGGGGTCACTGAATGCTCTATCTCATTAAATGGATGTGGTTTGAAATTATCATTATTGATAATTGTGTCAGAAACAGAAAGCATAAAAAAGCTGGAGGAAACCAGTAGCCAGGCAACATCTATGGAGGCAAATTGACCGTAGACATTTTGGGTTGAGAAATTCGGATGAAGGGTCTCGACCTGAAACGTATGCAAGACAAGCTTTTCACTGAATCTCGGTACATGTGAGACTAATAAATGAACACCAATAAAATGCCTCTGCTTTACAGCAATTTAGACTTACCCAGTGGATTTGGTATTAACAGACAAATGGGGACACTGTGCTTTAAATAGATTTTAGGTTTGAAAGTAAAATTCTACCAAGAATACCTACAGAACATAGGTGTGTAAGGTAATGAAAGGGATTGATCGTGTGGATAGCCAGAGGCTTTTTCCCAGGGAAAATGGCTAACCTGAGGGGGCATGGCTTTAAGGTGCTTGGAAGTAGGTACAAGGGGACGTCAGGGGTAAGTTTTTCACACAGAGAGGGGTGGGTGCGTGGAATGCCCGCGCCGGTGGTGGAGGCGGATACAGTGGGGTCTTTTAAGAGACTCTTAAGAAGTACACGGGGCTTGGAAATATAGAGGGCTATGCGCTAGAGAAATTCTAGGCTGTTTCTACAGTAGGTGACATGGTCGGCACAACATTGTGGGCTGAAGAACCTGTAATGTGCTGTAGATTTCTATCTCTATAGAACACAGAACATTATGGCACAGTACAGGTGCTTTGGCCTATGATATTGTGCCAACCCTTTAATCCACTCCAAGATCAATCTAACCCTGCCCTCCATCATTCTCTCATCCATGGAGCTGTCTAAGGGTCTCTGAACTGCCCCTAATGTATCTGTCTGTACCATCACCTAGGCAGCATGTTCCTATGCCTACTACCGTCTGTGCCAAATATCTATCTCTGACATCTCCCCAGTACTTTTCTCCAATCACCTTTAAATTATGCCCCCTCACATTAGCAATTTCTGCCCTGGGTAAAAATCTCCAGCTGTCCACTCTGTCTATGCCTCTTATCGTGGTGTACACATCTATTAATTCACCTGCCCTCATAGGACATGGTCTCCATTCCAGTCAGCAGGAGATGCTGCCTGGATTAGAGAGGATGCCTTATAAGGAAAGGCGGAGCAAACTAGGTTTTCCCTTTGGAACAAAGGAAGACGAGAGGCAACAGGATAGGGGGGTACAGGAGGCATTGATCAAGTGGACAGCCAGGGAATTTTTCCCAGGACAGAAATGACTAATATGAGGGGGCACAATTTTAAGATGATTGATGGAAGGTATGGGGGGGTATTAGAGGTAGGTTTTTTACACAGAGAGTGGTGGGTGCATGGAATCCACTGCCCGGGGTGGTGATAGAGGCAAATCCATTAGGACATTTAAGAGACTGTTAGATAGGTACATGGATGATAGAAAAAGGGAGTGTTATATGGGAGGGGATGGTGAAGTTGACCTTAGAGTGGGCTAAACGGTTGGCACAACATTGTGGGCTGAAGGACCTGCACTCTGATGTACTGACCATCACCTCAGCATCTCCAGAGCCAGGGAGGAATGAAGTCTCAATCACTACAGTGGGGTGTCCCAAGTAGAAGAAGATGGCTCTCCATTATCTTCTCTAGGGTGATTTGGGAAAGGCAATAGCTGTTGTCCTGACAGTGAAGTTCACAGCCTGTGATTAACCATAGTAAGTATGCAAAAAAAAAGAGATGAGCAGCAATCTGCCTATGTTGAAAAACTTAGGTGAAGGGTCGGCAGCTTGCAGCATTTATTGTCCCTAGAACGTAGAACAGTACAGCGCAGGGATGGGAGTTCTGACCAACAAGAACGGGACCTTTGACCGACAACGTACAGCACTTTGACCCACAACGTTGTGCCGAGTTGATTAAGCTAATGAAACGACGCCTAATCCCATCTGCCTGCATGTGGCCAATATCCTATCATCCTGCACATTCATATGCCTGTATAAGCACCTCTCATTTCTCTCTCTGCCAATGTTTCCTGTTGAATAGGTCTGGGGTTTTTACACCATAGAGTCATAGTGCCCTACAGGCACATCTAGTTCACGCTGAACTGTTACTCTTCTTAATCCTATCGACCCTCATTTGGAACATAGCCCTCCATATCTCTCCCATCCATGTCCCTGTGCAAACCTACCTTAAATGTTGCAATTGAATCTGCATTCTCCACTTCTGCTGTCAGCACGCTCCACACTCGCACCACCCTCTGATTGAATACGTTCCCCTTAGAATCCTCTTAAATGTTTCACCTTTCACCCTTAGCCTATAAACTCTACTTCTAGGCTCACAGAACCTCAGTAGAAGAAGCCTGCTTGCATTTAATCTGTCCATACCCCTCATAATTTTGTGTAAATCTTCCAGATCTCCTCTTGTTCTCTTGCGCTCCAGAGAATAAAGTCCTAACCTCAATGGTTCCATTTAATATCAGAGAAGTATAAAATATACAACCTGAAATCCTTACTCTTCACAGAGAACCTCGAAACAAGAAGAACCCCCAAAGAATGAACAACAGAAAAACCGTAAGAACCCCAAAGCCCCCTGCCCGCCACCCATGCACGAGCAGCAGCAAGCAGCATTAATCCTCCCCCCGTGACATATTCCAGCATCAGCACTCCCACCACCTGCCATGCAAGCGGCAGCAAAGCCCATGCAAACTTTCCCTATAACTTAGGTCCTCAAGTCTGGCAACATCTTTGCAAATTTTATCTGCAGCCTTTCAGTCCTATTGTTATCTTTCTGTAGGTGGATGACCAGAGCTGAGCACAATAGTCCAAATTAGGCCTCTCCAAGATGTTATACAACTTGAGCGTAACTCAGTACTTTGATTTATGGAAGCTAAAGAACCAAAAGCTCAATTTATAACCCTATCTATCCATGACGTTATTTCCAAGGAATTATGGATCTGTACTCCCAGATCCCTTTGTTCCACCACACTCCTCAGCTCTTTACTGTTCACTATGTAACCCTGACCCTGGTTTGTCCTCCCAAGGTGCAACACCTAACACGTCTCTGCATTAAATTCCATCTGCCAGTTTTTAGCCCATTTTTCCAGCTGGTTCAGATCCTGCTGCAAGCTTTGACAGTTCCCGTCTCTCTTCCCAGAACGGGAATTCTCCACTCCTGTTGCTCCGCTCATATATTGCATCTGCATTTTCATTTTCACAAGCCTCTGCTTCAGACCCTCTGGAGATCAGAAATTGTTTCCAACATCCAAGTACGAAGTAGATCACTGAATAACCAGACACAGATACAGAATTATCTATTGTTTTGGTCTCTGAGAGAAGTTTCCATCTTGTACAGTAATTACCATTCAGTAGAAAGTTGCTGTCAGTCAGCTCCATCATGGATACTAGCCTCCCTAGCAAAGAGGACTCCTTCGAAAGGCAATGCCTCAAAAAGGCAGCGTCCATCATTAAGGACCCTCATCACCCAGAACATACCCTCTTCTCATTGCTGCCATCAAGCAAGAGGTACAGGAACCTAAAGGCACACATGCAAAGTTTTAGCAACAGCTTCTTCCCACTGGCATCAGATTTCTGAATAGACAATGAACCCATGTACACTATCTCACTATTTTTACTCCCTTTCTGCACTTCTTAGTAAATTTAATTTCATAAATTCTTATTGCAATTTATAGTTTTTTTTATTATCTACTGCAATGTCCAATGGCAGGGTGGAGAAATGTCTCTACCAAAAGATGCGTAAAATACTCTCCTACCCTCCTCTAGCCTGCAGGTCATCCTTGGGCAAGGTGTAGCACCTGCTTAGCACCCCTGATCAGGGTCACGTGAAGCCATGGGAGCAGGTGGTGGACGGTCGTATGAGCAGCTGGTGCAGATCACAAGTCCTGGTTATGTGACCATTGATACCAGGCAGACAATCTCTGAAGAGTATAGATAATGGCTGGGGTCATCCGTCTTGTAAAGACACGCCCAGAAGAAGGCAATGGCAAACCACTTTTGTGGAAAAATTTGCCAAAAACAATCATGGTCTTGGAAAGACCATGATTGCCCGTGTCATACAACTTGGCACATAATAATGAAATATTCAACTAGACATCAGAACTCACCCTGATTTCACTGAATTATGGCAAGCCCTTTTGCTCAGAGGTGCAAAAGACTATCACAAAACAAGGTGTCATTCATTTTTGAAGCCCTCCATTGGTTGGGATTAGCCATGGATATTGCATCCTAGCTGTCTACGTTAATACTCAAGCCAGGGCAGTACAATGTAGAGAGCAAGTCATGCCCATGTAGCAGGCCGCTCCTCTCCATGCACCTGTTGAATCCAAAGGAACAACCAAGACCAATACAGTTTGGCTCCAACAGCAATGCAGGAGTTGCCAGTCAGTGATGAACTCAAGACAAGACTGCCTTAGGGACTCCAGTTCTGCATTTTCCCTCAGGGTTTACTCCCAAAGCCTTCCCCATGAGTGAGTACTGCTGCAAGAGAGCAGGAGGTTTAGGATCAGAGTTTTCCTTCTCCTAGATGAGCTGCCAATCACAGTTGATAAGTCCCATCATTATCATTATCATCATTCACTAGAGAGAGCAAAAAACAATCTGCTTGAGAAACTCAGTGGGTCAGGCAGCGTCAGCCATGATGCAGTGTATTGACCCAACCAATTGACGATTCACTTACCCCCACAGATTCTGCCTGACCCACTGAGTTCTTCCAGCAGATTGTTTCTCACTCCAGATCCCAGGATCAGCAGACTCTTGTGTCCATTAGATGGAACTGCTTTGACCTTTGACAAGATGTGTGGTATTCCTCGGGCCCAGTAACCTTTTGCCTTCATCATTGTAAAGACTCATTTTAGCAGTGGAGTGGTGCTGACAAAAGGCTGATGGAGTACTGTGGCTTTTTGAGGGTTGTAAGACTGAGGTGGCTACCAAGATAGGGAGTGATCTGGCCTTGGAAAGATGTAGGGTCATAGAGTACTACAGCTACAGAAACTGGTCCTTTAGCTCATCTAGTCCATGCCAGTCCAGTCTTCTGTAGAGTCCCATCTATTTGCACCTGGAACACAGTCCTCAATAGCCCTCCCATCCACATACTTATCCAAACTTCTCTTGAATATTACAATTGAACCTGCATCTAACACTTCCTCTGGCAACTCCTTCCACACTCACACCACCCTCTTAATTGACAAGTTTTCTTTCAGATTCTCCTTAAACATTTCACCCTTCACCCTAAACCTATCACCTCTGGTTCCAGTCTCATCCAACAATGGGTGGAAAAAAACTTGTATACATTCATCCTATCTATTCCCCTCATAATTTTGCAATTGTTTGTTCATTCATTATGTGCCATGTCATATGACATGGGTGATTGTGCTCTTTCTAATTTTGTAATACCTCTTTAATCTAATAATACCTCTATAAGATCTTCCTTCATTCTCCCGTACTCTGGAGAATAAAGTCCTAACTTATAGGTCTTTTCTATGACTTAGATCTTCAAGTCCCGGCAACATCCTTGTAAATTTTCCCTGTGCTCTTTCAAGCTTATTGATAACTTTCCTACAGGTAGGTTATTGATAATTTTTATGTAGGTAGGTGACCGGAGCTGTAACACAATGATGAATTTAATATTGAAAGTAAACATTTAAAAAAATTAATAGGTTGAAAAGTCTCAACAGGTCAGGCTGCAACTACAGAAGGAGAAACAGAGTTAATATTCCGGGAGGAAGGTCTATAAACATTAGTCGATCTGTGTTGGTTGTGATGACGATGATGAGGACTGCAGCAGAATCTTGGATGGCTTTTGCACAAATCATGAAAAATGCCAGAAGTAAATAGCAGTTAAAGAGCCCATTTAAGTAAGTAAATAACATGCAGCTGTGGTTAACTATTGCCAACAGTCCCTCATTAAATCTCAGTCAGAACGCTCTCTCTCTTATTTGATCTCAGGGCAAAAAGAATAGTGACTGTTGCTGAAACTGGCTGCTCTCCTCTTGTGCAAATGGAGATGAACTTAGATTATCTTTATTTGCCACATATACATTGCAATATCGAAACATACAGTGAAATGTGTTGTTTCTGTCAATGAATAACAGAGTCCAAAGATGCGCTGGGAGGCAGCCCACAAGTGCTGCCACAAATTCCAGCACAAACACAGCATGCCCACAATGTTCAGAATCAGGTTTAATATCACTGGCATACATTGTGAAATTTGTTGCAGTACATTGCAATACATAATATAAAAATTTTAAATTACAGTAAGCAGTGTATAATTATATATATAAAAAAGTTAAATTAATTAGGCAGTGAGGTAGTGCTCACGGGCTCAATGTTCATTCAGAAATCTAATGGCAGAGGGGAAGAAGCTTTTCCTGAATCATTGAGTGTATGACTTCAGACTCCTGTACCTCCTCCCTGATGGTAGCCATGAGAAGAGGGTATGTTCTAGGTAATGGGGGTCCTTAATGATGGACTGTGCCATCAGAACAACTAAACGACAGCTAAACCCCTTTCCTACCAACCACCCACCCATCCACTCACACATCCAGACAGGTCTCCAACCCCAGGACAGGCTGCTTCCAGGCCTTCAGATTGGCAACCTCTAGACCCACACTTTCCGTGTCCACATAGCAAACTCACAGCATACTAGCCCTAACCTGTAAGTCTTTGGAATGCGGACGGAAACTGAAGCTGCTGGAGGTAACCCAAATGGCCATGAAGAGAATGGGTAAACACCTTACAGACGACGTTGGGAATTGAAACTGGTGCACAAATGCTCTAAAGTGTTACTCTAAGCTACAGTGCCATCATAATCTTTCAAATCTAATCTTTAATCTAAACAATAATTTCAATCCAGAATCACCGATTAACTGGTCGCATTTCTCATGTACAAATGGGGAGGAAGCTCTTGGTGTCTGATCATCATCAGGGACCTCTACTGGATAGAAAGACGGGCGAGGAGAAAATCATCTGCTTACTGCCAAACCACTGATAGATGCTGTCTGGCCCACTGAGTTCCTCCAACATTTTGCGTGTGTCGCTTTGGATTTCCAGCATCTGCAGATATCCTCGTGTTTATGATTTGCTGATTGAGAAATACCATCTAGACTTACATTTGGACAAGCTGCATAAACACGAGGAGCTATAGACCAATAGAACCTTTCAAGTCAGAAAGATTTTTTAAAAACCCTTTGAAAGGCTAGATCATTAACAGTCTATCAAATGACCAAATTGCCATCACCATCAGAGCCCGTCTTAAGTAGTGCTCATTTAACAAGTAATTATGCATAAATCTCAATACAGCTTGTGGCTGGATGAAGATGAATATCTTGCTTTGCTTCTCAGACTAGTCTGTCCTGCTTCCAAGGCAGCCATTGAAGCTGGTGGAGATTAGAGGCAGGTAATTTTCAGGTGTGAAGGGACATTCGAATGACAGCTTTAGCCAATCACAGAGTTAAATTAAGGTTCCTAAAACTTGTAATTCCGGGCAATGTCCCTGCACCGTGTCACAGTTGTTTTTCATCCATTTTCTACTGTTGTTGGCAAACAGGATGCAAGGCTTTGTCTGCCAAATGTAGCTTCCCAGTTGCTTAGTTTGGCCACTGTGGTTTTGACAACATCGAAGACCCCCACCATCCAGGTCATGCTCTCTTCTTGCTGTTGCCATCAGGAAGGAGGTACAAGAGTCTTAGATCCTACACCATCAGGTTCAGGAACAGTCATTACCCTACAGCCATGGGGTCCCGACCAAGCGTGAATAACATCACTTACCTCAACACGGAACTGATTCCGCCACCTATGGACTCACTTTCAAGGATTCATTACAACTTATGTAATCTGTATTATTTTTATTGGCACAGTTAATCTTCTTTTGCATGTTGGTTTGTCAGTCTTCATTTATGTATAACTTTTTTGTGTGTACATTCTCTTGCATTTATTTATTTTCCTGTAAATATTTGCAAGAAAATGAATCTCAAGGTAATACATTGATAAATTTACTTTGAACTTTGACTGTCAGCCCAGCTGATTAGCCAATGTACTTTCCAGCTGCTGAACAGCATGGAAACCAGCTGTTCAGACCAATGGGTCTGTGTTGCTTTTTCCACCCCACACATATCCACCATTCCTCTTCCTCTTCCGCCCACCCCTTCATCGCATCCAAACCTTTTTCTGGATTGGACGCTAATTACCCTAGTACTGCTTATGCAAAAGAATTCCTTTCTGAAGCACCTCTTAAATGGATTATCCTGGCTGGAATTTATTGTGGGGACCACAAGAGAATGTGAAGACTGGAATCTGGAGCAAAAGTAACGGACCAGTGGATCTGTGGGTCGGGCAATCTCTGTCATAGAGAAATGGACTGCTATTGTCATATTCCCTCTCCCCCACCTGCCCAGCTTCCCCCTCACCTGATTTCACCCATCACCTGCCAGCTTGTACCCCTTCCCTTCTTCCCCTGCCCCCACCTTATTTTGGCTTCCAGTCCTGATGAAGGGTCTCAGCCCGAAACATCAACAGCCTTGAAGTGTGTTAGTCCGAAACATCAGCTGTTTATTCCTCTCCATAGATGCTGCCTGATCCGCTGAGTTCCTCCAGCATTTTGTGTGTGTGGTTCTGGATTTCTAGCATCTACAGAATCTCGTGTACATGGACTGTGGACATTTCGAGTCCAAACCCTTCCTCTGAACTGATGAATTTGAAGGGTCTTGACTTGAAACATCAACGGTACGTTTCCCTCCACAGATGCTGCCTGATCTACTGAGTTTCTCCAGAAATATATTTTTATTGCTTAGATTGTGACTGTCTACTTCCATGTTCTGATCACGTTTGCAAATGGAAACACTAGAGACAGGAGATGCTGGGGTCTGGGGAAACCATCTGCCGGAGGAACTCATTGTACTAGGCAGTATCTGGTGATGGAAGAGATAATCAAAACCTTGCAACAGGACTCACCTTCAAATAGAAGAACTTTCTCTGCCACGACCCGTTAGAGTTATCTGAGACATGTCCTCTTCTCATTACTACTACCAGGGTGAAGGTACAGGATCCTCCTGGAGGTGCACACGGTGTTTTAGGAATGGCCCCTTCCCCTCCGCCATCAGATTTCTGAACGTTCCACAAACTCATGAACACTTCCTTGTTATTCATCTTTGTCACTCTTTATTTTTTAATTGCAACATGGTAAATTTTTACATCTTGCACTGCTCTGCTGACTTGTTAGAGGCGTACAAAATGACGAGAGGCAGTGATAGAGTGGGCGACCAGAGAATTTTTAGTGATATTCATTTATTCATTATTATGATTATTTTTAAAAATTTGTACATTGTCTTTTTTTTGCACATTGGTTGCTTGTCAGTCTCCTTGTGTAGATTTTCATTGTATTTCTTTGTTCTCCTGTGAATGCCCACAAGAAATGAATCTCAGGGTACTATATGGTAAGGAATGCAAACTGGGGAAATAGGTTTACAATGGACTCTGAACTTGGGTTTATTTGCATTACTTAAGTACGATGAGCCTAGTGTGACAGTGGGCTTGTCACATGACACTCATTAAGCCAGCTGTGATTGCTTCCCGCATGGGTGCAGATTGGGCCTTTTCATTGCTAAATCATAACTTTCATTTTTTTTATGCAGGTTAGAGTCGCGGTGTTATGCAGCACTGACTTAGGCTGTTCGGCCCACACGTCTGTACTGGCCCATCGGTATTGATCTGTTGCTGTACTGTTCTCCAAAGCCCAATTCAACTACAATTTCCTTCACCAAAAGGTAATTCTAGGATGGCGTTGTTAATCAGGAAAGGTGTCAGTGTAGTGGTGAGTAATGTGAGTGGAAACAATGATTAACAGGTGAAGGAAACATTTAATGGCTCTGGGAGTTTAGAAGAATAATTGGGGGGTGGTTGAGTCTCATTGAAACCTATCAAATATTGAAAGGCTTAGAGAGAGTGGATGTGGAGAGGATGTTTCCTACAGTGGGCACAGTTTCAGAATAGAAGGATGTCTCTTTAGATCAGAGATGAGGAGGAATTCCTTTAGCCAGAGGGTGGTCATTGCCAGAGAGAGCCATGGAGGAGAAGTCATTGGGAAGATGAATCTCAGGGTTGTATACTGATGCCCCATCTTGTGTATACTGCTCACAAACAGTACTTTGATAATAAATGTACTGTGAATCTTTAAATAATATTTAAAGTGGAGATTGATAGGTTCTTGCTTATTGAGGGTGTCAAATGTTATGAGGAGAAGGCAAGGAGAATAAGATTGAGAGGAAAAATAAATCAGCCATGATGGAATTTAAGAGCAGACTTGATGGGCCAAATGGCCTATTTCGGCTCCTATGTCTTATGATCTACGAAGACATGGGCAGGAGCTGGCTTATAGGCCCACCCAGACTGATATGGCAAAGCATAAATGGGGAACTATCAAAGGCACACGAGAAGTGAACTGCAGTCACGAATGATTTTAATCTGTATATTGGCAGGACTAATCAGACAAGCACGGGTAATGTGAGAGAGGGATTTGTGGAGTGGTATGTTGCAGGTCGACAGGCACATGGGTGCAGTCTTTGGGTTGATCAGATGCATGGAGAGGAACAGCTTGTTTTCCATATCATTACTGCCCCATCTTGTGTATCTAGATAACTAGGATGCAATATCCATGGCTGACCCTGACCCACGGAGGCCTAGTTGTCCCTCATGAACAGAATTTTATAATACTTCAATATTATTTGACTCTAGCCCCTCTGTTACCTTTAGGCTATATTAGGCTATTTACAAAATCTCCACTGTGAAGACTTAATAGAAAAATTTGGGTTAATTTATCTGCCATTTCCTTCTTATTAATCCTCTGAAACAACCCCTGTCCCACATTGAATTTGGCTTCTCTTTTCAGTTTTATTTCTCCACAGTTAACTCTTTGTTGTTTGTTTTGATAATCACTGCCAATTTTCTGTCATCGATTTTCTCTCTCCCTGTTTGATTTTTATTGTCTTGCTACTAATTTCCAAAATATTTCAGTCCTCTGATCCACCATTAGCCCTTGTCACTTTGTATGGTTTAATTTTCAATTGAATATTTTAAATAACCTTCTTCCTTAACCACAACTGATTCATCTTTTCCCTGGAATCCTTTCCAATGGTATACATTTCTGCTGAATGCAATGAACTAGCTGCTTAAATGTCTTGAGCTGTTCGACCACTGAGTAACCCTAAGCCTATTTGCCCGGTCCCCTCCTGACAAGCTTATGTTTAAATATCTGCTGTTGTTCATCCACTATTTATTTGGTCCACTCCTGACAACGCTATCTTCATGTCTTTGTAGCTGACATCACTCAAACTGAGCCCACCGGTTTTGGGCCCCGTGAGGTTGCCCTCAGACAGTATCTGGAATGAGGCAATCAGTACTTCACTGCTTGTGAAAGACCCAAGGCCTGTGGAGCATCAAACTAGATTAGAGTGAGACGAGGAACTATTTCTCCCCTCAGAAGCTGAGAGGCTTTGGAATTCTCACCTAGCAAAATTGGTGATTGAGCAACACTGGAACAGAGGGTAGATTTTCAGGTCCTGAGGGAGATGAAAGTGTTGCCACTCTTGCAGTGCCAACATAGCATGCCCATAACTCATTAACCCTGACCATGCGTCTTTGGAATGAGGAAGGATACAGGAGCACCCAAAAAACCACAAGATGTAGGAGCAAAATTAGGCCAATAAGCCCAATAGGTCTGCTCCACCCTTCAACAAGGTGATTTATTATCCCTCTCAACTCCAGAATCCTGCCTTCTCTCCATAAACCTTGAAGCCTTTACTAAGAACTCATCGACCTGCTCTTTAAATATATGGCAGAGTGTCCTCAACCGCCAGATCTGTCCTAAACGTGGCCTCGTTACCTTTGACCAAGTTCGTGATATCCAGTTTTTCAGAACCGCACTCCACAAATCCCTCTCCCACAGTCACCGCTTTTCCCTGTAATCAATTATCACCTCTCTCTGCATCTCTATCACTACTCTGCACTGTGCTAATACCTTCCCTGATTAACAATGACATCCATTCTTCATTTACCTTTGTCTATTATCTTGGTGCCTTGAATAACCTGAAATGGCAAGTTTACTGTCCTTGTCATGTTGCAGCAACGTCTCTAATATCTACAGGTCATCTCTGTGTAATGAGTTCCTCGGGTTTGTGCAGGTTAGCCATAGAGTGTTGGGAGAGCACCTGAACTGGTTAATTGTTGTTTAATGGAAGCCATTAATCATTTATAGAGTTGCTTTTGTTTTTTCTCGAGCAGCTCGCTCTTGGTAATGGGGTCTCCTGGTGCTTTCTGTTTAAACTTGTTAAGTTTATTTTGATAGGCTTGAAGATTCTGTGTTACTGTTATTACTGAAGTAGACTCCCAATTAGTGCTAATCGCAGGGTCCTAGTTTATGAGAACCTTACTTGTGATGTTGCTCAGCCGAGCCACCGATGTTCCGTTGGAACTCTGGTCACCATCTCTACATCGGAGTCTGTCTTTTCTCCACGCTTGGGTTCCAACTTTGCCAGCATACGTGGCGACATGCTGGGTTAAGAATGCCTGACTTACAGAGACCCCTACTTCTGAATGAACACCATAATATTACTAAATGTAGAAGTGTGATAATGAATGTGCCTACATTCATTGCTATGAGCAACAGAACTGGAATATAGAACACAAACCATAGAATAATACAGCATAGTACTGGTCCTTCAATGTTGTGCCAACCGATATATACTTACTCCATCATCAATCTCTTCCCTCCTACACAGCCCAAAAGCCTCCATTTTTCCATCATCTGTGTGCCTATCTGAAGGTCTCTTTAACGTCCCTAATACATCTGACTCTCCCACTGCCCCCCTCCCAGCAGTGCATTCCAAACACTTACCGCTATCTGCTTAAAAAATCTACATCTGACATCTCCACTAAACTTTCCTCCACTCACCTTAAACTTCTTACCTCCAACCTGGGCCCTCTGGATTTTGGCTCCCTTTCCCTAATAGAGAGTTTCTGAATACACCTGATCTCTGCCCCTCATGATCTTATCCACCTCTATAACATCACCCTTTAGTCTTCTAAGCTCAAAGCCTCAGCCTGCCCAACCTCTCCCTATAACTCATGTAAATCTTTGCACTTTTTTCAGCCTAATGGTGTCCTTCCTATAACATACTGGCCACAGCTGTATACAATCCTCCAAATATGTCAAAGAGTTATGTTAGTCTGCTGAACTCTGATCCACAGTAGAAGTTACCGTAATGAATTTCAGAGGCAGAGTTCATCACTCTGTAACAATTATGTCACCTGTTTAGTTCTACACTGAAATTCTTTAACCCGCCTTATTTTCCCTTGTTGTGATGGGGAGGGTCGGCAGCTTTAAATTCATGGATTTAACATATCAAACAACCTGTTCTGGGTCCAACACATAGCTGCAATCACACTAGGAGGTTAAATGGTTTTGGCTTGTCATCAGTCTAACAAACCTCTACAGATCTTCTGCTGGAAGTTTCCTGGCTGGTTGTATCCTGGTCTGGTAAGGCAATTTGAATGCATGGGAATGGAAGAGAGTAGAGGACTCAGCCCAATACATCATGGCCATTGCACCTTTACCTTCAGTGGTACTGTATTTATGGGAGGTGTTGCCCCAATAAGACATCATTTAAGTTTCTGAATCAAGCGGGTGGCTGTATGGTGCCACGACAACAACTTCTCCCTCTATATCAGCAAGCCCAAGGATCTGATTATTGACTTCAGGAGAAGGAAATCCATGAGGGGGGATCAGAGCTACTATCAATACAGAGGTCTTCTACTTCCTTAGAAATTGTGAAGATTCAGTATGACATCTATATTGTTGACAAAGTTCTATAGATATGAGGTGGAGACTGGTATGGAAACACCAAATGCCCTTGAATGGAAAATCCTACATTAAGGAGTGGATACAGCCCAGTCCATCTCAGGTAAAGCCTTCCCCAGCATTGAGCACATCCATATGGAGCATTGTTACAGGAAAGCAGCATCCATCATGAGGGAACCCCACCACTCAGGTTATTCTCTCTTATCTCTGTTACCATCAGGATGAAGGTACAGGAGCCTCAGGACTCTCACCACCAGGTTCAGGAACAGGTATTATCCATCAACCATCAGGCTCTTGAACCAGTGGGGAAAACTTCACGCAACTTCACTTGTCCCATCGCTGAAATGTTCCCACAACCTAGGGGCTCACTTTCAAGGACACCTCATCTCATGTTCTAGACACCTATTGCTTATTTATTTAATATTATTATTTCTTTTTCCTTTTGTATTTGCACAATTTGTTCTTACTCATTGGTTGCTTGCCGACCCTGTTGGGTGAGTCCTTCATTGAATCTATTATGATTCATGGACTTACTGAGTATGCCCACAAGAAAACAAATCTTAGAGTTGTAGTTGCTGATGTATATGCACTTTGATAATAAATTTACTTTGACCTTTGATGCTACATGCCTCTGCCTACATGCACTTGTGCAAAAGGCAGTAAACTTAACTTTGACTTGTTCCTCTGAAGAAGATGAAGAATAATTGTTGAGCTCAGAGCTCTGGTTCTCTCAGCCTAGTAACAAGCTACTTTGAGCAAAGGGCTCTGGAAGAGCAAGGGTAAAGCCTTGGCCAATTTCCAATTACAAATCTAGTCAAGGTCTTTAGAGTGTTCAGAAATAGCTTAACTATGACATAACCCATGGATGAGTACCATGGAAAATTAGATTTGTGCAAGGATGGCAAATAAAAAGTTCTCCTTTAATGAAGCAAAAAATTTGATCGTGTCGTTTCAATTTATTGGCAATTTCTGTACCTCCTCTACTGCTGAATCTAGCAACTGCTCAGTAGTTGGTTTTTACCTCCTGTGGGACCTGATGAGGCATGGCAGCGTAACGCAGAGCCAGTGACCCAGGTTCTAATTCCAGCCTCTGTCTGTAAGGATTTTATAGGTTTTCTCCATGACCTCGTGGGTTTCCTCTGGGTGCTCCAGTTTCCTCTGACATTCCAAAAACATGTGGGCTGGTAGGTTAATAGGTCACGTGGCTATAATTGGGCAGTGTTGGCTTGTTTTGGGTCTGGGAGGACTTGTTACTGTGCCCTAACTCTAAATAACTAAAATAAAATTAATTGATGATGTGATTTAGTAGTGAATCACTCACTCCACGAGTGGCAAACCTATCCCCCCCCCTTCCAAACAACGGCACACTACAGGACATATCCTTACCAGGTAACTATTGATCATCCTAAATTGGAATATCCAGACTGCAGTGTGAGATTACATGTGGTATAAAACAGAAAGAAAGTCAAGATTTTCCATGGACCCCCTAATGCCAGATCTTTAATATAACTGAATATGCCTCTTTCCAGTCCTGATAATGGGTATCATCCTAAACAGTTGGCATTTTATTCCTCTCCATCAATGCTGCCTGACCTGCAGACTTCTTCCAGCATTTTGTGTGTGTTACTCTGGATTTCCGGCATCTGCAGGATCTCTCATGTTTATGAATCTGGGAGAGATGTTCTTTATAGGAGCACTGGTCTAAACAAAAACCCAAAAGGCAACAATACACCAGATGGCCTATCAAACCAACTTTGAATCATGGTGGGGGAACACTGTGATCAAAGATTTCTTCCCCACTGGCTGCTCTACAGTCCAACATCCCCTACTGTCTCATAGTGCGGTCATCCATCAGTACACCAACAACTCGCTTTTCAAGCTGTTGGGTTGTGGTTTTCTTTACCCATTGTACATGATCTTTCTTGGAAAGTCTTGCACAATAAACCTCACCACTCCTTTTGTGCCGGAAATAAATAGCCATGAACATTGGCAGGCTAAGTGTTCCAATGGGAAACTGCTCCATACACAGCTCCCACATCTAGAAATATCTGCAAGGAGTACTGCCAAAAGAAAGCAGCATCCACCTCAATGATCCCATCATCCAGGCCATGCTTCTCCTCATTGCTGCTATTGGGAAGGAGGGCCAGGAGCCTTAAGTCCCACACCACCAGGTTCAGGAGCAGTTATTACCCTTCAACCATCAGGCTCTTGAACCAGATAACTTCACTCACCTCAACTCTGAATTGACTCTGAACATAGTTTGCACAAACTATGGACTCACTCTTACGGATTCTACAACTTGCGTTCTCAGTATTATTTATTTGTTTGTGGGGTTTTTTCTGTATTTGCACAGATTGTCTTTTTTTTTTGCACATTGGTTGTCAGTCTTTGTGTGTAGTTTTTCATCAATTCTATTGTGTTTCTTTGTTCTACTGTGAATGCCTGCAATGAAATTAATCTCAGGGAGGTATATGGTAACATGTAGTATACATACTTGAACTTTGTACTTTGAATTTTGAAATATTCAGTAATCTCCAGTGTCCACAGAGTTAGTGACAACCGCTGCACAAGGTCCCAAGATCAGGAAAAGAAAGTCAACTAATTCCCATCTGACAAAGGGTCTCAGACTGAAACATCAACTGTTTAGTATGCTCTAGAGATGCTACCTGACTTGCTGAGTTCCTGCAGCATTTAGTGTGCGTTGCTCTGCATTTCCAACATCTGTATGTTCTCTGAAATTTATGATTACTATTCTACATTTGCAGTTGAGACTTGAGTGAGTGTGTGTGTGTGTGTGTGTGTGTGTGTGTGTATATATACGCACACACCCATGTAGGGTATATGTGTATGTGTGGTATATATTTGTAGGTGTGTGCCTGTAGGTATTTGCATTTGTGTTCATGCATTTCATTCATTGATTGAGAACGTGGCTGTGTTTGTGTATGCTGGTGAGAGAGGGTTGTGTGAATATGTTTGTATCAATATATGTAATGGAAACATACACACAAGTGACTCTGCCAATGTTGGAAATCTAGAGCAACACACACAAAATGCTTGAGGAACTCAGCAGGTCAGGCAGCATTTATGGAAGGGAACAAGCAGTTGATATTTCAGGCTGAAGCTTTGACTATCCCTTTTCCTTCACAATTGTTGCTTGACCTGCTGAGTCCTCCACTTTTCAGTGTGTTCATTTTATTGATTGATTGATTTACAGATAAAGCTTGGATCAGGACCTCCTGGCCCTTGAGTGCAGTGTTCTGGCAACCCCAAATAACCTAATCACAGGACAATTTACAATTAACTTACCCGGTATGTCTTTGGACTGGGGGATGGGGGAACTAGAGCACCCGGGGGAAAACCCACGCATTCCACGGGGAAGACATACAGAACAAACTCCGAAGAGCCCTGGGCTGTAATAGTGGTAAGATAACCGCAATTGTTTCTCCAGGTTCCAGCTCTCCTTTTACTTCTGTATACTTATGCAGATGTGTGCTCCTGTAAACAGATGTGAGTATATGACCCTGATGAGTGTGATTGCGCACACGCCTGGGTCTGGTTGTGTGGACGTGAGGGTGTATCAGTCCTGGGTGCCAGTGTGTGGACATCATGGAACATGGTGGAACTGCCACTGCTCATTGACACTCGGTATTGGAGGCTGGACATTGAGAATCAGAATCAACATCATTATCGTAATGTGCCGTGTTGTATGGAGTAGGTGTTCACAGTCTTTATGACCATGATTGTTCTTGGCAAATTTTTCAACAGAAGTGGTTTGCCATTGCCTTCTTCTGGGCAGTGTCTTTACAAGACGGGTGACCCCAGTCATTATCAATACTCTTCAGAGATTGTCTGCCTGGTGTCAGTGGTTGCATAACCAGGACTTGTGATCTGCACCAGCAGCTCATACGGCCATCCACCACTTGCTCCCATGACTTCACATGACCCTGATTAGGGTCTATGCATACGCTACACCTTGCCCAAGGGTGACCTGCAGGCTAGCAGAGGGCAGGAATGCCTTACACCTCCTTTGGTTGAGATGTATCTCCACCCCGCTAGCCAGGAAATAGAGAATATCCTCAGGAAAATAAGATAACCAACGAAGAGCATCATTCCAGGGAGCAAATAGGCCTTAATTAAAAACAGAATGCATCATTGCTTTCTCATCAAAAGACAGTTCTATTGTGCAGTGGCAGTGTTCTTCATTGTGGAGTCTGCATCCTACTTTGGTTTTGTGCTTTTTGTTTGAACTGGGTTATAGTTCCTGTGAGGTGCTTTGTGCTAATGGTTAACAGACTTACCCACTGAGGAACTTTGGTTTGTGCTGGTCTGATAGTCCGAGGAGAAGCAGACAAAACAGGATAACAGCATGATGAAGGGTCTCAGGACGAAACACCAATTCTTTATTCCTCTCCATTGATGCTGCTTGATCTGCTGAGTTCCTCCAGCATTTGTGTGTGTTCCTTTGGTAATATTATGAGCTGTGAAGAAAAGAGGAATTGGGCAGGTGAGGAAGAAATTACCTCCCTCTGGTTCCTCTTCTCCCTCTCCTTCCATGGTCCATTGTCCTCTCCTATCAGATTCTATCTCCTGAAGCCCTATATCTCTTCCACCCTTCCTTTCCAGTCCTGTTGAAAGGCCGCAGCTCAAAATTTAGACTGTTTATTCCCCTCTGCAGAATCTTTCGCATTTAGTAAAACAGCATCCATGCCACACCTTGGGCCTGGGGAACAGGTGAGATGCAAGGGCTCCACATTTCCAAAGCCAGATGTGGAGTCTCCAGTGGATCTGGAATAATAACCAATGGACTCACTTTTAAGGGCTCTTCATCTCAAGTTCTTGATATTTATTGCTTATTTACTTATTATTTCTTTCTTTTTATATTTCACATTTTGTTGTCTTCTGCACTCTGGTTGAACAGCCAAGTTGGGTGGCTTTTCATTAACCTCATGGTTATTATTCTATAGATTTATTGCGTATGCCCACAAGAAAATGAATCTCAGGGTTGTATGATAATAAATTTACTTTAAGCTTTAAACTTTGAACAATCATTTTGCTCCCTTTTACACCTGTGTGCTGAAGAATGACAACATACAATCTTGAATCTTCGGCAGAGAGGGAATTAGAAGGAGGGCTGTTCTGCCCCGTTCCTAATCCAAAGGCTCTCTGATAATACCTGCCTGCCTTAAGCCAGACTGCCTGGACTTTGATGTGATTTTCCCAGAAGGATGGCCTAGAGATTGTGCATAGTAGGGTCATTGTAGCAATGTACCAGGGAACATTCAGTGATGGGCCTTTTGTGCAGTAACCCAACATGACTGAACAAGCTTCACTCTCCCCTACAAAAGCAGTGTACCAACCAAACTGAGCAATGTTGAGAGAGGGCCAGAGCAGGCGGCCCTAGTAGAGGGGTGGAAGTGAGTTGGTTGGGTCAGATTGGAGAGAGGACCACAGTGATGGTATCTGTGATTAGAATTGGTGGTGGGGTTTAGTTGTTCAGCTTTATTTGCTATTTCTGTACATTTACATGTTTTAGAACTTCGCTGTGGTTTGTTGGTCCGGGCACGACAGGCAACAAAAAAAAACAACATTCAACAATTACAAAGAAACCACGATAGCACCCATTAGAAGTTTAAGGAGATTTGCTATGTCATCAAAGACACTCGCAAATTTCTACAGACGTACCATGGAGAGCATTCTAACTGGCTGCATCACTGTCTGGTGTGGAGAGGTGTGGTGGGGGAGGCGGGGTGCAGCTACTGCTCAGGATCAGAATGGTCTGTAGAAAGTTGTCAACTTAGTCAGCTCCATCACAGGCACTAGCCTCCCCAGGTTCCAGAACATCTTCAAGGAGTGATGCCTCAAAAAGGTGGCATCCGTCATAATGGACCCTCATCACCCAGGACATACCCTCTTGTCATTGCTATCATCAGGGAGGAGGTACAGGAGCCCGAAAGCACACACTCACAGCTTCTTCCCCGCTGCCATCAGATTTCTGAATGGACAGTGAACCCACGAACACTACCTAACTTCTTTTTTTCCTCTTTTTGCACTATTAATTTATTTTAACATTTCATATACATATATATATTTACTGTACTTTACAGTTTGACTATTACGTATGGTAATTACTGTTACTGTATAACAACAAATTTCACAACAAATGCAGGTGATACTGAACCTGATTCTGATAAAAATATAAAGAATTATACATAAATAAGTTATTGTTAAAATTGCAACAGAAACACAAACCAGCAAGTTCCGAGACACAAACCGCTCAGAAGTGAGCGCTTATCCCATTTCAATCCATCCTGAATTATCAATGGATTAACATTGTGATAAACAGCATGACCAATCGAATTTCTAGTCTATTACATCTTAGACCCTAAATCAAAGCTGGATTAGAATTTTACTGTTTTCTTGAAAAATATATTAAACAAGACAGAGAAATCCCTCAGGGAATTAAAGGATTAGATGAATTGAATCATCTGGTATGATCAAAACAGGCTGCATTGGGAAGCAGGGGAGGAGGCTGCTGTTTTCCTACATCTTCGTCAGCCATGGGTGAGCTGCCAGATGACTGGAAAACAGTAAACATTGTACTTCTATTGAAGAACTTAGCCAGGTAATTATCGGCCACAGAGTCCAATGTCAGTGGCAGGGAAATCCATGGAAAAGAATGCTAACTTTCTACTTGAAAAGACAAGAATCAATCAGGGATATTTAGAATGGTTTTGTTTGGGGAGATATTTTTTGACCGATTTAATTGATTTTTTCCAAGAGGTAACTAAATGTTATCATGAAGTCAGTGTGTGTGTAGTTTCTGTAGACTTCAGTAAAGTCAGATCAGAGAAGACTGGCCTGAAACGTTAGAGCCCATGGAATCCAGGGTGCTGGCAAATGGGACCCAACATTGGGCCCCTTAAGTGAGTTGCTGAGCACAGAGATCTAGGGATCTAAGTTCACAGGTCAATGAGGTGGTTAAGAATGCTGGAGACTGCCCCAGATGCTGTGTTTCGCATCTGCAAAATTTGCAGTGTTTTGCCCCACTAATGTTACAAACTGAATACCAAGGTTTAGCGCCTACTCCAGGGATCTGGACCTGAAGACTCATTTTGGTTCAGAATGCTTTCATTGTTGCTCATTTCTATTGTTTTTTAAAATTTGCTTTGTGTTTTTTCTTCTCTTTCTCTGTGGGCCCTGCGGGGTTGGTATTATTGCTTTTAATCGGGTTCTTTTGGGCTCCTCGCTTTGCGACTGCCTGTAAGCAAACAAATCTCAAGGTTGAATAGTTCATACATTCTTTAATAAATGCACATTGAAGCTTTGATTGTGAGGAAGATGGAGGTGTAGGGACACAGTGTAAATTGGAGGGATTAGGTTTTGGGCGGTTAATTTATTTTTTTTAACTGGTTTGGCATAACATTGTGGGCTGGAATGCGTGTTCCTGTGCCGTACTGTTCTATGTTCTATGGTAAAATTGGTGATAGGAGGCAGAGCATGATGATAGGAGGCAGACGGCTGGTTGTTGGTTTATTATTGTCACATGTAGCGAGGTCGAGTGAAAAACATTGTCTTGTACATCCTGCTTGCAGATCATTTCATCACAATGGTGCATCGAGATAGGACAAAGAAAAAGCAATAGCAGAATGCTGAATAAAGATAGTGTTTTTTTTGGGGGGGGTTATGATTGGAGACCTCTCATGGAACCTGTACTTTTTTGTATGTATCAATGACTTGATCATAGATATAGGAAGTTCAGTAAGTTTGCAGGTGACACAGAAATCAATAATATTGTTGATTGAGAGGAGGATGGTTGTAAGTTACAGGATGATATTAGTGAGCGAGAAAAATGGGCAGAGATATGGCAGATGAAGTTTAAGAGTAATGCACTTACGGAGAACTAAATTGCACAATGAGGAATGGAATGGCAGCATGGAGGTTAGCACAATAGTTTAAAGGACCGGCGACCTGGGTTCAATTCACACTGCTGCCTGCGAGGAGTTTGTACGTTCTTCCCGTGACCGCATGGGTTTCCTCCGGGTGTTCTTGTTTCCTCCCACAGTCCAAAGACGTACCGGCTGGCAGGTTAATTGGTCATTGTAAATCGTCCTGTGATTAGTCTAGGATTAAATTGTGGGGTTGCTGAGCAGCATGGTTCAAAGGGCAGGAAGGGCCTGTTCTACACTCCATCTCAATAAATAAATAATGTGGGGCATAGAAAATACTAAGTAACTGCAACACCCACTGTTTAAGTCCAAGGACCCTTGTTGCACATGCAGATAAACTTGTTAAGCTGATGAAGTTTGTAAATAAAGTTCTAAAGTTTGGCTTTATTTGTCCACATCTACATTGAAACAACAAAACATACAGTTCTGTCCAGGTAGCCTCCAATCTGACAGCCTGCAAGTCTCACCATGCTTCCAGCACCAACATAGCTTGCCCACAACTCACTAATCCTAACCCATATGTCTCTGAAGTACGGGTGGAAAACTGGAGCACTCGAAGAAATCTGCACAGTTACAGGAAGAATGTACAAACTCCTGATGGACAGCGGCAGGAATTGAACTCCAATCTTACAGCTGATGCTGTAAAGCAATTACACTAACTGCTAGACTATTATGTGGTTTACTATCGTCACGTGAACTAAGAGACGGTGAAAATCAAACCTGTTCATACAGGTAAACTCATTCCACAGAACATTCAGGATGAACAAGGGAAAACAATAACAGAATGCAGAGTAAAGTGTTACAATTACGGAGAAAGTGTAGTGCAGGTAGGCAATAAGGTGCAAGGACATAACAAGGTAGATTGGGAGGGCAAGTTCATTTTATCATGCTAGGAAACCTCAATAGTTTTTAACAACAGGGTAGAAACTGTCTTCCAGCTGACTGGTGCACACTTTCAGCCTTTTGTGTCTTCAGCTTGATGGGAGGGGAGCGAGAAGAGTGAACGAACAGAGTGAACATTATGCTGGCTGCTTTACCAAGGAAGTGGAAGTATAAACAGAGTCCATGAAGGGGAGGCTGGCTTCTGTGATGTACTGAGCTGTGTCCACGACTCTGAATTTTCTTGTGGTCTTGGGCAGAGCAGCTACAATGCTGAGCATTAATCAAATGCTTTGGTTAGTCCACAGCTACACTTCTAGATCCAAAACTGTAGGAAGTATATGATTACACTGAAGTGGCTGCAGAAGGATTTCATGGTGCTGTTTCCAGGGATAGACATTTCAGCTATGTCAAGTCAAAGTAAGTATAATAAAAATTTAAATTATAAATCATAATTAGAAAAATAGATGCTGGAAATCCTGAGTAACACAAAAAATTGCTGGAGGAGCTCGGCAGGTCAGGCAGCATCTCTGGAGGGGAATAAACAGCTGATGCTTCAGGCAGAGACCCTTCGTCAGGATGGTAATTAGCTGACTTTCCCTTCCTGATCCTGGAGCCTTGTGCACCGTTCTAAGGAGCAAGCAGTCATTCAGTTAGGGGTCACTGACTCTGTGGACACTGGCGATCGCTGAATATTTCAAAATTCAAAGGAGAGTAATAAACAGTCAATGCTTTGGGCCGAGACCCTTCATCAGGATTGGAAAGGAAGGGGGCAGAAGCAAGAATAGGAAGGTGGAGGGAGGGGAAGGAGTACAAGCTGGTAGGTGGTAGGTAAGACCAGGTGAAGGGGATGGTGAGTGGCTGGGGGAGTGGGGATGAAGTAAGAAGCTGGGAGGTGATTGGTGTCTGTCTCTTCAGAAGACCTCTCCAAGTCTGTCCAGTCGAGGACCCAGATTGGTGGAATGAGATCCAACGAACCAAGTAATGTTGTTGAAAACAAACGATTGTTGCCAGAGGGGTGGGAGTAAAACGCTCCATAGACAGGATTTAGATGTTTACAGAGGATAAAGCATGTTTTGCTGTTGCTGCTGTTTCTCCCCAGGGAGGAAAATTTCCATTAGATTTTTCAAATGATCCCAATTAACAAAATTAAGGCTCTTTCCCACCACTTCTTGCAGATTAACTTGTGATGTAGGTTGGGCCTTTCATGGATCATTGCCTGCCTTGAGTTCCGGGTCACTGTGCAATCCCCATTCAGAACCCAAAAAGTCTATCAGTGTTGGGTTTGAACACGGTCACTGACTGAGCAAGCACTAGAGGGAGCAATCACTCACAGTTAGAGTTAAACTTTGAGAATCCGCCGTCCAATTGTTTTGGAAATCCAGAGAAACCTGACGCTGCTGTCCTGTCCTCGCAGTGCAACAGGGAGGCTCTTCCTTCCTCAGCATGTCAGGCTGGACAGAGCAAAGATCAGACTAGGTTCTCGATTGTGAACATCATGCAGTGACTCCAGGTAGAGTCTGCTAAATGCCAGAGGTTCTGCAGATGCTGGAAATACAGAGCAACACACATGAAATGCTGGAGGAACTCAGCAGGTCTGCCAGCATCAATGGAGGAAATGGCCAAGGCCCTTCATCAGGACTGGAAAGGAAGAGGGCAGAAGCCAGAAAAGAGTTGGGGGAGAGGAGGGAGTTGGCAGGTGATAGGAGAGACTAGGTGAGGGGTTGGTGGGTGGATGGGGAGGGGAAATGAAGTGAGAAGCTGGGAGATAACTGGTGGAAAAAGTTTGCTTGGGCCCACTCATGCAAAGATCAAAGCCCCTTCTAGGGCAGAGGTTCTAATGAAGATTCCTGAACTTGAACCTTTCCTAAGTGTTTCCAACATTTTCTAATTCCACTTTTTAAGACATCCATGAAGACAGGTCATCGCTCTGGGCCGAGACCCTTCATCAGGACCTGATGAAGGGTTTGGCCCAAAATGTTGATTATTTATTCCTCTACCAAGACCTGCTGAGTTCCTCCAGCATTTTGTGTGTGTACTCTGGATTTTCAGCATCTGCAAAATCTCTTGTTTACCACAGCAAACATCTGTTTCTTCAAGAACAGTTGTAACGTGTTTCTGCAGCTCTTTCTTTTTAAATGTGAGAGTTTGTTTCCTCGGGGTGGCCCAGCCTCTCGTGTGGGACCGAGCATTCTGTACCGCACACCATGTTGGACAGAGACTCCGGCAGTAACAGCTGCGGCCAGCTGGATTATCCAGAGGAACTACTGCTCACCAGAGTTAGGAACTACTGTGGCTGTGGGGAGTTGTTGGGAAGCATGGTTCATGGGAGAAGGTCAGAACATAAGCAGGCCATTCGCTCCCAATGCTCATCTGCTCCCTGGCTGATCGGTAGCTCAACTCTCTTATCCTGCGAGACTCTGGGTGTGATCATTTTAAAGGGAAGCTGGATAAACATAAGAGGAGAGGAAATGATCACAGTAATGAGGAGGCTGCAAAGGGACCAGATGTAACAGAGTTAGATAGCCCAAACTCCTGTTTACTTGTCAGACTCTACGTGACAGATAGAAATACCTTGCCTCCATCAATCCCAGGGCAGATTCAAATTCACATTCTGATTAAGATTATGATTCATTTATTTATCAAATATACATTACGCTATAAAATGTAATGTGTCATTGCTAATCTGCTCTGAAAATTTCCATCCAACTTTTATCAATGTGCGATTGAGAGCACACTCCAGCTGCGGCAAGACAGATCACAAAGCACTCCAGCGGGCGATTAGGACGGCTCAGCACATCATTGGGACTCAACTATCAGACCTGGAGACCAGCTACAACTCTCGATGCCTACGGCATGTTTGCAACATCATTAAAGACCCATCCCATCCCAGACACTGTCTGTTCAATTTCCTGCCATCTGGTAGGAGATACAGGAACATCTTAGCCAAGACAGTAAGACTGAAAAACAGCTTCTTCCCAAAGGCTGTTGTGCAGCTGAATAATGCGACACCCCAGCTTGCAATCGCCTTTGAGTGATATGGACCATTAAAGTCACTTGTTGCATGTAAATATGAGATTATTTTTAAATTAAGCCATACCGCATGCATTGTAAATATCTGCTTAGCTTTACAATCTCAATGTCTTGATCAATGACAAAGTCTATTCTCTTTTTATTAACAACCAACTCACCCAAGGATGTGCTGGGGGCAGTGTGCAAGTGTCACTACACATTCTGGTGCTGACGTAGAATGCCCAGCGAGCTCGGCAGAACAATATAAGCAAAAACATTAATTACAACAGCAAAACAAGCCCCTTTCCCACTTACACACACATAGACATGCCTCCAGCCCCCAGACAGGATGTCTCCAGGCCTCCAACCTCTAGTCGCTGGTCCCAAAGAAGCAACTCTTTTACACACAGAGGTAGGTATGTGGGATAAGCAAGCTGCCAGAGAAGGTGGCAGAAGGGGGTACAAGCCCACAGACAAAGGGGGCATTTACAATGTGTTACAATGTGGCAGACTGACTTCTACCTTGCTGAGGCCAGGCTACAACCCTCGGGCACCTCGTCAGACCTACCACTGTAGAGTTCCCCATTCCAGGACCCTTCGAAACCTGTCTCTAACACCAAAACTGACCTCACCAACTCTGGAGAACTCCCATCCACTACCAGCAAACTCAGTTCTCTTACCCTGCACTGCTCACTTCTTCTGGTAAAAAAAAATCCCTCCCCCTCTCCTCTTCTTCATTTCCCCACTCCAAACTCTTACCTCTTTTCACCTGCCTATCACCTCCCCCTGGATCTCCACCTCCTTCCCTTTCTCTCATGGTCTATTCTCCTCTATCAGATTCCTTCTCCTCCAGCCCAATATCTTCTCTACCCACCTGGCTTCACCTGTTCACCTTCTAGCTATCCTCCTTCCCCTCCCCACCCAAATCCTTTTATTCTGGTGTCTCCCCCTTTCCTTTCCAGTCTTGAAGAAGGGTCTCGGCCGAAACGTCGTCTATTTATTCATTTCCATAGAAGCTGTTGAGTTCCTCCAGCATTTGCGTGTAATATAATGACGACATTTAAAGACCATTCTGGATCGAGGGACATGCCAAATGCAGTCAAGGGTGACTACTTCAGGAGGCATGGATGAGTTGGCCCAAAGGGTTGTTATTATAAACCGCAGTGCAATTCATAGAAAACCTACAGCACAATACAGGCCCTTCAGCCCACGAAGTTGTGCCGAACATGTCCTTACCTCAGAAATGACTTGGCTTACCTATAGCCCCCTATTTTACTAAGCTCCATGTACCTATCTAAAAACCTCTTAAGAGACTCTATCGTATCCACCTCCACCACCTTTGCTGGCAGCCCATTCCACACACTCACCACTCTGAGTAAAAAACTTACCCCTGACATCTCTGTAACTACTCCCCAGCACCTTAAACCTGTGCCCTCTCATGGCAAACCATTTCAGCACTGGGGAAAAGCCTCTGTCTATCCACACTGTCAATGCCTCTCATCATCTTATACACCTCTATCAGGTCACCTCTCATCCTCCCTCACTCCAAGGAGAAAAGGCCAAGTTCACTCGACCTGTTTTCATAAGGCATGCTCCCCAATCCAGGCAGCATCCTTGTAAATCCCCTCTGCACCCTTTCTATGGCTTCCACATCCTTCCTGTAGTGAGGTGACCAGAACTGAGCACAGTACTCCAAGAGGGGTCTGACTAGGGTCCTATAAAGCTGCAACATTACCTTTCAGCTTCTAAACTCAATTCCACGATTGATAAGGACCAATACACCATACACCTTCTTAACCACAGAGTCAACCTGAGCAGCTGCTTTGAGTGTCCTATGGACTCGGACCCCAAGATCCCTCTGATCCTCCACACTGCCAAGAGTCTTACCATTAGTACTATATTCTGCCATCGTATTTGACTTCCCAAAATGAACCACTTCACACTTATCTGGGTTGAACTCCATCTGCCACTTCTCAGCCCAGTTTTACATCCTATCAATATCCCACTGTAGTTTTTGACAGCCCTCCACACTATCCACAACACCTTCAATTGTATAACTCTATATCCCTTAATGCAATATCAGTAAATGGTTACAGCATGGAAGTCTATTGTACCTATTGACTGTATTCTGACTCCATAAAAGAACAAAATTGTAAGCCCCTTACAGTAGATCTTTCCCCTTGACCCCGCAAACTCTTCTCTACCAAATGTTACAATGGGATTTGTTGCACTGTCGTTCCTGACAGTACAGTCCAGATTCTACCCAATGTATGAAAAACTACATTCTTTCAGTCATTTTCAGTTCTTTTACCAATTGCCTTTATGCTGTGTCCCCTAATTATTGACCTGTTTGGCAATGGGATTAGTTTCTTTCATATCCTTTATATAACCATCAAAATTTTAAACACTTTCACTGGGTTTCTCCATTTCAACAAGACAACTCAGAATCTCCGGTATAGCCTCTAAACAGAACTTACTCAACCTGGAAATTATTTAAATTGATCTCACCTGTAACCTCTCTAAAGCCTTTGCTGAAAGCTTGCTGCTGATTTCCTCAACTTCCTCTTCAGAAGATCACAATCTGTGTGGATTGAAAATAACACCTCTATTTTGTTGATAATCAACACTGGCACACCTTGGAAATGTGTGCTTAGCCCACTGTTCTACTCTCTCTACAATGCCAGCCATGAATTTGTTGGCAGAATATCTGATGGTGATGATAATGCATACAGGAGCAAGATAGATGTGTCATAGTGGGGACCGCTGGGAATGGACCCAAATGCAAAACACAGGCACTGAAGTACTAGGAACTGGACTGGACTAGGCTTAGGGACGGGGCAGGACACAGACTAGAAGCTGAGACAGGAACACAGACTTGGGTTAGGACTTGGCTGCAGGACTAGGTGGGGCTCAGACTCCGAGCCAGAGACCGGACAAGAACCCAGAACCTGGGTCTTGACTCAGGCTCAGATCCCAGAGCTAGGCAAAGACATGACGTGGTCTTGGGAGACAGGAACCTTGGAGCCTGGGACAAGGACTGGACACTCAGAACCTTGGCTGAGAGCATGGGAACACGAAGCCTTGGAGAAGAGCATGGGAACACGGAACACAGAGCGAGGACCCCTCCTTAGGAACAGGATGTAGGGCCGGGACTCATACACAGAATGCTGAACACAAGACGGTTTCCAACATAAGGTAGCAGCAAAGGGCCGGACCTACCTGGTGAAGGTGTGGACACAGACAGTTCCAAACAACGATCGACAGTTCCTTATCTAAACACAGCAAGGCTCTGGTCTTGACAGCGATACAGGCGAGGATGCAGGCAAAGGCTTCCAAAGGAAGGGGAAGGGAACAGTCCAACCTCAGGGTAATGGCAAGACAGCCTGACTTACCCAACAGAGGCAAGGACAGGATACTGACAAGACAAACCAGCACCTACACTCGAACCCAGGGCAACTTATATTGCAGCCCCAAGACGAGCATCAGGTGCCTATGATTAAACCCAACTGAAACAAGGGCCAGCCAGAAGACCCGGAGTCCGGAGTCCACGGACCAGACTGTGAACCGGAATGTGGACTTCACGGACCGGACCGTGGTTAAGTGGTGTTGCAACAACCTTGCACTCAACGTCAGGAAGACCAAAGAATTGACTTTTGACTTGAGAAAAGGTAAGACAAGGGAAGACACACCAGTCTTCACAGAGGGATTGGAAGTGGAAAGGATGAGCAATTTAAAGTTCTTGAATGTCAACATCTGACGATCTATTCTGGGCCCAACGCATCAATGCTGTTATAAAGAAGGCAGGACAGTGGCTATGCTGTACTTCATTAGGAGTTGGTGGAGATTTGGTACGTTAACAAAGACACTCACAAATTTCTGCAGATACAGTGAGGACAGCATTCCAACTGGCTGCATCACCAGCTAGTAGGTGGGGAGGGCGTTGCTCAGGATCAAAATAAACTGCAGAACGTTGTAAGCTCAATCATCTCCATCATGGGCACAAGCCTCCCCAGCACTCAGGACATCTTCAAGGAGCGATGCCTCAAAAAGGTGGCATCTATTATTAAGAACCCCCATCACCCAGGACACACCTGATTGTTACCATCAGGGAGGAGGTACAGGAGCTTGAAGGCACACACTCAATGATTCAGGAACAGCTTCTACCACTCTGCCATCAGATTTCTGATTGGACATTGAACTTATGAGCACTACCTCAGTACTTTTTTTTCTCTTCTTGCACTATTATTTTTAACTTAACTTTTTAAATATAGACACTTCAGACTATAATTTACAGTCTCTATCATTATGTATTGCAATGTACTGCTGCTGCAAAGACAACAAATTTCATGACATATACCAGTGATATTAAACCTGATTCTGATTCTGATAACTGAACACAATACTCCAGATGTGGCCACACCAGTTTACCCCGATATCCTTGTTCATGCACTAATACAGTACCTCTATTTATGAAGCCCAGGATCCTGAATACTATTTTAATGAATTTCTCAACCTCCCCTTCAACTGACTGTGCACCCATCACCCCCAGAAATAAAATCTGAAAATGCAGGAGGAAAAACAACAGATCAGACAGCATCTGTGGAAAAAGAAAGAGTCAACTTTTCGGTTTGATAAGACTGCATCAGCCAGTACTGTCGGGGTTGGTGCAGCATCCTCTCATAATATATGGGAACGACAGTGAACTGTCAGGTCAGGATAAAGGGTCAACAGCAGCGGTCTACCATCACTGCAGGATTTGTGTGTGCCCAGGACAAAGAAGTTACTGCAGACACTACCCACCCTGCAAACTGCCTTTCCCAAAAGCTCCCTTCTAGAAAGCGTTATAGGGCTATTAAAACAAAAACCTCATGCCATCCTAAAAGTTTCTTCCCCTAAGTGGTTAATCTGATCAACCATTCTAGTTAGCCTCTCCCCAGCCCCCTCTATCTCTTACTTCAGTCACTGCACTGTAAACATTTTAAACCAGTTTTGTAATTCTATTTGCATTGTAAATACATGCTGGCATCTATGTAGTTATGCACATTTTATTCCAGATCCATACCTTAACCTCTAACTTTATTTTTTATATTATTCTTTATCCTTTACAATTGTTGAATGTTGTTTTTTTTCCAGATTCCTAATACATGTAAATCTATATGATGAACAAAGTTGATCCTTGATCAGAACTACTGTATTCTCTGTTCTTGTACTATTTTTGTAGCATCCTCTAATTTATATTGCTTTTTTTCTCATCTTCCCACCTCACTTCACAACTTTCAACATTAAATTTCAAAGAGTACGCTGAAAATTTACAAGAAAGTTGTCCAGTCTGTAGGACCTGTGTTATAAGGAAAGATTGAATAGGTTAGAACGTTATTCCTTAGAGTGTAGAAGATTAAGGAGAAATTTGACAGGGGTATACAAAATTATGAGGGGTATAGACAGGGTAAATGCAAGCAGGTTTTTTACCACTGGACACCATGGGTAAAGGGTGAAAGGTGAAATGTTTAAGGGGAACATGAGGGGAAACTTCTTCACTCAGAGGGGGTGAGAGTGTGGAACAAGCTGCCGGCCCAAGTGGTGCATGTGATTTTGATTTCAACGTTTAAGGGAAGTTTGAATAGGTACATGGATAGCCGAGGCATGGATGGCTATGGCCCAAGTGCAGGTCGATGGGCTGAAGGCTTATTTCTCTGCTGTAGTTTCCTATGACTCAATCTACTACCACCCATCCCACTACCTCTCCATGTGTCCTCGAGGTCCATTATAACCCTCCTCCAAGGGTTGCATCACTTGCAGGTCTGTAAAAGGTGATCCGTGTCATCGTCATACACAGAAAGAGGCCCTTCGTCCCACCACGTTCAGGCTGACCTCTCGGCCCCTCTATGCTAATCCCATTGTCCATATTATGGCAGTATCTATGCCGTGCCTATATAAATGGGTGTCCGAATCAGAATCGGGCTTGAGATGTTGTGAAATTTATTGTTTGTGGCAGCAGTACAGTGCAAAATGTTAAAAAATTACTGAGTTACAGAAATAAATAGTGGAAAAGAGGAATAGTGAGTTAGCGGCCATGGATTCATGGACTATGCAGATGGCAGAGAGGAGGAAGCTGTTCTTAAGATGTTGAAAGTGGGTCTTCAGGCTCCTGTACCTCCCTCCTGATGGAAGTAATGAGTAGAGGGCCTGTCCTGGATTATGACAGTCCTCAATGATGGATGCTGCCTCTTTTAAACATCCATCACGAAATGTACTGATTATATCTGATTCCACCACCTCCATTGCCAGCATGCTCCAGATATCAACCACACTGTGTTTAAAAAAAAACCTATCCTTCAGATTTTCTCAAAACTCCTTCCTTTCACCTTAAGACAATATAACCTCCCTACTTTCATATTCAATAGTAAACACAAAGTACACTGCAGATGCTGTGGTCAGATCAAGACGTACAAAAAAGCTGGATGACCTCAGCAGGTCGGGCAGCAACCGTTGAAAGAAGCAGTCAACGTTTCGGGTCGGGACCCTTCGTCAGGACTCTCAGGTACAATCCAATGGCTCTGCATCCCCTAATGTGTAGGCCTCCGTTAGTCTCGATAGACCATGGATTTGCACCTTGGGAAGTTTCCAGGGCGCAAGCCTGGGCAAGGTTTTTTTATGGGAGACCGGCAGTTGCCCAAGCTGCAAGTCTCCCGTCTCCACACCACCAATGTTGTCCAAGGGAAGGGCATTAGGACCCATACAGCTTGGCACCAGTGTTGTCGCAGAGCAATGTGTGGTTAAGTGCCTCGCTCAAGGACACACACGCAGCCACTGCTAAGGCTTGAACTAGCGACCTTCAGATCACTAGACCGATGCCTTAACCATTTGGCCACGCGTCAACACATCCCCTAATACAGAACCACTGAATGGTTGCAGCGTGGAAGGCCATTCTGCCCATTGACTGCATTCTGGCTCCATGTAACAACATTGTAATTACTCCCATTCTCTTCTCTCACCTGGGCTGTGCAAGGTCTTCCTTCGGGATGCTGCCACAGAACTTGTGCAACTGTGTACAGTCCAGATCCACCCAATTACTGCAGGACTTTTTTAATTATTCAGTCATGGCACGTCCAGCCCAGTGAGCACACGCTGCTCCGTAACACCCACGTAACCAATTAACTTACTAACCTGTATGTCTTTGAGACATGGCGGGAAGCCGGAAAGGAAACCCACACGGTTACGGGAGAACCGTCCAAAATCCTTACAGGCAGCAGCAGGAATTGAACCTAGGTAACACAGACGGGGGCCAGAGGAACGCTGCAGGTCAGGAGGCGTCCATGAAAAATACTCAACATTTTGGGTTAATCTCCAAGAGGGCCACAGCCTTGTCGTGGTTTGGAGGCGTGTGTGCCTCAATGACCCGGAGAGCTATGCTGGCTGGGGTCAGGCCTTTTTGCTTTGGCTCTTGGTAGGGTCACCCAATGACAAAACAGGTCAAAGGGTAGAGGTCGGACTAAGAGTGGTCCACCAGTCCTCCAGTTTCAGGGCTAATGACCCCGACTGGTCAAACAAAATTGTTACGGAAACAAAGACTCCGTCTACAGCTGAGAGCAATGGCATTTGTGAGTCCCCACCCGGGACTTGCACGACAGACAGTGGAGAAAACTGAGATGAAGCTGCTGACAGGATGAAGGAAGCCCTGAACACTGCCGGAGGTGGAGGACCTTCACTGTTGCCCCAAACACCCGCGGCATAACCGGCAGAATGGACTTTGGTCTGAGGCCCTCCATCAGGATTCTGAGCCCTAGTCAATGGTCTGGGCCCAAAACATTGACTCGTTATTCCT